>NC_072792.1:20850675-21150675 GCF_028583425.1 Eublepharis macularius | reverse complement strand
AAGTATGTTTTCCCTCTATGAGACATGAATATTGCAAGAGGAAGAAATGTTGGCCCATGTACCTCTTGGTTTTGGACAAGATTCTAAACAGGCCTCCACATAGGTATAATACGATCATATCAGCTTGTCTTGGTCAAAACCTAAGCAGTAGCATTCTGTACTAGCTCTGAGTGGTAGACTCTCATAGAATATTTTACAGTAGTTTAACCTAGAGATTAGAGAAGCATGGATAAGCGAAGCAAGGTGGCTGGGTCTAGAAAAGATAATTTCATGCAAACTGGATCTGATGGGAATAGAAGAAAGTTCTGCTGGCTATACCTCCAACCTGCTTCTCTAGAAATAAGACTGGTTCCAGAAATAACTTAACATCTTTTGTTACCATGCATGAACAAACCTTACATACATATGAGATGTGTAGTGTGACTGCAGTCTACTTTCAGCTTTAAGTCAAAATTTATACTAGAATTGTAAGGAAGAAAATGACTGCATATTTAGTTAGTATACATTTTTTCATGCGGTGTATTGCCTGTTTCTGGAAGGCACCTGGAACAACTTGGTAGCCCTGGCCTAGTAACTGCAGAAAAACACACTGTCGCTCTGACAGAAATCGTAATGCTGAATTTGGATGGAGAAGATTTTTAGTAGCACCGCAATCTAAAGGTTGCATTAGCAGTTAACTCTCCTTGGATGCTGCAATTTGTACCTATAGTGGAAGGTTTCAGGAATGTCCACAGAGGCTTAGAGAAGTGGTGATCTTTTGCCTGATATCTGTCCATCAAACTCCTGACTCTTCAGTAAACATGAATACTTTTATGTCAAGTTTTGAAAATAAAATCAAACACAACCAAGTTAGGTTTGAGTAGCAAGAGGTACTTTAGTACATATTTAGTAGAATGCTTGATATAGAAAATCACTTGATAGAACTAGGCTATAATCCTAAGAACATTTTCCAGGGAGTAGGCCCCACTGAATAAAATAGGACTTAATTCTGAGTAGACTTGCTTAAGGTTGCTCCTCTGATCTCTTTTCTGGTAGGAAAAAGCCTATGTTAATAACAGTTAGGGTTACCAACTGCTTGGAGCGGGGGGGGGGGGGAATGACATCTACCTTTCTTTGATAGAGGTTTAATAGGATGCTATTTACCAGATGATATTTGCCTCCATATCAGTTAAAGTTTCACCTGCCCATCTCCACACATTACACCTCTATTAAAAGGACAAGAGATGTTTCGTCAGGCCTGTTGGCAATCCTAAATATAACCTGCCTTTCACATTGGTAGGTTATCTCTTTGGGGAATATGTTTTGGTAGCATTAAAACAGAGAAACTCAATGATTTTTGAGAATGCCTGCAAAATTGATGATATATTCATTTTCACTGTTCTCTTTATTCTCTTTCTCAAGTGAGTTTAGCAAGAGTCCAGTAGCACCTATAAGACTAACAAAATTTGTGGTAGGGTAGGAGCTTTCATGAGCCACAGCTCACTTCTTTAGATACAGACAGAATGTGAATCCATCTATCCTTATAGCTTGGTGAGTGGAGTGATTGCAGAAGCAGAATGATAATAGCTGATGAATAACAATAGCAGGCTTGATTGAATAGGGTGGGGTATGCAGAGAGGTAGTGGGTGTGGGGAAATCAGCATTGGTAATGAGATAGGAAGCCTAAATCTTGATTCAGTCCAGGTGGATGTGCTGTCTTGTTAAGTGATTTTGTTTGCCTTGGGAAGCCTCATCCACCATTTACTCCCCATAAACCTGCCCATTTAAACCAGACCACAGCCACATCACAACTGAAAAGCAAGTGTATTGCAAAAAGACACCTACAAAGCCTGGAGTTTCTCAGGGTACAACTGGTCAAACTGAGCTACATATCTAGTATCTGCTAGTTTTCACCTGGTATTATTATGTGTGCTCCCTTTCGCATGCACCCGTATATATATGTGAATTTTCTAACTTAGGTTCAGGTCACCCACCCAGAAGCACAACCAATTTGGGGGGGATTTAAGCGCAGTGTTAGAGGGAGCAGAATGTGTGTTTTAGGAATCTTTACCTGGATAGTGGGCAAGCAGGCTTGAAGTGCCTTTATGAGGCTACTGGTAACGAGGAAACAACCACATCTTTTCCAAAATGAGGTTTATAGTTTATTGAGGAAAACCCTGAAATTGAAATAGATATTCAACTGAACTGAAGAACCGAAAAGGGACTTAAGCATAAGAACAGTGAAACGGTTGTGTTCAGAAGGACATGTGTATGAAGAGTTAAATGAGACAAGAGAAAGAAAAAGAGAAAGAGCCAAGCCACCAGCTGAATAAGAATTCTGCACTGGAGAACAGCCATAGGGAGGAGTGGGAGAGTAGGTGACATTTTCACAAACCAAACGAATTAGTTCGCAAACCAGGGCACGTTCGTGGAAGTTCGTGGTTCGTGAAATGCAATGAATAACGAACTGCACGGTTCATTTCCCCCCCAGTTCATGCCCATCTCTAGTAGTCATGTTAGTCTGTCTGTAGCAGTAGAAAAGAGCAAGAGTCCAGTAACACCTACAAGACTAACAAAATTTGTGGTAGGGTATGAGCTTTCATGAGCCACAGCCAAAGTGAACGGTGGCTCACAGAAGCTCATACCCTACCACAAATTTCATTAGTCTTATAGGTGCTACTGGACTCTTGCTCTTTTCTACTGGTTCAGGTCTGGGTAGTGTTTCTAATTTCAGCTTGTTCTTAGTGTTTTCTTCTGCTGCTTTGCCCCTCCAGTGTGATATTGCTCATATTTATACCATAATTGTAGTTCACACTGTGGATCTGCATTCATTTAAAGAGCAAACTACTCAAGAAGTATGAAGCCATTAAGCAGTAAGCTGTGACAGGCAGTGCATTACCAGGAATTTATTTCCTGTCTCCAATGCCTAGAAAAGTACAAGGCTAAAGGTTGTGCAACTTCTGCCACCTGAGAAGCGTAAGGTATCCTCCAGGCATGCATTGGTTGTCATGCTTTATTGCTTGTTATGAGATGGAAATTATGGAATCAAAATTAAGAAAGGGAAGAGAGACGAATGGGGTGTACTTATGAATGATTTTCTTAGATAAAGAGGACTTTACTCACAGTTCTAGATGAGTCTGGAGAGTTCTAAACCCACGGCAAAATTATCATGTGTCACACTTGTTCTCAAAGTGGAAGATCAGCATCCTGTGTTGACATTTTTAAAATCAACACCAACACACACACAATCTTCCCACAACACTATATTTGCATCTTCCATACAGGCGGTGCTCTTGCAGAGAATGAAGTGTGGTTATTGAAAAAGAACCATACCCCCCGCCCCCCGGAGAATCAGAGGCATTTGCTGGCTGCCCATCTCTGAATACCCCAAGGTCATTATCTCTGGATAATCACATCTTATGGAGCTGCCTTATTGCTCAAGTGCAACACTAAATTTTAATTACAATGAAATAGAGCTCTTCTGGCAGTTCTTGCAACATCATATGCACTCAAAGCCAGGTGCATGGCTTTCTCTGAATCTGTGCTAGCATTTCAGTAGCATTGGGGGTGGGCATTGTTATTCCAGTATGGAAAGTGATATTGGGTTTGGGTTTTTTTTAGAAATTGAAGGAGATTTTGTTCCCGTGAGCCTGGGTCATGGAGCTAGTCTAGATGCTTGCAAGGTGGTTATCTGATTTCTGTGATGGAGGAAAAGGTGTGCCCTCTGCTTATCCTGGCATGTGCCTAATGTAATGTATGACATAGGATACAAGATCCACTTGGATCTTGTACATGCACAGCCCCAATTTTCATGATTCTTCTCCTTCAAAAATGAGGGAAACATCACATTATTCAGGCTTACATGCATATGAATTTCCACTCAGAGCAACTCTATCCCAATGGTAGGGAGAAGGTGTATGTGAACTCTTCCATCATTATTTCATTCCATTTCATTTCTACCCCATCTTTCTCCTCAATGGGGACTTAAAGCAGTGTACATCCTCCTCCTTTCCTCCAATTAATTCTCACCACAGAACCCAGAAGTGACATCACACCTCTCCAGAGTCTTTAGCAATTCCTAGAGAGGACTGATATCACTTTCAAGGAAAACCTCTTGGAGTCCTCTCACAGAATCATTGAAAACTCTATTGCTTTACCATATAGTTTCCAGTGATTCCTAGAATGGCATGATATCACTTCTGAGTTTAATCCAGAAGTGATGTCACACCATCACCAATGGGCACCAGGGCCGGCGCACCCATTGAGGCAGGTCCGACCCCCACCTTGAGCACTCAGGTGCTGAAGGAGGTGCCGGAGGGGGCGCCAGGGGCTCATGCCAGGGGCGCACGCCGCGAAGCTGTCTTGCCTGGCCTGCAGCTGCTGCAGCCTGCCAACCCTGCACTGCCACCGCTGTCACCAACACCCCCCCCCCCAGCCAGGCGCAGCAGCCACGGGCCAGGTGCGGCAGGTATCCGGCCTGGCGTGTGGATCCTCCCCAGCCACCCACCACGCCCAACTGGAGGCGTAGGCAGCCTCCACGCGCCATTCCAGCCGCCCGCCGGCCAACAGGGCAGGCTTGCTGCATGATGATGTCATATGCAGTGACATCATCACACAGTCTGGGGGGTGCATGCGCGCACTCTGTGTGCATGTGTGTAAGGGCAGCCACAGGCACCAGAAACCCTGGCGCCACCCCTGATGGGCACCTCTCATGTACCCATCCCTCAGTCTCCCAATTATTGCCAAACCTGGCCTGGCAATCCTATACAACAATCCTACAATCATGTGAGGTAGGTTAGGCAAAAACAGCAAACGATCCAATGCCCAGGAGGCTTCGTGGCTGAGTTAGGACTTCAGCTGAGCTCTCCAGGTTCACAGTCTGACATGTTAATCCCCTACTCCTCCCTAGCCCTTACTTTGCATTGATCTGTTCAAGGTGGCTCACAAAGTAAAAACAATATAACAAAGGCATAAAGTAATAACTTATGAGTTATCAAAACAATGCAGAAAGACAAGCCAGGGATATAACATAAAAGCACTACTAGACAGCCTTCGATGTACATAAAATATTCCTCAAGTTAGACACAAACCAGAACAAGAGATATAAAATATAGATCCCCTTATTAAAAAGCCTAGCTAAAAAGTCATGTTTTGAAATGGCGCTTAAAGCAGACACCAAACAACCTTCAAGGGGCCACCACTGGAAATGCCCTGTATCTGGTTGCCACCCACCTTGTCTTTGCAGCTTTGCACAGTGAGCAAAATGTGTGAGGAAGATTGTAACCCCTTCTGCCTCACTGTCCCAGAAGTCAAGCAGAAAGGCACGGAATCGGCTTGTTTGGGTCCTTTCACACCTCTCATGTCTGGTCAGTGTAGTGCTATTCTTTGTAGTGTGTTCCATGTCAAAATACGTCAGGATTGATGAGTGCCACCATCAGCGACATCACAGTGCCAGCCCTTTTCCCTTTCCCCCTTTCTCCTTTTTTTGCACATGCAATGAATTAATTAGGAAGGTGAGTAGATATAAATTACCTGCTAACATCTTCTCCACACATTGACACTGAGAGATCTCTGTCTTTTGGTGCTACACCTCTGAAGATGCCAGTCGCAGCTCCTTGTGAAACATCAGGAACTACAATGCCAAGACCCCGGCGGTACAGCCCATAAAATCTACAACAACTAACGTTCTCCGGCTGTGAAAGCCTTCGACAATATAATGAATTAATTCATCACTGGAATGCTGGCTCTATCTTTTTCTTGGGTTTCTCCCTCTCGACCCATTGGTGCATTGATCCTATGCTGGATTATATTTTTTAAAAAAAACAAGTGGAAAGGAAAATGGAGAGGAAAGAGGAGAGGGGAGAGGAATGGAAAGGAGGGGGAGGGCGTGGCTTGATAGACAACAGTGGCCTATCACAATGAAGTGAGCTGGCAGAGGGTGGGAGGGGGGCAGAAGGGGGTGAAACTCTAATAAAAGATGGGATAAATAGCGTGCACGTGGAAACAGCAGACTGAAAATGGAATTTTTAAAAATGTTGGGGTATAAGTGCTCCCAGGGAAGCCATGGAAAAGACACATAGTGGATAGAATGACTACTCATAGCTGCAAGTCGAGTGCAGATGGTCACCAAAAAAAAATGCTGCAGTATCGGAACTGAACCAATGAAATTGGCCCATGCAGAAGGGGTTACTGACATGCAACAGGATCGAGTGGTAGAATGCTGACACGGTAAACTGAACTGCGGAATTTCAGACTCCATCGTGTACATGTGCAATTTTTGAATGTTCTCATGTTAAAAAAATGCTTTAAGTAAAAGAAAAAAAAACTAGCACAGGAGGGATTAAGGTTCTAGTTTATTTTGCTCCACAGCAAGCTACTTTCCCACTTGCACGAAAGAGAGCATTAACACTGTGATCCCTCTCTGAAGTCTGAAATAGTAGAATTCATTCTACCACAACTTGGATCTAATAGCAAATGTGTCCAAGCCATGTCCATAACACCGTAGAGCAGGGATCTGCAACCTTGTCCAACTAAAGAGCCAAACTTCACCAACTTTCAGAGCCAAGAATCGACAAGGTCAGGGTTGCCAGCCTCCAGGTGGTAACTGGAGAGCTCACGGAATCACAATTAATCTCCAGGCCATAGAGGTCAGTTCCCCTGGAGAAAATGGGTGCTTTGGAGGGGGGACTCCATGGGATTATAGCCTGCTGAGGTCTCTCCCCTCCCCAAATCCTACCCTCTCCAG
Source organism: Eublepharis macularius (assembly GCF_028583425.1). NCBI lineage: Eukaryota > Metazoa > Chordata > Lepidosauria > Squamata > Eublepharidae > Eublepharis > Eublepharis macularius. The sequence goes on along the minus strand of NC_072792.1, from coordinate 21,143,951 downwards.
ACTCCGCTCCCCAAATCTCCAGGAATTTCCCAACTTGGACCTGGCAACCCTATTAGTATAAGGAAGTCTGTTTGCATAATTGCAACTATACAACTTAACTTTTCTGATACTTGAGATGTTGATTGATAATCCATAAAGTTTCTGCAGCCAAACACGGGTGGTTGCAAGTTCTTCATTAGCAAGTGATACATGCGTGGTTTCAAAATAAGTAATAAATATACATAACAGCACCCTGCATGATGGTTTTAGTGTAGTGGCATAAATCTGCTCATGGTTTGCATTTGCGTTACCTACAGCTGTTCACCTCTATCCTTTTCCCTTCTGTAAAACATCTCTAAGAAACCCTTTAATCCCATAAAAGTATTTTCCTGCCGTTCCCTTCATATATTTGTTATTCTAGCATCCCACCTCCCCCTCTGATGCACATTGACAAATATTCTTCTTTTTTAAAGAGCTGTATTTGGCTCTGCCCTGATGTGGATAGCCCAAGCTAGCTCAATCTCATCGCACCTTGGAAGCTAAGCAGGGTCAGCCTTGGTTAGTAATTGGATGGGAGACCTCCAAAGAAGACGAGAGTCATGATGCAGAAGCAGGCACTGGCGAACCAGCTCTGTTAATCTCTTGCCTTGAAAACCCCAGCAGGAGTTGCCATAAATCAGCTACAACTTGACAGAATGTCCACCATATTTGGTTCTATGTGGTGGTGGTGGTGGAGAGTGGTGACCCCTGGTGGAGTTTTCATGGCAAGAGACTATCAGAGGTGGTTTGCCATTGCCTGCCTCTGCAACCCTGGTCTTCGTTGGAGGTCTCCCATCCAATTACTAGCCAGGGCCAGCCCTGCTTAACTTCTGAAAACTGATGAAATCAGGCTCACCTTTGGTTCTATACTGAGCCACATTGGCTTTAGAGTCACAGCTTGCAGACCCATGCTTTAGAGAGTATATTTGAATGGGGAGGGCAGGAATAGGGGACATCCACACCCTGAGCTTCCAGAGCTGCCTGCTCTAATACTAGGTGAAAGGAACTTTGATCTGATCAAGGAAAGAGAATTTGTATGTTCTTAATAATAGTAAGTCCTACCAGGAGAATTTATTCGGTGTTTCTGCTTTCAAACATCAGGCCAAACCAATAAATTGTATATAAACATTGTTTTATGCTAAACCACCTTGCATAAGCTAGGGGGATTGCTGCAGTGCGGGAAAACTTTCTGCTCCCCTGTGGCTCCAAAACAAAATAAGGGAGATGGATTGTTCCTGAGGAGGAGGTGCCAGGATCCATGCCAGCTGATTTGGCTGGCAGCAGTGAGAGGTAGCTTTGAAGATCAGGGCAGAATTTGGATACACAGGGCAAGATCAGGCTTCTGTGGTGCTGCTGCATGCCGCGTGGCCCAGGAGCACACCCCGGGAGGTGTGTTCCCCCCACCAGTCAGGTAAGTGGGGGCTGGGAGTGAGGGGTGGGAGTGGGGGATCCCCCACCCCCAGCTGGGGACTGGCAACACTACATCCTCCAAAGCAGTAATTTCTTCCAGGGGAACAGATCGGTCAGCTAGAGATCAGTTGTAATTCCAGGAGATCTGCAGGCCCCACCTTGAGGTTGGCAACCCTAAGTTCACCTGGCTGTGGTTGGTGGAAACTTGTTGCTGCAAGGATGCATTATTGACACTTACCAACCAGCTACTTTTGAATTATTCAAAAAACAATAGCTGCTAACCTTCCCCTCTATCCTAGGCTAAGTTATTTGCAAAACTTAACTGAATTTTATTTCCAAGAAACATCAATATAATTAGCCAGAACATGACTTTCCCTCGTCCAGTTCTGAGCAAAAGATATTCCTAGTCCTGAAATTGTTCAGCTGGGGGACTAGTGAATTTAACTGATTCAGCCTCTATTTGCATCCCCAAACAAGTGAATGAGATTTTCAAAGCAGACCATATCACTCATCTTTTCAGTGGAGTGCATGCATTTCCCTAACAATTATTGTGAATCAGATAGCATTCTGTAGTGATAAAATGTATAATTTAGAGACATCCCCTTATACCAAACCATATTAGGAACTGGTAGTTTAATGACTTGCCCTAAGATCACATGATTGTATTCAGCTCAAGAACAAGGGGGCTGCTTTCACACACTTTGGTTAATCCACTCTCACTGCACTATAGCAATGGTTTGCGACTGGATTGTTTTAAGCTATACTTAATTCTGTTAGCCTTTCTCCTCTGTTTAGAGGTTTACTACAATCCTAGCTTGTATAGAAGCAGACTTCCATACACAACTATTCCATTGCTTGCCTGGGTCAATGGGATGCCTTTTTGTTTGTTTATTTGTTTACACTCTGTCTGCTGGTTGCAAGCAGGCAGCTGACCTCTTGGCAGGCTGTTCTTATTCATCAGGATGTTCCTTGTGTCCTGACGAATGTGTGGTGGAATCAGCCTCGCTTCACACCATCACTGGATGAGAAGGCAGTCCTGCTCTCTCCCACAGACCTACAATCACTGCTCCGTAGAACTCTTCACACACTCCTTTCCTTCACACATTTGCCATTGCCACACACTGCTTGGCAGCTTCTAATCGCTAAGTATGCTGATGCAGGGAGATCTGAGCCTCAGCTTGTGAGTGGTTGTGGCTAGAGATGGGCACAAACTGAAATACAAACCAAAATTAAGCACGAACCAGGCCAGTTCGTGGTTCGTGAACCACAGTTCATCAGATCCCATTTCTGATGAACCGCCACGAACTTTTAGGCTGGTTTGTTTGGTTCGTTTTTTGGTCAGTCACTGCAGACAGCCTGGTGCCAATCAATCCATTTCCTAGGCAACAGGGGATGGACTTCCTGCAGACCTTCTGTTGACCTGGAAGTGACCTTCTGCTGGCCCAGAAGTGACCTTCTGCTGACCTGGAAGTGACGGTTTTCTGACCTGGATGTGACATTTTCATGAACCAAACAAACCGGTTCGTGAACCAGGAGCAGGTTTGTGAAAGTTCGTGGTTCGTGAAATATGACGAACCATAAACCACAAGGTTCTGTTTTTTTCCAGTTCGTGCCCATCTCTAGTTGTGGCTATCAAGCTAGGCAGACCAAGTTTCCTGCTCTCCCTTTTTATTGTTCACCAGCCTGCTGAGGGCTAGTGTGAGGAACTCTTTTTAAATGGAGCAGCACTGACTGGCCTTGGGACTGTCACTCTCTTTCAACCTACCCTTCTTCACAAGGTTGTCATGAAGATAAAATGGAGGAAGGGATGATTATGGCCATTTTCACACTGTTTACCGACCAGAGAACATCGTGGTGAGCTTCTAGAACAACAGCATCTTCCTGGTGCTATTTCACATGAGAAATTGCACCAGGAAGACTCTGTCGTTCCGGGAGCTCGGCACAATGTTCTGTGGCCAGTAAGCAGTTTGCTGTCCTCCTTGCAGCAATGATGGGATAAAGATGTATTACAGACAGATATGAAAATATGCTTGGATGACTGTTTGGACTTAGTACACAGGAAGGGAATTTCCATAATGCTGAGAGGACGTCCAGAGGAGGTAGGGACTCTGAGCTTCAATTTGTGGCTGTTGATCTTATTTTGTCCACCCACAAGCATGTACAGTGCACAGTCTTCTGTTTATAGCAGGAGGCTAACATGTGGAATCAGCTGCCTATGTGGAATCAAAAGTGGAATCAGCTGCCTAGGGAGGTGGTGAGCTCCCCTTCACTGGCAGTTTTCAAGAAGAGGCTGGATGAATACTTGTCAGAGATGCTTTAGGCTGATCCTGCACTGGGCAGGGGGTTGGACTAGATGTTCTGTATGGCCCCTTCCAACTCTATGATTCTATGATTCTGTGATTCTATGATTCTATGTGCCTCCTGTACAAGGATCCAGATATCTCTCTCCTGAGCCCTGACTTTGCAACTGACTGCTATTGTTAATATTGGTTATGATACCTAAGGGGTTAGTACGGGGAAGGAAAAATAGGATCTCTATTTTGCCCTGGGCAATCTCTTCCCATGGGATTGGCAGAAGCACCCTCTAAGGGATGCGCTGATCCCTTAATACCTTTAAACAAGATACGCCCTGGTATTTGAGTCCAAATCATTATTATTTTTTCAATAATTCCCCAATCTCTGAGAATGAAATGATTAGCTCTTGAATAAGCATCTGTGTGTAGCAAATTCCATCCTGACCATAGCAGCTTATCTTGTTCTGCTCTCATGCATTGGTCTTATTACATATCACTTTGTACTGGATTGACAAGAACTAATGTGAATACTTAAATATTTTAAAGGCAGCACATTTCAGAATGATAAAATACTTGCCTGATCTTTCTTTCCTGTTGAATTAGTGGTTAATGATAAAGAATGTAAGACTCGCGTTATTTTTTTCCAACAACAAAACACTGATGGTCCCTTAGAGAGGGATTCCTAAACGGAGCCAGTCAAATGATGCTTTTTAACCACATTGGGGTCTTTTTTATTATTTTTGATTCAACCTTAAAACCTATCTTTCATAAAGAAACCCACTTACATGTCTTATTTCGGTGAAGGTTATTTGTAGACTGAAGGTCTTTTCTTGTCAAGATATGATGAATACCATGTGTGAAGACAGAAGAGCGTCAGGACCTGTATTAGCCGGAAAACCCACTGATCTGTGAATAACCTAAAAAAGAAAACCTGAAGATTAGCAATGTCGCTTTTAAGAATGATCCATCAAATTCAACAAGCAGATTTGCAGAGATGAATCATTTACTTCCTTTCATTCATACAATACAGTAAAGGTTATTTCCTTTCCTTACAAACACAAGTTCCGAAATCATGGGACTAGAAAGACTTGAATACATGCTTCACAGGTGTTAAGTCAATGATTCCATTTATTTTTTTTCTTTCAACCCAAGAATTCGTTCTTTTTTTTAAAAGAAATGGATCGCTGAAAGGAGGTTTGGTTGAGTCCATTGGCACAACCTTAAACACATGATTTCTGTACCATTTCTGGCTTGTGTGCATACGCGAGGTGCCTAAACCACCTCTCAGGTTTGCTGTGAGGATAAAATGGAGGAGAGAAAAATGATATAAGCCATTTTGGGTCCCCACTGGTGAGAATGGCCTTTTCTTCATGGGTGATTTACTCCTCTCTTTTTGAGAGATCACTCCTCAAGGATCAGATTCGTTTTCGTCACCTACCTTTCCATATGCGGCTTTTAACCCCATAGTGGGTGCCGTCTTTTTTTTGTCCACATCGCCATGAAATAGAGAGGATTATGTGATGATGTGTGGAATGGACCTCATCAGTGGTGTCATTGTCAGTATCATTGATGCTGTCACCACCACCCCTTTTCTATTTTTGCATATGCCCAATCACTTTAATACATTATGACGTTACGATGTTATGACAACCAGAGGCGCCCAGCAAGAAGGCATTAGCAGTGGGGCAAAAAAGAGAAACAAAATCAAAAGGAAACTCAACGTGTGTAGTGTTGGTGCAGAGTAACTCCAAACACAGAACTTTTTATCCCAGAAGCTAATCTTTGAAAACCTAAACAAGATCCATGTAACCACAACACAAAGTCATCATATCGTTGTATTGTTATGAGAGAATCATGTCATTTTGCTTGGTTTAACAAAATGCCCCAACACAAGACAGTCATGCTCCAAATAGATATTTTTGTTTAAGATTTATGACCCCCTCCTCTTGATAGTCCAAACTGGAGAGCCCTACCCAGGCTGACCCAGAGCTGGGAGGCTGAATCTGTCACCAGTGGGGCAAACTGACACAATGCAATAACAAAAACGTTATGATGTTGTGATGTTATTAAGATATCTTCCCCCAAAAAAACTTGGGAAAGGAAGGGGATGTGGGGAAGGGGGAGAGGGGAAGACAATTGCTGAGAGGCAGATGGAGAGACCAATCAGCGAGAAGTATCCTGTAGAGGGGGAAGAGGGCAGAACAGGAGGGGGACTGAAAGGAAAATCCTGTATGATTGTAAAAGCTGACTCAACATTGCATTGAGAAAAACATTGGGGAATAAGCCCAGGCAGAAAATTCGAAGGGAAACCTTGAAAAGGGTGCATTGAAACCTGAAGGGGGAGTTAAGTGTGCATAAACTGAACGAAAACCTGAAGTGGTAGGGGCTAGAACCAGAAAAATCACCCATGCAGAAAAGGTCAACGGCAGGGTATACATTAGGTAAATAAATAAATAGTGTCAGTGAGTGTATGTGTGTGGTGGAGTTGTGAATTGTTTTGCACAGATTTTAAGAATTTTTTTTCATATGGTTTCCCACCTGGAGATGCATTCATAATATGACAAATAGCTGTAATAAATAGTACAAGAATAGTAAAGGGATTCGGAAGGGAGTTTGTATCCGAGTTTTACTTAAGTTTAGAATAAATAGAAGATATCTCAAAATCCAGTCTTGTGCCTTATGCAATTCCCAAATAGATTTCAGGGAATTTAGTAACACCTTTGAATCATGCTTTTCTATAAGCTATCCATTAAAACAACGAAAATGGGTTATCAATGCAAATGCTTTAATAATTTGGCCACTTTGTAATATAATGAGCATTATTTAAGCCTTTGAATTACTTGAGGCTTTAGATTAAATTCTTAGGACTATTATAGTGCTCCCAACATTTTAAAGACTGTGGGCACCTTTGGGATTTTGAGAGGGTGTGGTGAGCACCATCCCAAAATGGCTGCCACCAGAGACAGAGTTCGAATCCCAAAGGAATTACAGAAGGGCAATAAAAACAAATGAAGGATAGCCTGAGGGGAGGGAAGAGGAGAAGGAATAATGAGAAGGAAAGCCTGAAGGGGGAATGTTTATGCATACCATTCCTCTGATCTTCTAGTGACTGCTTTCAAAGGCTTGAGTACTGGCTAAGTTCCCTTCCCTCTTTTCCCCTTTAGTCTTATTCACTTTCAAAATTTGGTGCTTCCTAGAGCATATTTAGACACCACCACGCAGTTTGCTGAGATTTTCCATCTCCTTTTTTGGTATGTCTACAAACCATATCTTTCTGTGTACTTCAAGACAGAGGGCCAAACTACAAGTGATGCCTGACACAGGGTGGACACTTGTCAGCTTCCCTCAAGTTTTGATGGGAAATGTATGCAGCTTGGCGGAATGTTGGACAAGTGACAGTTGGGAAGTCCAATGGACAGCAGTCGGAGAGCCAAGCTGCAAGACCAGGATGCCTACATTTCCCATCAAAACTTGAGGGAAGCTGACAAGTGTCCAACCTGTGTCATTCATCACTTGTAGTTTGGACCAGAGTCCCCTGAGAATGTAGAGACCCCTTCCTTATCCATGGGTGGCATGCTTTTCTTGCTTTCTTGATTAGAACAAAGTGCAATGCCAGCAATGGTTTATAATGATTTGCTTTTATTTCTATTGCTATGCAGATTTGGAAATCTCATGTAGGGTATCAGTCTTTTATTGGATGAGGTTTCCATCCATGTTTAATGAGAAAAATCCAAAGACTCCTCATGTCATGTGTGCACACACCCATGCCATTGATGTATTCCCTGAACTGATATATTGATCTGATCTACTATATGATTATATGCCATGCTCACTTTGTGCTCTGTAAGGTAGCCGCACGTCATGCCATTCTTGGCTTTCCTGGAAATGAAAGTACTAATGCTGATTTCACAGAGAAAGTAACCAGCCTGTTATTTCTGAAAATATGCAGCGCTGGCCTTGCAGCTGGAACCAACAATGTAACCGTTTCCCAGGGGAGAGAGAAAGACTTTGCTTTCTTTGTAATCTTCTGCTGTTTCTACTCAGACTAAACTATTATGTTCTCATGGAACTTTTTAGGATTTTCGCGCCTAAAAGCTAACTGCTCAAGGGGAGGGGGAATAATGCTCCTTATATCAATAGTCCATATGCTTGTATCCTCATTCCTGCCAACCTTTCCCATCTACGGATGTACTCATGAACTTAATGGATCTCTGAATAAAGACATTTTCAACCAATGTACTGGAGTGCTTGCTGTGAGGGGTCTGGGGGTCTATCTGCCATGGACTGCCATCCCTAGAACTGACACCTAATGTCCTGCGCTAATGGGACTACATCCTTTTCTTTCTATGTATCTGTCTCACATTTTATCTTGCCTTACATCCAAGTTCAGGCTAGTGAACTGTGGCTGTTTTCACATGCACCCATAAGCATCCGTAAGGTTGCATGAAACTCACAGCACAAAGCGTCTTCCTAGCGTGATTTCCCAGCATGATCCCCTTTAATGGTGCGATGACATCAGAAATCACACCATTAAATGGGATTGTGCCACGAAATCGCGCTAGGAAGATGTTTCGTTCCATGAGTTTCATGTGATCTTCTGGATGCTTATGGCTGCGTGTAAAAGCGCCCTTTATTTTCATCTCCTAAATTGTTTCCCTCACAACCACCCTATGAGGAAGCTGAGGCTGAGAGGGAACAACTGGCCCAAGTGCGCTTCATGATTGAGGGCTATGGCTTCCAACCAAGACCGAGCAACCCTGGGAGCTCTTGGGGGTGGGGCTAAGCATTATGTCATAATGTCACTTTTGATCATATAGCAAGAAGTTAAATCATACATTGCCAGGATGCAACCCTCCAAAATTCCCAGCAATGCATGATATTACTTTTGGTGTCATGACCAGAAGTGACATTGTGGCATTGCTGCATTGTCACTTTTTGGGCCTAGTTTCTCTCAGTGCTTCACTGGGATGCAGGATGTGGGAAGTCTCCTGCTATAGTGGGACACCTGGTCCCTCTACTGAGGGCCTAACTAGCCTAACTGGCCATTACACTATTTCCACATGTGACACTTCTGAACACAGAACTCCCAGCTAGGTTTGCCAAATTCCTGGAATTATGCCTGCTGGGTTCCCCCAAACTGTCCACCCCGAGCACTACCACCAAATCTCTCCGAATTTCCTAAGCCAGAGTTGGCGATCCTACTCTTAGTACACATCTGGTTTGATAGGACCTGTGGTGGGCCTGGAAATGATGTAGCGTATAGTTAGGCTCAATTTGGATTTTGACCTCAAGTCTCCCTGGTAATAGTCCAATACTTCAGCTGTGCATAAAGAGGAGACAGAAGGGATGATTTTGTCCCCGTTCCTTGTCCTCTCTTTAGCTTCCCAGCTGTGTGGCTGTTAGTCCCTGTGGAACCTATGATCGCAGGGATAAACTTTCTTAGGGCAAGAAAGGACTGCTGGAAGGAGGTAACTTGGAAAAGATCTGTGACCACCAGCCCCTTTAACGGACAGTTGTGTTTGTCCCTCACTCCGCATCATTGACTAGCACTGTCAGAGTTGTCTTTGGTGTTGATTTTTATGCACCAAATGCTTAACGAAAATATTATCACTGTCTTTTTAATGATTGTAATGTTTTCCATTTCATGCTTTGAATGCTTTCCTGGATCTGTTGGTTTTGTGTAGTGGTTAAGAGTGGCAGGACTCTAATCTGGAGAGCCAGGTTTGATTCCACACTCCTCCACTTGAAGCCAGCTGGGTCAGTCACAGCTCCTCCAGAGCTCTCTCAGCCCCACCCACCTCACAGGGTGTTTGATGTTGTGGGGATAATAACAACATACTTTGTAAAGCACTCTAAGAGAGTGTTAAGTCATCCTGAAGGGCGGTATATAAATCGAATGTTGTTAATGTTGTTGTTCTTAGATGGAAGGGGGAAGTGGGATATAAGGTACACAAATGAACAAGTAAATCTATGTTCCTAGGAAACATAGGGATATATTGTGGTGTATAATAAAACTCACTCATCTCTTCCATAATAATCTGTTTGAAGGGGAAAAAATCTCAAGAGAGAACAAGAAAAAAACCACCTTGTTAAATGATGGTGCAATGACTGATCAGTAACATATTGGATAAAGATGACGATGTTGATGATGAACTGTCTTCAGGGATGTTCTCCTTTTCTCCTTTTGCATGTCTATTATTTTAATTCTGATATGCAGGCTTTTGATAACGTTTTTTCTATCATAATATTCATTATGCAGATGAAATAGTAAAATAGTAGCCCTGTAATGTCAGCCTATGATTTATGTCTTCATGAATGGGAATCTTATAGCTTGACACATCTTGAAATGTTTGGAGTCACCTTCAGGATATTCGCAAATTCAAACCCTGCGATGCTCAACTTGTCCAACTCATAATGAATCTGCGCCAGGAATCAAATCTGAAATCTATAGACCAACGACGAAGAAGATTGTGCATAGACATTTTAATCTTTTGTTTGTTAGCTGTTTGATTTGGATTCTTTGAAACACTCACAGCACAACTTCTAAATGTTTTCATATTTTGAAGATGTTGCCATTGGTTTTCAATGAGAAATATATTTCCAGGAACATTTGTACACAGGAAGCTACTTTAGGGCGATTCCACATGTCCCGGCATAGCATTATACTCGTGCAATGAGGGCATCTTCCTGGTGTGATTTCTGACGTCATCGCACCTCGAGATGCGATGATGTCAGAAATCACACCAGGGAGATGCCCTCATTGCATGAGTATAGCACTATACCAGGATATGCAGAATAGCCCTTATTCTAAATTAGAACACCAGTCCATCGAGGTCAGTATTGTCTCTCCAGAATGACAGCCCCAGAGTCTCAGATAATGGCCTTTCACATCAGCTGTCATGTGATCCTTTTAGCTGGCAATGAACCTGGGACATTCTGCATGCCACTGCTGCTCTGGGGCCAGAAGGAGCAAAATGGGGGAGAAGTGCCATTGCCATAGAGATATCACTTCCAGTATGACCCAGAAATGATATCAACACATAAGGGCAATACTTTAGTGTTCACCTCAAACTCTATGGTTACACCATAGTGTTTTGGGTGAATGCATCACTCTTATGCAATGGTGTTATTTCCAAGTCATGCTGGAAGTGACATCACTTGCAACATCAGAATGCCAGGGAACCCCACCCAGCCAGAGAGTCTCCATCGGTTGCCAGTTTCAGGCTGTCAGTCCTGAATGATATTCATAAAATGGCCTTCAAGCTAGAAGCAGATCATAAAAACTGCTGGAAAAGATGGCATTCCTCAGTTCAAAGCCTAGTTTAAAAAATAAACCCTTTGCCCTGACACTTAAGGGAGAGTGAGGTAGTCCTACCTTTTCTTTACAAGCTCCATGACCTCAGATATTTGCAGTGAGGCCTCTCCATGGAGAGATGAGTCAGACTTCCTTTCCGATGGGAAGCAAAGTGATCCACCAGAGGGCAAAGCTGTCTGAGCTTCTATTCTTCCCAGGTTTGGCTCATTCCTGGTTCCTGCCTGTGAACAAAGGGGCAAGTCTCAGAAGCTCTGCTGAAGACATCCTTCCAACATTGTTTCTACCTCTGGAGCCCTGTCTCTTTCCTCAGCTTTTCAAAGACTGTGAGGGAGAGTGCCTCACAGACCATCAAATCACATTCATCGCATCCCACAGCTCCTCCCCATCTGTAACTAGAGATGGGCATGAGCCGGAAAAAAATCGAACCATGCGGTTCGTGGTTCTTCAAATTTCACGAACCACGAACCATCAACTTTCACAAACCTGCCCCTGGTTCGTGAACCGGTTCGTTTGGTTTGTGAAAATGGCACATCCAGGTCAGAAAACCATCACTTCCAGACCAGAAGAAGTTCACTTCCAGGTCAGAAGAAGGTCTGCAGGAAGTCCATCCCCTGTTGCCTAGGAAACTGATGGATTGGCACCAGGCTGTCTGCAGTGACAAGCAAAAAAAATGAACCAAACGAACCAGCCTAAAGTTCGTGGAGGTTCATCAGAAATGGGATCTGACCAAACGTGGTTCACGAACCATGAACTTGCCTCATTCGTGCTTAATTTTGGTTCGTATTTCGGTTCGTGCCCATCTCTATATGTAACCCTCCCCCAACCAATAGCAATGAAATTTGTGGGGATCTACCCTTTATGCAAGGGATCCTCACTGCCAAATTTCAAAGAGATAGAAGAAAGCATCTCCAACCAGGCACAGAACAAGCAGCGAGGTCAAACACGACATCAGTCCTGAAATTACTGTAGGCCAGTGACTGTCTATTCATTTCAACACACCATCTGAAATATGAGTATAACAGCACTAAGGTATCTTTCAAGATTGTTCACAAGGATTGCTGTGATGGTGATACCTGTATTATTGATCTGAACTGCAGTCAGCGCTGTTCCTGAGTCAACGAAATACTCTGTTCTAGTGAGGTTCAACCAAAATTCACTCCTTAGTAATACAGGGAACTAAGGAGAAAGATGTCAGTGGAAACAGTAAAACGATGGAAGAATTTAATTAAGCACTCGTTGCTGACACCGGGGCATCCAAAAGCAACAATCTGCCTTTGTAGGTGATTGCATGCTGGAGAACTCGTAGGGTGAAATCCTGCACAGAGGGAACACAGTCTGTTTCCTGTTTTGCAGGGGATTTACCACCTCATTGATTCACTTGATCTGATTAGAAGTCTTTCTTGGCTTGTCTGATGCTCTAATGCAGGGATTATGGATAAAGGGACAGAAACATCTCATGTTGTTTCCAGGTTGTCCCCCTTGAAATCTCCTTTCAGAAGCATATGGGACCAGTAGAGGCACCTTGGATACTAGGACTGAGAAGAAATACCAAAGGTTTAAGCCAGCAGCTCCATATGGGGGCTGCAGCAGCCACAGTTTGAGACAGAGCTGTGGCTGCCAAACCAATCCCATGTGGAGCTACTCGATGTAACGATGGTTCCATGTCATCCTGGATGAGTTCTGAATCCACCATCCTCATGGTGGATTACACAGTGTAAGTCAAGGCCGTCAGTAGGATTGGACGTCCAATAAGCAGTGTAATATGATTAGGATTGCGAAAATTAAAACCAAGTTAAAATCCCGAACAAACTGAAACAAAGCATAAGTAATAACACGGTGTATTAAATGATACAGAAATTGCATAATGGAATAATACATACTGTACAGGTAGCACATCCCACCCACAGTCTCTTTCCCTTTATTAGAGCCTTCCTCCTGAACCATTCCATGATAATAAAGCCCTATTACCTTTGAAAAAATGTCCTCCTGAATAATTCAGTTTTGCATAGTTTACAAAATGCCAAGAGAGTAGGAATCTTTCTGACCTCATCATCCAGGCCATTCCATAAGGTGGGTGGGGTACATGGCAGAGAATGCACATGTATAGGCAGTTGTTGATCTTGCCCATGTACAGGGTGATACCTGCTCTGATGAGTGAAGATGTCATGGCAGAGCATAGGGGGAAAGGTGGTCCTGCAGATATGAGGATCCAAGGCCATGAAGGACTTCATAGGTGATATCCAGTACCTTGAACTGAACCTGCTAACCAATGGGCCATCAATGGAGAATGGGGATATTGTGCATGGTCCCTCTAGCTCCTGATAATAATAAGCTGCGGCATTCTGCACCGACTGGATTATCTAAGATGACTTTGAGGGGAGACCTATGTAGAGTGCATTACAGTAGTCTAGTCACAATGCTACTGTGGCATGAATTGAGGTGGTCAGATCAGCCAAGTCAAGGTAGGGGGCCACCTTCTGGGCTAAACAACATTGGCAGAAAGCATTTTTTGCAATTGCATTATCTTGGTTCTCCAGCTCTATTGTTAGGTCCAATATAACCCCCTTCAGCTACATGTATATGGATGATATACATACCCATGCTTCAACTCTAATTCTACCTGTCTCCAGTCTTACCATAGCATTAGACACATACCTGGGGGCCTGTATAATTGTCCTTAAAAACTTAGATTGCACTTTTTCCTACACTTGATCTTAGGCAAAAGACTGAGAAGCAATTAGATTGTGCTCTTTCTTGAGGGGCGAAACACAAGCTGGGAGGCCTTACAATTGTCCCATACAATAATCAAGGCCATTTTTTAGCCCTAAATAGTTTAAGCGCTGCAGGGACATAATGTCCCCTTTGTGATCGAAAGAATTTTATGATAGTATTTGCTGATCTTTCTCCTTGATTGGCAACATATTTACTGTGGTTGACCCTAGAACCTGATTCTTGTATAATTTTTTTTTCAAATACTATGAATTTTTTGTCCAAACAGCTTTACATAGAGGTTGAATAGAATAGGGAATAGTGCTGTGTCCTGTGTAACCCCACAGAACAGGTCCCACACTGATAAAAACTGGTCTCCAGTGGCAACTCTTTGAGTCTGGTTTGTGAGGAATGACTTGAAACAGTCCAGAACACATCAGGTTCTGATTTGGTTACTAGTGGAGTACCGAATCAGGTTCAAGGTTTTGGTATTAACCTACAAAGCCCTATGCGGGCTGGGACCGGCGTATCTGCGGGACTGCTTCTTCCCATATGAACCCTAGAGGACTCTTCGCTCCAATGGTAAAATCTGCTGAAGGTTCCTGACCTCAGGGAGGCCCACCTGGCATTGACTAGGGCCAGTCTTTTTCGGTCCTGGCCCCAGCCTGGTTGAACGCTCTGTCTAACGCTCTGTCCCAGCAGGACTTGTTATCCTTCCACCGGGCCTGTAAGATGGAGCTGTCCCACAAGGCCTATGGTTGATGCTAGGCGGAGGCCCCCTGTCTTGTTGAGTATGGGTTGTGCCCTCCCCACTGGTAACATCCTCCTTTGGTTGAATACCCCCTAATGCTCTGGTGCTGACTAAAGGGTATGCATATGTATAGTTATTTTATTGTGCCGCTGTGTGTGTGTGTGTGTATGCATTTTAACACGTATACATAATTCCATCAGCACACCATATTTAAAGGTTTGAAAGTTTTATTTGAACAAAAGCAGGGCCTTTCCTGGCCTCTGCTTAGTAGAGAACAAACAGCCCAAAACATGAAGGCAAAATGAAACAAAACTACTACACAGGCTTTTTGGCCTTAAGGGATCAGGGGAAAAATACTAAACAGTTCAATAAGGGAACATCACCAAATTCACAACTTGCTATGATATATATTTATGTATTTTAATTTTGGGATGTTTTATAATTTAAAGTTTTAAACTTTGAATCATCTGATGTAATTTTAAATTTGTGTGCAAATTGTGATCCGCCCTGAGACTGCTGGCGTGGGGAGGGAGGAATATAAATCTAATACATTAAATTAAAATTAAATTAAATCCCCTGATACCTACTTCTGTCTCCAAATGCCTCAAAAATGACAAGGCTTACTGTATCAAAGGCTGCAGTAGGAGTCCAGTAGGAACAACAAAGCAACCAAGAAGCATTGCCTTTGTCTATGTTCAGGTAGTGGTCATCAACCAAAGCCACCAGAGCTATCTCAGTCCTGTAGCCCAGCCTGAAGCCAGACTGGAAAGGGACCAGAACAGATGAACCATCTAAGAAGATCTGGAGTTGTTCAGCTACTGCTCTCTCCACAATTTTGCCTAGAAAAAGTAGATTCGAAACTGAGTGATAACTAGACAAATCATTTTTCTGTAGGAGTGGGTTTTACATAGTGGGTGGATTGTTGCCTCTTTGAGTGACCAAGGGAAGGTGCTCTGAGTTAGAGATTGATTTATGATGGACACCAAGGGCTTGTTGATGTGACCCTTATATGGTTTCAGCAGGCAGGGTGGGCAAAGGTCCAGGGCACAAGCAATGCCCAGTGAATCATTGGTTCTCTAAGACTTGTACTGTAAGTTTTTAGTCTATGGGAATGTCTTGGAGAATGTTTTTGATTCTCAAACTCTTTCCCTCAAAATATTTAACTTTGTCTCATATCTCCCAGTGTCAATATCCACATAGATAACCAGAGGACAAGGTGACCTGTCACCCAACCTCACACAATGGTTTTAAATTCTGGACAAGCATTTAGTGCTTAATGTAAGGTAGGGGGAAAGACAGGCCATAATTTAGCACCAGAAAGGGACTCATGCTCAGAATTACCTTTCTCGTCTCTCAAACGCTTTGCTTAGATAAAATGATGAAAAAAGGCGAGAGAAGAAAAAATATATATAAACAAACTTAATAACACCTTCCTTTCCTAGGAACATGATTTAAAATGAGTTTGTGAGAACAGGCTGCACCTATTTCATGTTGAATTACGGTACACCTTTGAGCGGGACTGCTAAACGAGAACTCCATGTCTGTTGTCTTGTGTGTTTGCCTGCTACCATTTCATGGCACTGCCACTAAAATTTAAAATGCTGTACATACCAAATAGATCTATAAATTTATATAGTAACTATCCCCAACAAATGCAAACTCATTCTTAGTAACCATAAAATTACCTTCTGTTATCTATCACCTGTGAATTACGGTCTCATCACGTACAACAGCCAGTGGCTGAATTATGCCCCTGCCTGGCGCACTATTTCACCATTTCTTCCAGGAAAGAAACACCATGCAAGGAAGAAAAGGGAGAAACAAACAAGCCAGAACTCACCTAAATTTGTAGCGCAGTCAATCTGCAGCTCCTTTATCAGATTTGAATGGAACGTTGTTTAGAACAATCCACATATCAGCTAGCTTTACAGCTTTAAATGTGAATAATAGCATCGCTGGTCAGCATCCCACCTAGATTTCGGTATACAAAATATTCTTAATATGAGACATCAGTTATGTCTCCTGTGGCTAAATTGATGTGTGTTTCAGGATGCTGTTCAAGGCAAAAGAGCAGGGTCAGAGAAAAAATGGGAAAGTATTAAAAAGAATCCAGAGGACCAGTTGAATGGTTTTCACAAACAGAAGTGTAATCTTTGTGGGCCTCCTTAAGAGGATCATTTCCCAAGGTTTCTAGGTTTAAAATGCTCACTAGTAAGGGCTTCCATTTCCCCACCTTTGCAAGCATCAGACAATGAAATGAAGTAGGAGGTGGGGCAATTTGGAATGAGAGAGCAATATGGAGTGAGGGCAATTTGGAGGTGGGGCAATTTGGAGTGAGATGACCTACGATTTTCTTTACATGAGGAAGAAAAGAGGAAGGAAACTAGGGCTGTTTTTTGTGCTAGCAGTCAAGTGTCCTGCATACTGTTTCATTCCAGATGGTTTGTAATGTTATTTACATTATTTATAGTCCACCTTTTTCACTGAAACTCAAAGTGGATCACACAATGTAATTCATTGTGATCAACAGTTGGGATGTTCAATAAACAATACAAGGTATAGATTGCAGAAATTTAAAGACAATGTTGAAACAAAACATATGCAATTTGACATGACAATTACCGCCAGCGCACAGTAGTACAGTCTACAGTCCCTGTCCCTTTATCAAAGCATCTCTTTGAACTATTTCCTTAGAGCACCTGTGTAAAAATTCCTAAATAAATTGGAATTTGTGGAAAGCAAGGCCATTCTATAAGGTGGAGGAGGGCACAGCAGAGAAAGCATGTGTATGGGCAGCTGCTGATTTTGCCCATTTGCTATTTTTAATAGGAGATTTAGTAAATAGGCGTATTGACAGCTGTTAGCCATGGTGGCTACATGGAACATGAGTGTTCCGGGGCAGTATTTTTCTTGCATGGAAGTATAAAACAGTGGAGGGTTATTGTCTTGCAAGCTCCCCAGAAGCATTGGGCTGGCTGCTGTTACAGACTGGATGCTGTATGAGGCAGATCTTTGCTGTGTTCGGGGATGCCCTGACCTGGATAGCCCAGGTGAGCCTGATCTTGTCAGATCTCAGAGGCTAAGCAGAGTTGGCTTGGGTTAGTAATTGGATGGGAGACCTCCAAGGAAGACCTGGGTTGCAGAGGCAGGCAATGGCATATCTCCTGTGTTAGCTCCCCGTTTTTCCTCTTTCCCTTCCCAGAAAACCCCCATAGTCTATCTCCTTTACCTGCTTCCTTTTCTCCTTAACACTCACCAGCCAATCTACATTTTTTCTGTCCCCGTCTTCGATGTTCTCTCTTACCTCCCCATGGCAGCCTCTCCCTGGGAAAACTGTGCAGTTTCAGCCACTGGGCCAGGCCAGGCCAAGTTGCATGGTGCCGGCTGCCAGGTCAGGCCCAGTTGTATGATGGAGAAACTGAAAAAGACTTGCAGGGGTGCTTCGCTTCTCCCAGTATCTCCTACCATACTACTTCTTATTAGTTGCAAGGGTGTGGCTACTCCACAATATATATTTTGTTTTCAACGTCTTCTTTGAACCCGGGGCATTTTTCAGTTTTGTCAAAAGATCTGTCTTGTCTGTTCATGGTGCCATAAAAGTTATCAATGCAGCTCCAAGTCCATTTGGCATGAGGACAGGGAGTGTCACTTCTTAAATAAAGTTCTTCTGAGCGCTGGATCCACATAGATCTTCCAAACGGGCCACACAGCTTGCTGTCTGGCCAGAAACGGGGGTGGAAATACGGGTAGATTGCCTGAGCAGATGGCTCTTGCAGATCTGGCATCAGGGCATCCATGGAACGAAACACTGGAAGACGGGCAGCTCAGGTGTCTGTTCTTGAAGCAGCGGAAATACAGCTGGGACTGGGTTAAGCACAGGATCAAGTTAGCTTAACTCTAACAATAACAATTCAAGGTAGGCACAGGAGACAGTCACTCAGAGCCAAACTACAAGTGACGTCTTACACAGGTTGGACACTAGTCAGCTTCCCTCAAGTTTTGATGGGAAATGTAGGCATCCTGGCCTTGCAGCTGTAATGGAGAGCCAAGCTGTAAAACCAGGGCGCCTACATTTCCCATCAAAACTTGAGGGAAGCCAACTAGTGTCCAACCTGTGTCAGGCGTCACTTGTAGCTTGGCTCTGAGAGTAGATACAGGAAGGTAGCTGGAGGACCACAGGCAGTAGAATGGAGTCACTGGATGAACAAAGTAGTTGTGAGACTGGAAAACTGGTTCCCTTATCCTCATGAGAGAGAATAAGGAAAGAAAGAGCAGACAAGACCACAGGAAATACAGTTTCCAAGTAAAACATTTCAATATAGGAGGAGAGAGCGGATTACTGTGCAAGCCGTACTACTGCACGATCAATAATAATAATAATCCCCGAAATCAAAACTAACTTACTCAATACTTACTGATAATACTTGTTGACACCAAGAGGGCATATGCTGGCAGGAATAGACAGGTGAGTTGCCTGTTAGGCCCTTCCTATTGGTCAGGATAAACTAAACCCTCAGAGATTACAAGGACTCCAAATGAAATGAACAGGACAGTTGAAAAGAACTGAAATACAAGCACCCAGAAGGGGGTCTCTCTCAGGACCTGTCTTACCAAGAAGTTGACATCCAAAGCCAAAGGGGATTAGTAGCGCAATAAGCTGCAATCTCCTTTTATTCTTCCTACTGAGCATTGACATGAAAACACACCGGATTGAGAGGCCCATGTTTTATCACATCACCACCAGCTTTCATACAGCCCTTTGTTCCCGCCTTCTTCCTACTTTAGATCTGTGTTTTGCTGCAGTACCCACAAATGCTTACCTTTGATTTTTAGGACACAGGAAAACCTCCATATGTACTGAAATAAAAAGCAATTTTGGAAGGAAGGCTGGGCGCTTTCATCACCATCGAGAAAAGGCACCCTTCCCCCCTTTAATTCTTTTTTTTATTTTGCACATGAGCTATTGCACTAGAATGCTGAACGGAAATTTTTTAAAGGGAAACGCGTGCGGCTACTATTGCAAGCAGGCTTCTGCAACTGGACAAAAATGTAAAGGAGAGGCAAGAGCTTTGGAGGAAGAACTGGACGGAGATTGAATGAGTAGGGGGAGGATCCTCAGAGGGTCACACTACAAGTGATGAATGATCTGGGTTGCAGAGGCAGGTGGCAAGTGAGTCTGTTCACTTGCCAGGCAAGTGTCATTCGTCACTTGTAGTGCGACCCAAAAATGCTTTAACTGTTCATATGCTGGAAAATGCAAAACAAACAAACCCTGCCAGAAACATGCAACAACAAAAAATCGGAGCATTTGCGGTCCTGGTAAATCCACGTAAAACCTGGCCAAAACCCCACTATGCTAGTGGTTGGCAAACGATGTGTGCATGCTTGGAAAAAAGCCGCCACAGTTCTGTGGGTGAATAGCACCTCTAATGACGTGCAGAAATGCCCACTATCTGGTTGGAAAGAGTGCCTGCCATATTGGCAGAGTTACTTTCTGTCTTTGTTCAACTCTTCCCTGATCCTCCCCTGTAAAAGTAAGATTTAAAGTCAGTACTGCGGAATGAAAACCAAAAGTAGATTATTTCAGATTTGCAGCCCTTCCAGAAAACAGGCTAGGCTTGGCCCAAGCGCTCTCAAATCTGAAAAACTTAGGAAATTTCATTAGTTACTTTTGTGAGATTAATGAACAGGGCATGAATGTATCAGATTTTGATTAATTGCTTTCCAAATTCCTTTCTTTTGCTGCTGTGGGAAGAAGACGGGCCCCACCCAGCGGACAGTTTAGGCAGAGATTGATGGATTTCCCAAATTAAAGTGGAAACCGAGGGGCGTGTATTTCTATCTCTAGGTTCATTCCCAAACTCTGCATCCAAAACCTGCCCCAAATGTCAAAATTGTCTCTCACTGATAGTAACCAAGTCAGTATATGGAGCACTGGCCATCTTCCAAAAGCGCTTTCCCCCAATTTCAGGAGCAAGGAAGAATCACAGTGCTGTAATGTTGTCAGACCTGGCCTGGCAACCAATGAGAGACTGGGGAGTGGAGACCTGGGAGAAGCATCAGTGATGGCATGACATCACTTCTGGGAAAACCAGGAAGTGTCATCACATATTTCTAGGAATCTCCAAAACCATAGAGTTTTCAGCTCATCCTAGAGAGGACTGACATCACATCCAGGTTATCCTAGAAGTGATGCCACAGTGTCAGCCCAATGGCCATGTATTATTTTTCTCTCACTGCCACTCAGAGTGGTGGTGGGAAAGAGATGCTGAGGGAAGGAGATTCCCAGACATTAGTCACACTACACCCACACAATCACGGGCAGATTCAGTTGCAGAGTTCTAGCTTAGTCAGTAAGTGAGAAAGAATGCCCACACTCAATTGATGATTTCCATTAGAACTGAAATTACAATAGCTCTACCAAACTCCAGGTGGGGCCAGGAGATCTCCCCAAATTACAATTAATCTCAAGAGTTATAGAGCTGGAGAAAATGGCAGGTTTGGAGGTGGAGAATATGCCTTGCTGAGGTCTCTCTCCTCACCAATCCCCCCCTTCCCAGGAGTCATTCCCCCAATCTCCAGGAATTTCCCAACCCACAGTTGGCATCCTTATATTAGAGGAAATGCCCCTTCCTACCTCTAGAAGTTTTCTTTAGCTAAGGCTAATTTTTGGTACCCCATTTCATCCCTGCTGTACGCGCTGTATACGATTCTCTTAACATTTTAATAAGGTCTATGAATCATACTTATTGATTTATTCACATAATCATACACTTTTTTTCCTCTGTTGGTCATACTAAGAAGAAGAAAAAAGAGAAAAGGTCTCAAGCCCTTTGACTTAAATATTTCTGTAATGGCTGTTAAAATCAATTCTAGCATTAAAGTCTCCACGAATGAACAATGCATTGAGTGGAAAATTGATTATATGGTCAAAGAACAGTCCTTTGTGGCCTTGGTCGCTTTTTCGATTAGTACAGCTGTCTTGGCGGTTGTAGGTGGTCCTCAGAATTTTTACAGGGCGGGGGTGTCCTTGACATGTGTTTGCCTAAAGATTAAAAGGGAAGCAAATACGTGAATTACTTTAAAGTTAACATTTTATTTAGTCAATGGAATTATAAAGCAAAGTCCTGGGTAGAAATGCGGGGTGGGAGGTGGGGGTCATTGCTTTAAGGAAAAATCAATAAACAGGTGAAAACAAAATGGGTAATACCCCGAAGGTTGTTGGAGACATTTCTGCCTCTGTGTGTTAGTGTGTTGAATTGGGCGAATCAATTTGACTACGGTCTGATTTCTGCATTGTACTTTCTGTTCAATGATACTATCCGTGATGAAAATACTAATGTATTGGGAAACAGTTTATATAAAGGTATCATTTCCACTTTCATTGGGAAGGAGAAGGATTTCTAAGAAGGCTCAAGGGTTCGGAGCTCTTCAACAGCGGAACAGCCTGTCTCAGGAGATGGTGGATTGTCCTTCTGCAGGGGTCTTGAAGGAGGGGCTGGATGCTGTCTGTTGGGACTGGTGATGGGACTGTATATTCCTACACTGAGCAGGGGGTTAGACTAGATGAACACTGTCAGGGTCAGGCGGGGCAGCGTGCGCCGGCGAGGTTGGGGTAGCCGTCCTGGCCTCCCCCGAGCGGGTCTGGCTCCTTCCCTGACGTCGGCCACCTGGTCGTCCGAGCTCCCCAGGCCTGCAGTAGTCGACGGCTCCTCCCCAATAGGCCTCAGAACTTGGGCAGGCACTGGGCCTGGCTGCCCTTGCCGCCTTGGGACAGCTGTCTCTTCACTGCAGTTACAGACTGGTCCACTTGCTCCCATACATTCCTCCTTGGCCTGGGTTCTGGAGCCCTCCTTTATTCCTCCCCCTATTCCCTGCTCCACCCCCTCTCCCAGGAGCCTGCCCCCAGGGCCAGGGCCACCACCTGGAACAGGTGGGGCCAGAGGCCAGGGCTCCGCCCCACCCCATGCTGCGGCCCCGTGCCTTACTTCCCACCACCTGGCTGTTTCCCCCTCTCCCGTGTGCTCGTCCACCCTGTTTCCCCTCGGGCCCAATCACTGCCTGCCTCCCATGCAGCGGGGGTGGGCCCGCACATGGCCTCAGCGTCCCGGGCTGGGGTGTGACCGGCGTGGCCACAGGTGGCGCTGGCTGGGCCCGCCGCATCCTGGGGCGCCCAGAGGCCGTGCCGTGCCATTGCACCCACGCCGCCGCGCCGCCGCCCTTCCCAGGGCCACCACAGTGGCCGCTGCCCTGACAGCCGGGTGTGCTGGGCAGTGCCCGTCCCGGGCTTGGCCGCCACCGCAGCTGCCTCCATTGCTCCTGCCACCGCCGCGGCCACCTCGGCTGCCTCCGCTTCTGCTGCGGCTCTCCCTGCCGTCCCCACGGCGGCGGCAGCTGTCTCCTCTTCGGCAGTCCCCGGCCTGGCCCTGCTGAGGTGAGAAGGGCCGGGGGGGACCCAGGGGGGCTGCTCGTCCAGGGGCCGCGGGCAGGTGCCGGACCAACTCCAAGAGCCCTGCATTTCTGTGCTTTGAAATATTCAAGCTTACATTGAAGACTGAGAGAGAGGGAAGAACTTGCATGGTGTAATCCAGGGGTCCCCAACCTTTTTGAGCCTGCAGGCACCTTTGGAATTCTAACACAGGGTGCGTAGGTGCAACCACAAAACGGCTGCTGCGAGAGGTGGAGCCAACCATACAATGGCTGCTACAGGAGGCAGAGGTAACCACAAAATGCCAGGGAACGAAGTTAACTCTCATAGTAACTCTTCGACGTTTCAGGCAGAAGTTCTGTTTTAAAAGATGCCTTTTTATCTGCAGAGCCAATCAGATTTTCAGAAACCCTACTGGGCAAAAGACCGACTTGGGCCTGCCCACTTGCTAAACACACTTAGTTGACATCAGGTGTTGATATACAGGTTCCCAATAGGTGCCATGTAGGGAACCCCTGGAGTAATAGAATGCTGGGGGCGGGTTAGGAAGATCTGAGTTCAAACTCCCACAGCACAAAGCTTGCTTGGAGAACTTATGCCAGTTGTACTTTCCCCACATACAGGATTGTTGTTGGGCAGATGAAGTGGGGGAGAGAAGAAGCTTGCAAGCTGTCCTAAGCTCCTGTGAGGAACACTGCAATAAAAAAGTAACATTAATATTAATAATGCCTGCTTCATTGGGTTGCCAAAGGCCCAACAGGATTGCCAACTGCAGACTAGAAAATTCATGTCGATTTGGGGGCAGTGCCTGAGGAAAGCAAAGTCTGGGGAGGGGAAAGAGCTCTCGAGAGGTGTGGTGCCACCTCCTGTGATGCCATGCCTGTGATGTCACATTCAGGTCAAAGGTCAGCTCCTTCAACCCCTCCCCTTCCTGTGAGGTCAGTTCCTTCCACCAAAATTCAAATGTCAAATTTTATAGTATGTCATAGTAGCCCTTTGTTTCTAAATATTTGTGCTGATATAACTGGCTGCTGTCCAGTTATGTTCCATTCATCAAAAACATCTTAAAATCTAGGTTTTTCTCAGTGTTCAGGAGAAAAATCCACTCTGAAGGCCCATAGGCGAATGCCAGCCAACAGCAGTCCTATCCTTCTCTTAATCTCCAGCCACCCTTTTGACTTTAGTGTCTTCACAAATGACAATAAGTTTCTTCTAATTTGTATGGTATACCATAGGGTCTCCATGAAAAGTATAAGCCCTAGAGCACCCACACTCTGTACGCAATCTATGGTATGGTATACCATAGAGTCCACCTCCTGAAGTGGTAATTTCCTCCAAGGAAATTGATTTTTGTAGTTTGGACACCCATTGTAGTTCCAGGAAAACTCCAGGCTCCCACTTGAGGCTGCTATTATAAAATGAGGATCTTAAAATGGGGGCGCTAAGAGTTTTACGGCCTTGCTAGGTTTTTTTTGTGATTTGTTAATTTGAATGATTTTTCTGCTTCTAAAATTATTTTATCATCTTTTACTTTGTGAGCTGTTTCAAGCACGTAATTCTCTACGGTATCCCCATTTGATAAGATTCCTCTGTAGCGCCCCCCCCCCAAATACATGGCCCTTATCATGTCAATATATGTTAAGACCAAACTTAAGATCAAATGAGAGCAGAAACGAAAGCATTGCTTCTTTTTAGAAAGAAATGATGTGTCTGAATAAGGGGCTACTTAGAAATATATGGAAGCCGGAAAGTGTTCAGGCGTTTCCATTCACGCTTCCGCTGTTATGTTCTGACTGCCATGGAACACTGATAAATGCAAACGTTGAAACGGTTTCTTTCTTCCCAGCTAGGCAAGCAATTTAGTCATAATTGAAAGCAGATTTCTTTGTTAAGGCCTTAATGTTTTATTAATTTAATTTTCCGCAGTCAGATTCTTTTTTTTTTATTTTTCTGTTTAGCTTAAATTTCCCTTGATATTTGTAATTATAATGTTTGTTTGGGATTGTGTTCCAGCAGAATACTGGAAGTCTCAACCAGCCACAGAAGAAACTAACAGCTATGTCCCCCCCAATACTTTACAAAATAAGAACAGATAATTATATGATACTAAAATACTTTAACTTCTTCTTGGTTGCTGTATGGATATGAATTGTTTTCTTAATTTCAGTTCTATAGTTTTAATAAAGAAGTTGATAGGGATGCATAAGCTTTCATTGAACTCCATCAGCCTAGCATTGCCAAATTCGGCTGGGAAAATTCCTGGATATTTGGGGAGTGAAGCCTGTGGTGGGTGGGCTTGGGATGGAGGTTCCTCAGCAGGGTCTAATCCACCCTTCAGAGCAGCCATTTTCTCCAGATGAACTGATCGATATACTCTGGGAATCAATTGTAATTCTGGGGAATCTCCAGGCCCAACCTGGAGGCTGGCGACCCTAATTCCAGCCCCTAGCTGATCAAAAGGGGCAAACTGTTTGACATTGATGTTAGCTGAGCTTACCTTTATGAATTAACACACTTTGTTAAAATTTGCTGGGGTTTTAAAGCCCTCTTGCTGTTTGGAATGCATACTCGGCCTTCTGAAAATGGCTGCTAGGACTTAGAGTCTGCCTAAACAAGACATCTTACACAGGGACGCTCATGTGACTTACTTGCTATGTGGTCTTATATTCAAGTGTACTCTGTCTCCCTAGCAGTGCATGTGTATCCACAACGGGAGAACAAGTGTAAGATCTTTCACTTGAGTGTCCTGTATAAGAGTCTCTCTACATGAGGAGAATTACACAAGGATGCTCAAGTGAAGGGAGATGCAATGTTAGCCGGGAAGCCGAGTTTTAAAAGACAGATCGGAAGGCCCTCTAGAGCAGGCAAAGATTTCTCCTCAGAGGGGTTGTTTATTTCCTCTTGGCCTCCAGAAGGGGAGGTGAAATTGACAGAGCCAACACTGAGTCTCTCAGCATTTGTCAGCTTCCTGCTGACACCCCTAATAGTGAATACCATTTGAATTGTTCTGTTTTAAACAACAAAATACATGCGTTTAGCAGTCATATCAAGTAAGTAGACCCATTTATTTATTATTGTTTAGGGATTGCCAGGTCCCCTTACCCTCCCAGTGGGGGGATGGGACCCAACACTCACCTTCTGTTTGCTCTTTGCATGTGGACAAAGTTTGCATGCACTCCTGAACCTGCACAATGATGTCACTTCCAGGAAGTGGTGTCATCACACAGGCCCAGGAGTGCAAGCATGTTTTGCACCGGGGTAATTCGTCATTGTGCTGCCCTGGGAGCGTGGCCAAGAAGCCTGTTCCCCTGCCTTTCCCCCTGCCAACCAGGTGAGTGGTAATGGGAGTTAGAGGGTGGGAGCGGGGGATCCCCTGCACCCACTGGGGGAAACCAAAATGTAAAGAGAGAGATTCATGGAAGGAACCAGGAAAGAAAGCCCAAGGCACTGTGAAAAACTAACTAAGCAACAAAATTAATTACAATGTAACAATATTCAATAAAGAGTAACTTAACATGATCATAGATCCAGAGGAGTTAGCCATGTTAGTCTATAGTAGCAAAATGGCAAAGAGTCCAGTGGCACCTTTAAGACTAACCAACTTTACTGTAGCATAAGCTTTTGAAAACCACAGTTGTCTTCGTCAGATGCATGTAGAGTGAGATATTTCCATAAAGTGCTAATTGCTAATTGCTAATAACAATAAATAACAATAAAGTGACCACTGCTTATACATATTTAAAGCCCTCGGTGCCTCGAGTCATGATAATGTTTCAAAAGTACAAATTTGTCAAAAATACATAATTCATTACAAAATGTCCATTTAGTCCAAAAGAAGGGAAATTACTCCAGATAGGATTAGTCACTGCAACGGAGGTACTAGCATTCACGTCCCATTTCTGAGTAGCTTTCTTCCAGGCAGTTACCAACTACAAAAAACAACAACTGATATTTAAAGAGAATAAAATTTAAGAACAGTCAAAACATTATATTACACAATTTAAAAAATAGGTAATACATACTTACTATGAAAGTTTACAATTCAAGATAAGGAACATTCCCAAGCATATATAAGGCATACATCTCAGGCAGCAAAGTGGAATAGTAAAGCATCTACAATTATAGTGAGAAACAGCTGTGGGGAATAACCCCAATTTTACTATATTTAAAGGGCCAGAATAGCAGGTCCATGTAAAATCAACACTTAAGTCACTGGGGGGACAGCAACCCTATTGTCATTTTACATTGGCCATTTCCACACACGTTGGATAATGCACTTTCAATGCACTTTAGCGATCCTTTGGAAGTGGATCTTTTGTTTCAGGCTGCTTTCACACACGTTGGATAATCCACTTTCAATACTCTTTAGTGAACATTTGGAACTGCTTTTCCATGTGTGAAACAAAAAATCCACTTCCAACGGATTGCTAAAGTGCATTGAAAGTGCATTATTCAACGTGTGTGGAAATGGCCTCCCACAGGAAAATCCAGTTCCAAATGATCACTTAAGAGCATTGAAAGTGCATTATCCAATGTGTGTGGAAGCAGCCATTGAGTGTGAAGAACCAACGAGTAGGCAAGAATGAAACGCACTCCTGAGAAGCATTTGTGATCTGAAACATCAAAAGAGGGGCAAGTTCCAGCTCCTTCCACCCCGTTCACCCTTGGGACTTGGAGTAGCAGTTAATATGTGTATACCTAAATAGCAAAGAGTCCAGTCGCACCTTTAAGACTAACCACAGCTCTCTTCATCAGATTACCTGTTCTCTGATTCAGCCTATATTTTGTTAATGTTGTACAAGAGACAGAAACCCTGCCAGCCTCACACTCAAAGCTTTCATGCCTCCAAGCATAGGTTGCCTTCTCCCAGATCACAAATCTGTGTAAAAAAACAACTTGGGATACTCTAGTTCCTATAACAAGAGCTATAATTGAAACAAACCATGGAAAATGTATTGGAAGAACAGGCTAGTTAAACCCAGGTATTAGCTGCAGTGAGAATCAAATGATATGCCCCATTAACCCGCTTTAATTTCCTGACCCCTGGAAACAACTTATCAAGAAAAGAAATAAATAAAAGCAAACCCAAATTCCTCTAGTTAATTAGAGAGCAGAGGAAGAAATACTTAAAAGAACACACCTAAGTTATGAGATTGCTTTCTGATCTCAGAAGATGATTTAATTGCATGGGGCCCATACACTTTGAAATCTGGAGCCAGCGGCTCTTGTCATGAATTTAAAACTACTATCATGCTTTCTACAGATGCCTAGACCTACATTTGGAGGGGAAGCATACAAGAAGCCACTGTTTTCTGCACCCCGAATAGCTTTTCCCTCCTGGAAAACATCAAGATGTATTTTTTGTCCTCAGATCCTTAGCTAGACTATTTCATAAACAAATATTTGATTCATCCAAAGGCGCATGCATGCTACAGATATAAAGTGGTTTAATAATCATGCTCCTGGCCCTGGGGATCCCTGATAACCATAGCTGTATTAGAAGGACAAAATGTTTCAATTAGAGAATAATCAAACTATAATTTTGAATGTCCTCTACTCACCAAACTACAATTTTGAACATTTATTGGGGGGAAACCATGAAAATAACATTAGTACGATACCGATGTCAGTGTGTTGTGTAAATAGGGCCCTAGTAGGTTAAATATTTGTTACAGTGAATGACAACAGCATATGCCATACTTTGTGATTCAAACAAAAATCACTCCTAAGTGGCAGATACACCAAATCTATCCCATCAACTCTTCCATGTTGTATAGGGTTGCCTGCTCCAAGTTGGGAAAATTCTTGGAGATTTGGGGGGTGACGCCTGTAGAAGGCAGGGTTTGGGAAGGGAAAGGATCTCAGTATGGTATAATTCCATAGAGTCCACCCACCAAAGCAGCCATTTTCTTCAGGTGAACTGATCTCTGTGGCCTGGAGATCAGTTGTAATTAGAGATGGGCACGAACCAGAAAAAAAACAAACCATGTGGTTGGAGGTTCGTAAAATTTGACAAACCATGAACCACAAACTTTCATGAACTGGTTCGTTTGGTTCGTGAAAATGTCACATCCAGGTCAGAAAACCATCAGCAGAAGGTCAATTCCAGGTCTGCAGAAGGTCTGCAGGAAGTCCATCACCTGTTGCCTGATTGATCGGCACCAGGCTGTCTACAGTGATGAACCAAAAAACAAACCAAACAAACCAGCCTAAGGTTCGTGACAGTTCGTCAGAAATGGGATCTGATGAACCGCTGGTTCAC
Organism: Eublepharis macularius; assembly: GCF_028583425.1. Taxonomy (NCBI): domain Eukaryota; kingdom Metazoa; phylum Chordata; class Lepidosauria; order Squamata; family Eublepharidae; genus Eublepharis; species Eublepharis macularius. The sequence goes on along the minus strand of NC_072792.1, from coordinate 21,114,764 downwards.
AAACCACAAACCGCCCTGGTTCGTCATGAATGTTGGTTCATATTTTGGTTTGTGCCCATTTCTAGTTGTAATACTGAGAGATCTACAGCTACCACCTGGAGGCTGGCAACCCTAGATTGTAATAGGTGACTCAGCATGCCTTAGACATCGGGGGCACTGCATATACCACTGCTTATATGTGTTATTTTCCTAATAAGCAAGTTGCTTCTGTTTGTCTAAGGTGGGCGTACCTCCTAACTCATCCTCTCTTTCTGTCTCCATTGAGAGAGATTCCTTCTCTTGCCTCATGGCTTTCCATGGAGAGGATATGTCATTTTCAGATCTCCTGCCATGCAAGCCTGATCTACATACCATCACCAGCATGGTGCTGGAGACATTTGGTGCTGGAGACACCAGCATGGTGCTGGAGACACCAGCATGGTGCTGGAGACATTTAACTCCATTGGAGGGAAAAGAATATGCTTAGTTTTAGACTAGGGTTCTTGTTTCTTCTACAAGAAAAAGCTGTGAATGGACTCTTACCTCAATAAATATAACTTCTATATTTTCTACTGTTTAATTGCCTGAAGACTAATTACTGCATATTGGTAAAAATGCTTCTGATTGAGTAACTCTGCTATCAAATGAAATACAAGTATTTCCACTATTCAGGAGCATTGGGAAAACCCAGCCTTTGATCTTTAATATGATCCTATGCAGATATGCCCCATTCTGAGCAGAGATGGGCACAAACACCAATACGAACAACAAAAAGCCACGAACAGCCCAATCTGCTGTTTGCGAACAAGCTGTTCATGAGGCCCCATTCTAAATGAACAGGTGGTCCTTGCAAGCCTCGTTCATTGCTGTTCGTCTTGCTGTTCGTCAAGCCAGACAATCTAGCACCTGCAATCAATTCCCTTGGCAACTTAGGCAGAGATTGTCTGAACTCTGTCTGAACTCCTGCTGTTGCCCTGGAAACCCCAATCTAAGCCCAATTTAGCTTGATAGGCAGGTTTTCCTTTCAAGTGTGGAGCTTCACATTTGTTACAAGGGAGCAAAGAGATGGGGGGAGGGGAGGGCTTAGTTTGTAGACAGTGGAAAGGGAGAGACAGTTGCTGTTGGCATTTTGATAGAGAGAGTGCATTGGAGCTTGAATTTTCTTTGTATGTGGTGGGATAGGGATCTACCCCTTCAAGTTCAAGGGCTGCTGCCAGGCTCTGGGGCCAAGTTATTATTTATTATTGATACCTTTCCTGGTGCCTGCTCAGGTCAGATTTCTGGGAGTGGTGCAGTAGGGATCTTGACTTGGATGATGACTGGAGGAGAGCCTGTTGGCCCCCATGAACAGTCAACCACGAACATGTTCGTGAACAGGGCCATGTTTGTGGTTGTTCATGAGTCCCTGTTTGTGGATGGCAATGAACAACGAACATCATGTTTGGGGTTTTTTCTGTTCGTGCCCATCTCTAATTCTGAGCCCACTGAAATAAAGTTACGCTGTCCAGGATTGCACTGTGTGATCTGTAATTGTTTTTAGCAGTCATTTTACAAGTTGAAATAATGATATATTTTTTTTGCTTTGACGATTAATGTCAGAGTTTGCTTTAAATATTTTATTTTTAGGATTCTTATAAAAGAATATAAATGTTGACTCAGCCTTCCATCCTTCATAGGTCGGTAAAATGAGTACCCAGTTTCCTGGGGGTAAAGTGTAGATGACTGGGGAAGGCAATGGCAAACCACCCCATAACAAAAAGTCTGCCAAGAAAATGTCATGATGCAACATCCTCCCATGGGTCAGTGCTTGAACTCGGTGCTTAAACAGGAGCTTGCACCTTTACCTTATCTTTAGGATTCTTATAAGCCACTTTTGGAGGATACTGTCAAAAAGGAGGACCATAAATATAGAAATAAATAATAGATGAAGCACAAGATGAACCCTCTTGAGGAGGAAAAAAAAAGCTCACCTTCATTAAGCAAGGGAATGAAACTATACATTTTCTTTCCCCTAGGAAGAAAGGGGAGTTTTTCATTAACACACTGAAAACCGGTAGCCAAAACAGTTAGGGCAATATTTTTTTTTTCTGCCAAGCCAATGTATTTTGCTAAATTTGTCCTTCAGGCAGAATGAGAAGGGCGGACTTGACATTAAAATCATGTCAACCATCACCTTGGATTTATTCCAAATTCACCTCCCTGGGAAAGAAAAGGCATTCTGCAGTCATTGATGCCTTCTCTGGATCATGAGCAACTGTATAAACTAGTTCTTGGTGATGGTCCTGTATCGCTTGCTGTTAACACCTTCCTCTTTCGATGCTGTATCTACTTGCTTCTTGCAGCTTAATCCTCAGGAAATTTCTGCTGCTAAGAATTTATGGGCTTTAATCTTCTTTTATGAGAGACCATTCCTAAAGCTTTTATAAAATCTGAGTAAGTCATGTCCAAAGATTCACCCTCTCCTGTTCCAGTAATATTTTCAGAACTTGTACTGCCCTAGAGAGATGCCGTGTTCCTTGCTGGATCCACCCTTATAACCTGAACAGTGCTTGTAACATGCTGATTGGATTAATCCTTTGCCATACAGGCTGCTTTAATAATATAACCCGAGTATGTTTTTCAGTTTGTTTTCAGTGGAACTACCTGCAATTTCTTGAGTACAGCAAAATACCTTGTAAACAATCGGCACTCGACAACTTAATTCCCTTTGTCCGGGAAGTGCTGCAATTTATTTCAGATCTAACTACATGCCCTTGTCAGTATCTCTGCCATTAACTACTTTATTTGATTCCGAAACCTCAAATGATATATGGCAGTCAAGGTTTTGAAGACCTCCAATCCGAGTAACTTCATATAGCATTTCCCAAAATGATGGATGAAGTTGGGTGCCAGAATTTATGGCACTGAAAGATCTCAGTCCACACCATCCCAAATCAGCGAAAGTTTTCGTTATCGACTTTCCATTAACAACAAACTTGCTTTGTTAACATTTGCTGCTGAAAATTCAATACATATCAAATGTATTTTCTGTTGTCTGGTTGCTTGTATGCTTTTTATGCCCAGGGAAAGTGCAAACAACATTTACCCCCACCAGATTCCCCAGAGACGTTCTTATCTCCCACCTATCCTGCTACAATGTTTGCTGGTACGAGCCAGTGTTATCTCCACGCTTTGTCAATAATTTCAAAACAACAATAATATCTGAGAATTCATATTCAGGATCGGTCTGCGTGTGGTGGTTAATTTAGTATACTTTAGTCAATCTTTGGTATACAAAATCAAGATATCTGAAAGAGGTGGATTCTTTCCCCTTCTACAAATGTATTTCTATGTGAAAATGGCTCCAGCAATTTTGAATACTGAAACAGGCAATCATTCAGAATTAAGTAATCAGAGGTAAAATGACTCAATTCAGGGTATACGTCTTAGGGCCAAGCTACACATGACGAATGACACTTGAACGGCAAGTGTATTTCTCCCTGTTCACTTGCCCTCCACTCAATCCACTTGTCGTTCAAGTGTCATTCGTCATGTGTAGCTTGGCCCTTAGATTCTTCTGCTTTCTTGCTGGGCTCAGTTTGTACAGAAATAATACGAGGATATTAAAAATACCATCATTCAAAGGTGATTCTTATAAGTCCATTTTTTTTTAAAACCAAGGAGGATGAATCGACGGGATGAGCATGGAAACATGCACAGAAACAAGATTCAGAGGTAATCATTTTATATAAGAGGAGAATCAAGAATAAAAAGGCATTGGCTGGGTTTAAAAGAGGTTAGTGAAAACATCTTTTTTTCTTGAACAGCTGCACCCCTCCATGTCATATCTCAAAATGCCTTTTGAGTTTCCGAAGCAGTTTGCTACATAGCAGAGGAATTGTGACAGCTGTTCTAAAAAAGGGGTTCTCAGTTTCAAAGTTCTTTGGACCAAGTCACAACCCCCAAACTGAATTAACCTTCTGTTCTTTTGAAACGTGACAGCATGTAGGGTTGCCAGCCTTCACCTGTACATCCAGGGAGCTTTGAGGGGAGGAGCCTGGGGGAGGGAGTATCATGGACACTGTGATGCCACAGCCCCCCTCCCCCAGTATTATCAGAATATTCCCACTCTCTATTGTATACAGATTAGAGGAAATTCTTAGAGCTTCATGGATTCTGTGATGTCACTTCTGGCGACATTTTCACCCTGTTTTTATTTCTACTGCTCAATTGATCAAGTGCAGGTGTCTGAGGGTGGAATTTTGCCTACCATGAGTGTGACAATGGCTCTTGTCAGTGGCTCTTTGGGGGATCTCAGGTAGAGGTAGGCTTGGACAAACGACAAGCCTACCTCTATCTGAGGGCCAAACTACAAGTGACAAATGACACTTGAACAGCAAGTGTATTCCTCCCTGTTCACTTGCCCTCCGCTTGTTCTCCACTCGATCCACTTGCCATTCAAATGTCATTTGTCACTTGTAGCTTGGCCCTGAGACTGCTCAAGAACCACTGACAGGCACCATTGTCACAGCAAACAAAATGGACCTCGGTGTGACTCACAATAATGTAGCTTCCTTTGTCCCTCTGGGCTGCTGAGTGGCTCGTAACCCAACAGAGATTGTAAGAACCAGTTTGCCTGTACATGTGTCCTTTACAAGCTGCCATCAACATGTATATGAAACAGGGCTCATTTCAAGGGGGAATGCACAGGAACGCAGTTCTGGCAGTTCCACAAAGAGGTCACATGTCAGGTGGCCCCACCCACCTGACTCTTGGCCATTCTGGGCCCGTTTCAGCCCAGATTGGGGCCAAAATGGCCCAGATCAGGCCTCTGACAGGTGGTAGATCACTCTCCCGCTCATCAGCAGCCCGATCCTGACCATTTTGGGCCCCTTTTCAGCCATTTTCAGCCCCTTTTTGCCATTTTGGGCCCAACTTCGGCCCTGAATAGCCAGGATTGGGTCCCAAACAGCCAGAATAGGCAATGTCAGGGGGTGTGGCATATGCAAATCATTTATACTAATGACACACTTCTGGTGATGGCAAGGGGCATGGCATATGCTAATGAGTTATGCCAATGAGTTATGCTAATGAGTTCCTCCTGCTCTTTTTCTACGAAATGACCCCTGATATGATACCTCATGTACTTGTTTCACTTGGAGGTGCTGGACCGTACAATCGTCATTTCAACACTGCATTGTATGCCTGTGAGTAAAACTTTAAGCAAGCCCATAATAAATAGTTAATTTCACCCTCAAAATCTATATGAGAGAGACATGGCTTGTGTTTCGGTGTTGCATGTCTGTCGGTGTGGTTTAGTGTGTGAGTTTACTAAATGGGAGGGAAGGCGACACTATATAGCCTGCTCCTGTCAGATCATGAAAGTTATGCAAAGTCGTACTTGAATGGGGGACAACCAAGGAAGATTTTGCAGAAGAAGGCCTCGAAAGCCCCTTGCTGAAGACAAAAGTTGGTTTTGACTTGATGACACGTCCGTACATTTGTTTCAGTAAGTGTTCTCTCCCAGCAGAAAGCAATATCATATGAGAACAGAAAAGAGTCCAGTAGCACCTTAAAGACTAACCAACTTTACTGTAGCATAAGCTTTCGAGAACCACAGCTCTCTTCGTCAGATGCATGGAGGATATCATATGGAATATGGAATATTCCAATATCATATGGAAGCCAACAGCATGAGTTGTCTAACTCCATATGCTCCAGAGTCTCCTGTATCTTGGTAACACAGCAGGAATGACAAGATAACTGAAAGCAGAGTAGGAAAACTCACTCCTACACACCTTGCTAAGGTTGCCATGTGTGGTGGACATGTAAGAAAGCAAAGAGTTTTTGGTTGCAGATACAATAATTGATTCAGAAGATTTTGAAGATTAAACTTCAGCTGATACCAGAGACTTTTCTGTTGGGAATAACGGACAGCCAGTTGGAAAAGAGTTTTAGAACACTGTTCTTATACTTTATTACAGCAGCAAGAGTACTTTATGCACAAAAATGGGAAACAACAACATTGCCTACAGTGGAGAAATGGTTGACAAAAGTTTTGGAGTTTGTGTCAATGGCAAAACTTACTGCATTAGTTAGAGAAAGGACATTAGTTAACTTCTTGACTGAATGGAAACCGTTGATAGACTTTTTGCATGAAACAGATAACAAGGATTTGATGACATCTGGATTTATGGATTAAGAAACAGGAACAATAGAAAAAGAGGGGGTTTGTGACTAACTTAGAATCAGTGGGACTCTAGAAATGATATATAATTGTTGCGGAGAAAATCAGAACTCAACTTGCAGTGTAATTTAGGGGTTTTTTGTTTTCTTTTTTCTTTTCCTCTTAATTTTATAGATATATGTAGTTTTAGTGTGTTGTTTAGAATTGTGTGTTTTTTCTTGGTCTCTCTGTTTGTTGTTTATTGTGTTGTGGTGTGTAGTTTATAGTTTAAATAATTTTTAATACTGCTAAGGTTGCCAAGAGGCCTGGAGAAAAAAAATGTCTTATCCCTTTAATAGACAATGTGTGGAAATAGGTATTTGAAGCTGACATGACCTCGCATGGTAAACAATTTCCTTCTATTAAGCGGACAGAGCATTTTTCTTTAGGCCAGTTGGCAATTCTATACCATACTCCAGAGACTAATACACATTATCCCTGCTAGGTTGAAAGCTGTCTGGCTGCCCCCCACAGACTCCTACAAGCAATTGCTTAAGGTACAAGTGACGCCTGACACAGGTTGGACACTTGTCAGCTTCCCTCAAGTTTTGATGGGAAATGTAGGCGTCCTGGTTTTACAGCTTGGCTCTCCATTACAGCTGCAAGACCAGGATGCCTACATTTCCCATCAAAACTTGAGGGAAGCTGACAAGTGTCCAACCTGTGCCGGGGCGTCACTTGTAGCTTGGCTCCTAGAATCCAAACAAGCTCACAGAATCCACAAGCACACCCCCATCTGTCTTCGTGGTTGCACCACGACTTCTAAACTGTATGGCATAAGAGATGGCTGAATTACAGTGTCATGTATTCCGTTTTTTTCAGGAAAAAGTAATACTTTGGAACTGTTCGCAGCAAGGCATAAATATCATTCCACCGTTTCCAAAAACTTTAGTTTTCTTAAGTAACTTACTACAAGACAAGTTTCAGTGGATCAGCATAAAATTTTCTTAATTTCATTACAGGCTGTAAATTAAAATTAATGAGGCTGACACCGACAATTAACAATGAAAAATGCAGATTGTTATAATTACTTAAGCAATAACATTGCTTTACATAGAAGACTTAAGGTGCTCCACAAATTATTTACAAGTGTTACATAAAACACAAAAAAATGACAATTTCAATTTATTTTGTCAGTATAAAAAACAAAAATCCTTACTAAAACCTTTCTCATTTGGGAATCTCTCGCCATGCATAATTAAGCAAATTTGATTGCAATTAAGCCTGGCTTCTACAGTGGAGTTTTAATTAATGCAAATCTGGCATCTACATCTATAAGATTAATTTTAGTGAATTAAAAGAAAACAACAAAGCACATTTGAAAGTGCAGTTGCATTGTTGAAAGGACGGGAATGTAAAAAGCTTGTTATATTTCCCCCCCAGCCTTCCATGAAGATAGCCTTTGAATAAATCTTTCAGGAGAGAGATTTTATTCAGACTGTTTTGTTTTGTTTCTCAATGCTTTATTAAATGGGATCATCACGCTTACACAAAGCATATTTGGAGAGACATCTTAAAATGTAATTATATACCCTTAGAAGAAGAAATAAACTGTAACGCAGGCTAAGCAGAGAGGTCAATGCTTTCTTTTATAACAGCTCCTTTAAAATCATTGTCAACCCAAACTTTTTATGTTGCTAATGTATGCTTTCTCTTTTCCTAGCACTTCTTTGGGCGAGAGAGTAAATGGAATCTGCAGTCCCCCATCACAGAAGAGATTTTCTTTAAAAATGGAAGTTGGCCACAAAGACAAAGCTGCTGAGACCCACCGTAGTCTTCAAACGAGCATTCTCTTTGGATCCTCAAACAAATATTCCCCCCTCATACCACCCAGACACAATCTAAATATCACATGGAAGACAACGGCATGAGTTGTCTAACTCCGTAGGCTATCATATGGTCCACTATTCTTGGCAGGACTTCACAACATGGAGACTATGGGTCTCACCACATGAGACAAAATACGCTCGAATTACCGGGTAATTCGAGTGTAATTCGAATGTAATTCAAGTGTATTTTGTCTCGTGTGGTTTGACCCTATGGCTTGGATCCTATGAATGAACCCCATGTGTGGTAGGTGAGCGATGTCAGATAAATGGAATGTCCATGTGGAGATATACAATGGTGAAGGGCCGTTGCCTGCATAGAGGCATCTCTCTGGTCATTGTTGGAAACTGTGTAAAAGCAAGGGTCTCTAGGGCCATTCTTATATTCTGATGCATTCTGAGTTAAATTCTCAGTACCTGAATGCCATAAATGTATGTGCAAATCCCTTTCTGTGGAAGATGCTTATGCACCATCATATCTATATACCCTTCATATGTATCTGTCTATTTCTCCTGTAGCCACTTACCTACCTTCAGAAGGAAAATAATTCCTCCGATAGATCAAATACTGTTTACAAAATTAACGTTATTGGAATAATCTATAATACTTTGGGGGCACAGGGCTGAAAAGTTTCTTGAAAGACGTCATAAGCTGTTTGTTCATGTTGCTGTTTGCAGATCCAATCAGCTGCAATTTGGGTTGGCAGGGATTACCCTGCTCTGCCTTCAGTGGTCCAGGCTAGCCTGATCTCATCAGTTCTTAGAAGCTAAGGAGGGTCAGCCCTGGTTAGTACTTGGATGGGAGAGAGACCCTCAAAGATGGTCAGGGTCATTTTGCAGTCAGCTGTCAGTTGGCTGCAACTTGATGGTACTTTCCACCACCAGGGATCACCCTTCTTCCTAGGAACTCTGACCTTCTTGGATAACTCTAATGCTCTGGACCCTTTCCAATCAGGCTTCAGACAAGGGCATGGGACAGAGACAGCACTAATAGCATTAGTGGATGATCTCCATCTGAATATGGACAAGGACCATGCCTCCTTACTGCTTCTATTGGATCTGTCTGCAGCCTTTGATACAGTAGATAATACCATCCTGTTGAGGCATTTAGAAACAGAAGTGGGCATCAAAGGATGTGCCCTGGACTGGTTTAAATAGTTTCTCATGGAACGGACTCAAAGGGTTGCTGTCGGAGATCAGCTATTCAGGTCCTTCACTAACAAGTTGGGGATCATAGACTTCATCAACATTTTTGCCTTATATACTATCTGCTGCTTTAAGTATGTACTCCTATGTACAACCATCGCTCCATCCTGTCTAATGTTAGTCCTAGAATTGATTGTTTTGCTTCAGTATCTCTACTATGTCTTGGATCCTTGCTAATGCTATGTCTTTAAACTTGTATATGTGTACCTTATGGTATTGTATTGAAATGTACTTACTTGATACTGATTGTATTAACCTCATACTGTGTAATCCGCCTTGAGTCTCAGTGAGAAAGGTGGACTATATATGACATAAATAAAATAAAATAAAAATAAAAAGTGTTACTTGAACATTTCTGGTTCTGAATGTAGAGTTGCCAGGAGGTAATGCACACCCCCAACTTTCACTGCATTATTGGAATAAGTATGAAGAAAAACAGTTCACAGTACCACCTGTGATGGAAATCCTAAATTCAGTACGGCTCAAGAGCACCACCTAGAGCATCTGGGTTCTTGGACTCTGGGCTTGAATAACTCTATTCAGTACATACTGGAGTTACCTGACCAGACTGAGAGCCAAGCTACAAGTGACGCCTGACACAGGTTGGACACTTGTCAGCTTCCCTCAAGTTTTGATGGGAAATGTAGGCATCCTGGTCTTGCAGCTGTAATGGAGAGCCAAGCTGTAAAACCAGGACGCCTACATTTCCCATCAAAACTTGAGGTAAGCTGACAAGCGTCCAACCTGTGTCAGGTGTCACTTGTAGCTTGGCTTTTAATCCCTTTTGAACATGAAGCTAACTAGTTTGGGCCAGACCTACATTTTGTCATGGAAATGCACAGTCATTAATCATTTGGGACCATTCTATAATAATTCTCTAATTGGTAGCCGCAGCTTTTGACATCAGAGATGGATTGGTTGAATCTACTGATCATTCTTGCAGAGGAGGTTGCCTTAGGTCAGATTCCCTTTCTTATAAATATCTGGCCACTCTGGGCTTTTTCTTTGATCTCCCACTTTGGAGCAGCATCTCATCTAGAGACCGCGAGACTAGTGGGCCAGGGCTTAAAGACTCCTCCACAATCTTCATACGACAAAAAACTTGTATACTGTGAGGAACCTGCCACAATATATGTAAAGTGTACTTAGTTGTGTTAGACCAACTCAACTAAGATCAATTTTATTGATTTTATTTGAGAGAGTGCATGTGATGGTGTACTCTTTTCCTGTTTTGTACTTTGTCCTCTTTTCTACCGCTTTTCATTTCAACCACGATCAACCACCCTTTTTCTATGATAAACCTTTATATAAATACTTTTGGGGAGGTTTCCTACAGCCCTGCAGTCACTCCATTGGCTACCTATTACTTACCATGTTCAGTTCAAGGTATTGGCTGTCACATACAAAGCTCTTTACTAGAGGTGAGCATGGATCGGGAAACGGACCTAAATTTAATGCAGTCTGGCTCAGTTCATTGTTTGCAAACATATGATTCATGAGTCTCACGTTTTTCATGAAATTTGGTCCATTTGGGCCAGTCCATCGGTCTGCAGTCTGTGAGTCCAGACATCTAGCAATTCCCTAGGCAACGGAGGGGATGTCTGCAGACCTTCTGCAGACTTTAAAGCCTTAATAGGCAGCTCTGGCTGCCAACCAGAGAGCTCCCATTCTTCTCTATGTAAGCAATGAGCTAGAATTAATTCCCTACAGGCAATGGAGGGGATGGACTTTCTGCAGCCTTGGGAACACCAATCTTAGCCCTCAAAACCTTGACAGGCAGCTCATCCTGCCAACCAGAGAGCTCCCATTCTTCTCTATGTGAGCAAGGAGCAAGAATTCATTCCCTAGGCAATGGAGAGGATGGACATTCTGCAGCCATGGAAACACCAATCCTAGCTCTTAAAACCTTGATAGGCAGCTCTGGCTGTCAACCAGAGAGCCTCCATTTTTCTCTATGCAAGCAAGGAGCAGAATTAATTCCCTAGGCAATGGCTGGAAAGGTGTCTGTGTGGTGAGTGAGGGGGCTCTACTCCTATCCTTTTCTGTTTGATTTTGCTTCATTGCAACTTTTTGGTACTACAAGCCAATGCAAGTCAATTGGCATTTGCAACTCCTAGTATCTACTGAAATTTCCTGGGGATAGTTGCTTTTGGGGGGGTCTGTAACTCAGACATCTGAAATGCAATCTTGACCAAACTTGGGGGGTGGCTGGAGGAGAGGCTGCTGAAGATATGCTGTGCGTTTGGGCTCTCTGGTTGTGAAAGAGGCAGTGCCAGGGCCCATGGAAGTGACAGACCATGGACCAACAATGGGTCCGTGAAACAGGCTGGTCCATGAAAAGTTCATGGTCCATGAAAATCGATGGACCATGGGCCAGGGGTCGGTGGAGTTTTCCCAGTCTGTGTCCACCTCTACTCTTTATGGCCTTGGTCTAGAATACCTGTGGGACTCCCTCTCTCAGCATTTTGTTTTCCTTAATGGCAATTCCCAACATTTTCATCAGAGAAATCTGCTGCTCAGCTCCTGCCACTCCTTCTCTGGTGGCCAGGTATTCAGTGGCCTCCACCAACCACTCCAGCCAGGTTTGGCCATCTCCCTCACAGGCGGATGTGATAGGATACACACAGTGTCCGATGAAGTGCCTGCCTACCACACTACATATGTTATGGCCTGTTCTCATGAACGAGTGGACAGTGAGGGGATTTTGGATGGAGTCAAGGCCCAGTAGCTGCCACATACTCATTACAAGTGATATGACACTTGGGTGGGTGGGGGCTAAAGCTTTTAGGAGGATTCCTTCTTAGAGTTTCTGCAATTCCGCTGATTGCCCACTGTATGTTGGAATGTCAGGGGCTGGTGGCCAGCTGAATTTGGGTGGAACTTTTTTGCTGGTGGCAGGTATATTCACAGCATGGGGCTCTTCCAATAGTCTTTCAAGTTTCTCCACTCTCTCTAACCTCAGATTAACTCATGGGAGCATCTGAAGGTTGAACATTTCTCGAGTTAACTCATGGGAGAAGGTTCACCCTCACCTGCCTAACAGTGCAATGATAGAAAAAAGGGGTAAATCAATGGGAATGAATACTTCCATGCATCTTCTTTCAACCATAAGAGGTCTCTCTCACTCACTCCCCCCACTTGCTATGGGATTAACTGTGAAATCCTAAGCAGAGTTACTCCAGTCTAAGCTTCATTGGGCTTAAACTGGAGTAACTCTGCTTACAATTTCTCTGTAAGTGAATCCCAATGCTCCGAGTGCATCCACTGCCCCCCACCGATAGGTTTAGGAAGTGGCTCATAGGAATTGCAAAATGTTTGCTTTGCGCTGGGGAGGGGATCAGCAGTTAGTGCCGTTGACCAATCCTTTTCTGTATACTGTTATGCAGCAAGCATCCAATGTACAAGCAACCCACCAGCAAGCAACCAATCAGCAAGCATCCAACTTACAAGCAACCCACCAGTAAGCAACCAATCAGCAAGCATCCAACGTACAACCAACCAACCAACAAGCAACCAATCAGCAAGCATCAAACGTAAAAGCAACCAACCAGCAAGCATCCAACGTACAAGCAACCAACCAGCAAGCAACCAATCAGCAAGCATCCAACGTACAAGCAACCAACCAGCAAGCAAGCAATGAGCAAGTATCCAACGTACAAGAAACCAACCAGCAAGCATCCAATGTATAAGCTGGTGTGCCTTCATATAGGTTTTAGGGGGGCAGGATCTCCTTTAGCCTCCAAGTCCTATGATGACACAAATGCAAATAGGTGTGAAAATTTGAAATAATAAATAATTTGCTAGAGGGGAGCTGCAGGAGGACTGAGCTAGGCATCTGGACCAGGTTGCCCAGTAATCTCCCGCTGCTGTCAGTTGTGTAGGTGCCACACTGTGACTAAAGAAGTCTTTCTACAATAACTGGTACAGAAGTACCAGGACAAACTTCATCTTAGCAGGAATGCTGCTGTAGCATACTGGCTAGGTGGTTGCGATGCAAGCCAGCACTCTACTGGTTTGACTCTCACCATCAGAGCAAGTAGCATCACACATATACTCTTTTCCATGTAGGCTGTGAAATATATGCAGTGTTTTTTGTGGGTGGCGAACAACACCATGCACAGAACTCTGCATACATATTTCTTTCTCCTCTCTTTGCTACAATTTTTGCTCTTGATGGGTTTCCTGTCTTCCCTTTGCTGTAAGTAGATCTCCCTCATTATTAACTTAGAAGATTTTTGAGTTTGTACTGTTTAGAAAAAAGAAAAAAGAGGTATTTATAATATATTCTATTTAAAAAGTTAAATTTTAAAAAATAATAAAATGCTGCTGGATATCACTGGGTGTTAGTTCTTTTCTTAATATTTAGGTGACTTTCACTTCTGTTCTGATTCCCCTCTCTCTAAAGAAACCTGTAAAAATGTATGTGAATACATACAAAATTGCTGACTGAATGTCAATTTTCTACCATGCGACTTCTATTGATCATTCATTATTGGTATGAAGGTCTCCAGCATCTTTACTTTTCTCTCTCGCTCTTTCTCAGTTAAAATTTCTGAGGGAGAGAGCAGTTAGGCCTTGAATCACAGAATGACTCAAGTCTCATAGGATGGTTTGCAAAGTACATTGACCTCAGGAAAACATCTGAGGGACGTTTTTAAAAAGACTCAACAACTGTTTTGAATAAAACATTTAAACACAATTGGTGGAAGGGAGGGGGAAAGAACAAGGAGATTCGCCATTCAAATGGAATACAATTTTTAAAAGTGTTGGGGCTCAATATAACAATCATGAAAACGGTGCAAGACTATAAATGTATGAGATATCTGACATGATTATTTCCCCCTTTTTCTGATTTCTGCAAGAGAGACAAATTAATGAACAAATCACCTTGCTTAGATGCAGGAAATTGTAGGAAGACTAATTCAGTTTTGAATTCAAAACAATGTTCTCGGAAAGACACTTTTTAACTAAAAGAGCTAATCCTAAATTCCTTAAAGAAGAGAGCTGCACAAGAAGAATGTATGTTGGATGTCTTCATAACTAGGACATTTTATAAATAATTTTTCCTCACACCATTCAGATGGGACTAATTTAATTGACACCTTCTTGGTTTCATTTGAAAGGCTGTGAATTGGTCTTTTTATTATATATGTTAACCTACATTCTTTTCCATGTAGGCTGTGAAATATATGTGATGTTTTTTGTGGGTGGCAAACAACACCGTGCACAGAACTCTGCAATCGTAGATCTGGCCTTTTATTTCTTTTCGCTTTGTGTGCGTTAATTAAATATACACATTCAGGGCTAAGTGCAGAGACAGCTAAATAAACAAATGACACTGTGGAAAGGTCTTTCTGCATACTAATCATATCCTACATCTGCAAGCAAAAGCTCTATAAATCGATTTGCTCTTTCACATCAAAAGACAAACCGTGATGCAAGTCAGCAATTCCTTTGTCAAAGTCACAGACATTGCCGTTCTTCACAAATGCATTTCGCCAGCGCTGGATTGAACCATTTGATGATTAGCATTATTGGCAACTCTTCAAAGAAGATTCATCAAGCAATTTACAGTTGGGTTGGTTACCATTTTTATGACGCGTCTCCATGAAATCAAACTTAAATAATAATAATAAAAAAGATTGACATTTGAATCCCTCCTTGGAGGGCGAGAGAGTCTACAGGAAGGGCTGTGTGGGAGGAAGACGGATATTTTCTAATTCCTAAGCGTCTGTGGGGCTGGAAGCATTGTCAGGGTGACTTCCATGATAGCTAGATTACGTACGACTGTACAGGTTAAAGATGAGCTTGTCAGCATTTGATTAGGAAAGGGCTTAAGTCTGCTCCAAAGCCAGGCACCTTAACCTTAATATGCAAAGGCCTTGGTGGTATGGGAGAGGTATTCCACCTCTACCCACAGGCAATCTAGCCATTCTTTACTCACATCCATTCAAATGCATTCATATTGCAGTTGGATCTTTTGCATCCCTTAGCACTGTAGTTGCCAACTGCTGCTTGGAAAATTCCTAGAGATTTGAGGGTGGTGGCTTCAGAGGGTAGAGTATGGGGAGGACAAGCACTCAGAAGGGTGATTCCGTACAGTCCACCCCCCCCCCCATGGGATGTTCCATTTTGCATGCAAGTCGGGAATAGGTAATTAGGTTTCTGATCTTAGGTTCACACTGCAGAGACAGGTTATGTTCAAAACAACATCTGTTTACTAGCATGGAGACATAGAGTCTCTCTACACGAGACATCTGCCACATGAAGAGCACATGTTGGGAGATGTAATGATAGCCAAGAAGGGTAGTTTAAAAAGACAGAGCTGGCAGCAGGGCAAAGGCTTTGCTGTACATTGGAGCTGTGTGAAGCGGCTGTGAAATGCCAGAAGGGAAACTTCAGCCCATTATAATGTCTCCAGATCCAAGCCTGGCTCTGGAAGGCAGCTCCAGCCCATTTCCGTTCCTTGCTGCCCTCTGGTTGCCATCCAACACAGTTTTAGACTGATGAAATTGACAGCGCCTTTGGGGAGGTGAAGATGAAATTAACAAACCCTCTGAGGAGCAATCTCCACCAGCTCTGTCTTTTAAAACTATGCTTCCTGGCTAACATTGAGTCTCCCTACACTTGACGAACATGTGTTGAGGTGTCTTGTGTAGAAAGGGATGAGAGTAACTGGATTCTGGACAAGGGAGCTCATGCAGGCTATAATTCTAACTCACAAACAGTCCTAAGAAGCAGAGACTCCACCCCATGAAACTAAACCAACACATACAAACGTTAGAGAAGAGAAGCAGATGGCTATATTGTAATGCATACAATAAATACACCACACACCAAAACTGCCATTTCCTCTAGGGGAGCATATATCTTTAGTCTAGGTATCAGTTTTAATTCCAGGAGAACTCTGGGTCCCATATTGTGGTTTGCAAACCTAAGTAGCACTAAATAATCAGGCTGAGGGCCAAACTGTGTGTTAGTGTTTTTAAAGAGTTGGCTCCAATTTCCCTGCAGCCACACAACAGCTACAGGGAGAGGAGAGCCCAAATTGGCTCAGAATATTGCCATGGAAGGGGCTTCTGCCTCTCCCGCAAAGCTGTTTTCCTATGTGGAAATAGTACCGAAGGGGAGTTAGTTCTCTGTTTTTGCTGCTCCAGTTGGAGTATTCTGTGCACACGGAACAGCACAAAGGAAATAACTTCCTCCCTGGCTCTGTTTCCATATGAGAAAATAACTTGAGGGGAAGGCATAGGGGTGCCCCCCTATGTTGGTGTTCTGAGCCAACTGGGGTCTCTTCCTTTTTTAGAAGCCATTCCTGCAGCTGCTATGTGACTGCAACGAATCTAAGTCACATTGGGGTTTCCTGAACCCAATTCTTTAAAAATACGAATGAGTAGTTTGACCCTGAGACTTAATGAACCCCTGGGTCTCCCATTCAGTGAGGACTTCGCTTGTTGGTAAAGCTGCAAGCTTTTGAGCTCATCTTGGGACCAATGTTCATGGCAAAGAGGAATGGATTATAATAAATAGACCAATGGAGACAGGTCCTCAGAGAGAAGGGCTGGGAGCACCATCTTCTCTGGGGGCACCACATTGCTCTGGAGGGCCCAAGAAGCCCAAGATGGTCCAGATGTCATATTCTTACTGATGACATGCCTGTGCCCTCTGGGCTTTAGCAACATCTAGAAGGACTTTCAGTAACCCGTAGTTAAATGTCATTGATATATAGATGACGTACAACTCTATCTTTCCTCTCCTTCTGAATCAGGTTAGGTTCTCAGTGTTCTGCATTGATGCCTGGATGGAATAAGAGGCTGGATAAGGACCAACAGTGTTGTGTTCAGTCCAGGATTACTTATTGGTGCTGTAGTCAGTTATGGAACTATGAGAGCTAGAGATGGGCACAAACCGGGAAAATTCCGAACCGTGCGGTTCGCAGTTCGTTGCATTTCACAAACCATGAACTTTCATGAACTTGTCCTGGGCCGTCGTCACACGGGCTTCTATTTAGCGTGAAAATGGCGCCATTTCCCGGCAAACACCCACCTTATTCCAACACTGATGCGATTTTCTCTCTTCTGGTTTGTGCTTGATAGTCGCGATATTTTGCGCCTCAGTGTGAATGCCTCACATAGATGTTTTTCGCCTCGCCACGCCATAGGCCCACCCTTTTTTTCTCTCCTCAATCCCAGAATCCATTTCTCCCGCAACTCCCCCCCTTTTTTTGTAATAATGTCCTTATATCGCTATAACGACATCACACAATGAAAATTTTCTGCTGAAGAAAACAAGTAAAAATGACTGAATTGCCATTAGAGAAAGTGCTATTTATATAATTTCAAAATTGGAAAAGTAAAAGGGTCAACCAATGTTCTGGCCACTCCATGGGCGGGAAAAAAGGGCAACCTATCAGTGTCATTCTGGGTTGGGCTACCGGCATGTTTATCTAATGTTATTCCGTTATAGCGGAATTAAACGCCAAAATTTTTTTTTAAAAAGGGGGGGAGGAGCTGCTTCTGCACTCATTAGAGAGAACGGAACAGAGCGCTTAGGTGTGGACAGCTGGGAGCACAAAGAAACGCGAGGTGACACAAAGAAACGTTACTGTGCCGATATCAGCGATGACGCTATATGCTGTAAATTTAACGGAACAGATGTGACGACGGCCCTGGTTCACAAACTGGTTTGTTCAGTTTGTGAAAACGTCACTTTTGGGTCAGCAGAAAGACTGCAGAGAGCCTTCTCCCCTTTGCCTAGGAAACTGATTGATCGGCACCTGGCTGTCTGCAGTGATGAATCGAAATATGAACCAAAGAAACTGGGCTAAAATTCATCACAGTTCATGAGAAATGAGCTCCCACGAACCGCCAGTTCACAAACCACGAACCAGGCCAGTTTGTGATGAACTTCAGTTTGTATTTCAGTTCATGCCCACCTCTAATGAGAGCTTATTCTTAGCAGGCTAATATTTAGGATTTTTTTTAAAGGGAAGGCACATTAATCAAGTTAAGTACTTTCTGTAATGTTATAGAAATGACTGACAAGAACATACTTCTGCACTCTTACAACCAGTGGCAGTCAAAAAAGTTGAAGTAGTTCTTGCTCATTGAGAACTGGCCAATTAATACATTTAAGTAATTTCCCAATGATAGCAGGTCCTATTTAACTGAAGGAAAAGCCCATTGTGGCCATCTGTGCTTTATGACATTTTGGGGATGTCTTGAAAAGTGTCAGGAGTTTCCATATGAAAAGAGGTTCTCTGCATTATCCCAGGGTGCTGTCTACATTCAAGATTCCAGATACAAGCAGTCTGGTATCTAAGATGCAGGAGGGAACTTGAGGGCTCAGCATAGAAAGCAACATAGCGGCCCATTTCTGGAGACCACTGGGGCAAAGCCTCCCTAGGCTTTCCAAGAAGCATGCAACATAGCCCAGTCTGCTAGACCAGCTGCAAAGAAGTCAACACGCATCAGATGGAATGATCCAACCAGGTCTTCAGAAGCAGAATGGTTGTGTAGAAGGATTCAGTGACAACGCCTTCCTGGTGCTCTTTGTCTGCTTGGAAAAGGGATGAAGAACCCTCCTTGGCACTTCTGAAAAACCTTATTCATTAAGAAGACTCTATGAGCAACGGCTTCTCTCTCACCACTCAGCTGCACTAGATATGGAGTCTTCCTCCACTGGAAGAGGCTTCTTCGGCCAGAGGAAGGCTTCATGTTTAGCAGAGTGGAGGGATAGTACACAAGCCATTATTGTCCATACAAACAGCACAATGAGCCGTGGAGAGGGAAAACAAAACACTTGCCAACTTTAACAAATGAATCTGATTCAAGTCATAGCCTATAGCCCTTTCAGTATTCGCCACTTTTAAGCCTCAATTCACCCTCAGCCCAGTACCCTGATAGTACCTTTGTTACTCCTTCTTCCTTTAATGGTCTTTAAAAGAGAACAATCCACAATCATAAATCTTAGATGATCTCTAAAACTGGAAGCAAAAACCCCCCATAAATATAATGTAACAGATGCACAATTGCCTCCGTTACATATGGATGGATGTATTATGCATAGAACGCTGTCATAACATCTCTTGCACAGTCCAGTTTTTTTCTCTCTCTAAGCACTGGCTCTCCTGTTCCATTTTGACAATGCCCCGGATCGTGTTGGGGAGACACAAAAATTGCATTCTGAGTAAGTCTGCAAAAGGTGACAAACCTTAAAAATGTTTCCGTGCCTGCTTGCTTACTTTTATCTGTTTGCTTTTTGAGGCAAATGGATGGCTTAAAGAAATGGTTCGCTGCCAGGTCACCTGGGGGCAGGGGGGCTAGACAAATGGCTATTTCTAAGGCTTGCCCTAAATGTTTCAGTTTTACCTTTTAAAAAATATGTTATATCTACTCTTTGGAAATTTGCTTGTTTGTGACATTAATATAGAAACGTAGACCAGATTATACACCCAACCTTGGGGGGGGGGGCTTGCTTCATTATTATGGCTGGCCTTGCTGACATCTCTAAAATATACGTTCTGCCAGTTAGGAGGATTTCAGTACAACTGAGCAGCAGTCATGTAATCAATGCAATGCAATTTTGTCAAGCTTTTTTGTGAGTCCTGCTTTTCAGTGAAATATATATGGATTAATCATTAGATAAGGAAAAAAATGGTATTAAGGTTTTCTGAGCAGGGTTCCACTTGTCGTAGTCAATATATATCTAGCTAAGGTCAGAAGGTGGTCTCTGCTTTTATTTTTAAAGGGGTCACTTTTTTGTTGATTACATGTTCCCCGTCACCTGCTTTCTGCTCTCTCTTTTTTTTCCCGGACACGTCCCTATCCCACAGAATTAATTTTAACTAGTTCTGAGATGAAACAGGAGTGCAAGTTTCTGTTAAGAAAACATATTTTGCACCCTGTGAAATGCAGCCTTCCCCCTTGATAATTTTTCAAAGGGGCTGTGAGTAGGGGGAGAATTTTTCAGAGTAGTCATAAGCACATCTACCCAGTTATATTCCTTCAATATTCTGAAAGATCATTCTGTACCACTTGCCACTCCTCCTAAGTTTTGGTTTCGTTAGAAGAATTTATAAAATTAATGTTAGTATTGCAGCATGTGGCATTCTCCATGCCATTCAAGTTTTTTTAAAAATCATTTGTATCATTTTTCTTCTTGACACTACTTGTGCATATTTTACAGTGATAAAACACTGAGAAAAAACACTATTTGCTGAATTCCTATAACTGCAGCAGGAGTATTTTGTACAGCATTTGAAATATATGCACATGCAGGGCTTTTTTTCAGCTGAAACATGGTGGAATGGAGTTCCGGCACCTCTTGAAAATGGTCACATGGCCAGTGGCCCCACCCCCTGATCTCCAGACAAAGGGGAGTTTAGATCACCCTCCAAGCCGCTGTGCTGCGGAGGGCGATCTAAACTCCCTACTGTCTGGAGACCAGGGGGCGGGGCCACCGGCCATGTGACTATTTTCACTGAGGGCGATTTAAACTTTAAAAAAACTCCCCCCTTTTCCAGCTGACCGAAAGTGACGTCATTGTGCGGTCCTGAGTTCCACCACTGAGTTCCACCACCTCTTTTCCCAGAAAAAAAGCCCTGTGCACATGTGTATTGATACAACACCACTCTAAAAGAATCTTGATGCAGTCGTGCATATAATCACCTCTTGTGCCTTATCATAACTGAAGTTTATTTAAACAATAAACAATAACGTAAAAGAAAGAAAAAGCATAATCACCTAAGAACCAAACTAATAATGCATATAAACATGAAAGAGAAAACAGAAAAGACAACAACTAATAATAATGAGATGTAAAGAAGACAAATAAAAGAAAAACTAAACTACTCAACAAGTATATATCATATTCAAATTCTCATTTATTCTATGTTAAGAATAAAACCCCTCTTTTTTCTGTAGTTCATATTCCTTAATCCATAAATCCACATACCACCAAATGATTATTATCTATTTCATGTAAAAAGTCTATAAATGGTTTCCATTCAACCAAAAATGTAGATATTGTCCTTTCTTTAATTAGTGAAGTAAGTTTTGCCATCAATGTAAATTCCAAAACCTTTATCCACCATTCCTCCATTGTAGGCAATATTGGAGCTTTCCATTTTTGTGCATACAGTAGTCTTCCTGCCTTAATCATATATAAGAATAAAGTTCGATGTACACTCACACATCATTAATACAGAGGAAGGAGCACATATGAAGTAATTAAAGCTGTGAAGCAAACCATTATGTCATCACTCTGTAATCATATTCACCATGTGATCCCTGATTGGCTGGATCATAGTCAGTGGAACAAGAGACACTCAAGCAGGAAATATCACACCAAAGCACCGTCTTGAGAGGGACTGTAAATAATGGCACAGAAATGGTAAACATGGGAGCATTTCAAGGAATACCCCCCCCCCAAATCTAATTTTATTCCCAAATCATTTGCTGGAGAAAATGCAGCACAGCACTATTTTTTAATATTAAGAACCACACATTTCTGTTTTGGAATGCAGGGTAGACTTCATGTGAGTCTTGTTTCACCACACTTACGCACAGGGCTTTTTTCCAGCTGGAACGCGGTGGAACAGAGTTCCGGCACCTCTTGAAAATGCACATGGCCGGTGGCCCCGCCCCCTGATCTCCAGACAGAGGGAAGTTTAGATTGCCCTCAGCACCATGTGGCACGGAGGGCAATCTAAACTCCCCTTTGTCTGGAGATCAGGAGGCGGGACCACCGAAATGTGACCATTTTCGCCGAGGACGATCTAAACTTTAAAAAACGCCCTCCTTGTTCCAGCTGATCCAAAGTGGCATCATTGTGCAGTCCTGAGTTCCACCACCTCTTTTCCCAGAAAAAAGCCCTGCTTACACGTGAAACAGATGTTGAACTAAATGCACCATTGGTCTGATCCACGCCTGCTTTTATTCTTCTGTACAGTCGAAAGTGGTACAGTCCAGGAAGTCCTGTATCATCTGATTGTGTTTCACATGTAGATTGTCTTTTCCCTGCCACAGGCAAGCAATTTTGACTTTTTGAAATTTACAGAGAAAATGTACTAAGAAAACGATGTCACTTTTTTGAGTTGTGGTTTGCTGAAAGGGAATAAGGCCTCCTTGGTGACGATTGCATGTTTACCAGCAAAGCCTTGAGGTCCCCATTTACCCTTCCATTCTGTATCATGATTAGACGGGGGGGGGGGGACCTGAACTCAACTCCCTGTTCATGAGTGAAAAACATGATGGATGTATTCTCAAACAAAGGCATGGAAAGGAAAAAAACATTGCTTCCCTAAAGCTCTACCTGTGGGGAACTTGCTTTGTCTTAATTTACACCTGGGAGGCCCAAACAGCTGGGAAGCTGCAGCTGTATCAGACATGCATGCAGTCAGGTGTTAATTTCTGGTTGCGTCCCCAGCCACTCCATGTGGAGTAATTTGTGAAAGTCTGTATCAGCCTTCATTGTGAGGACTCCAGTTCCCTTATTCTCTCTAAAACAGAAGTGTCAAACATAAGGTCTGGGGCCATGTTGAACCATCTTTAGAGCAAGTGTGTGTGTGGGAGGGGATGGATACTTACATATCAGTTTTGTTAACTTGCTCTTGGGGTTTATCTAGAATGCAAGTTTTTGGACTCCCAGGACTCAGCAAAGCAAGTGAGCGCATACATAAAACATTTGTTTTACTACATTCAGACCCATTAAGAATAACCAACATCACAGAAATGCAGGAAATGTTTCAGGTCCCCCCGCCCCCCTCAAATATTATGTTAAATTAAGGTAGTTTGAATCTTATTCACAAATTACAGTGAACACACTTACAATTGGTGTACAGTGTACACTTGTTTTTAAAATACATGCGTTGAGTGATTCCCACATTACATTCAATGCATGTACAGCTGAAGGTGTGATACAAACCCCACATTTATCCAGGTACTGGTCTCTAGTTTCAATTGAAAAGTGAACAGGTGTTGGTTCTCCCTTACAAACAGATGTAAACATATACCTGCGGGATATTATGTGAGTTCACTGTACCACGAACATCACTTTGTGTGGCTTTGTATTATGGGGCTGGCATTTTGATACATTTGCCCAATTTGACCCTGTAACTCATAAAATTGTAACCCCACTTTCTCCCACCAGTCCCAGTTGAAAGAAAAAGAAATTGTAGGACCTGTAGGGTCTGAGGTGGTTAAGCAGGAATGAGAAGGAGAAATTAGCAGTGCCTCCAGCCCATTGGCTTTCATTGCTTTTAAGTGTGTGTGTTCTTTCCAGTAGGAAAAAGAAAAGAAAATATGATTTCAAAATAAACTCACAGAATCTCTCATTACCTTTCATGTGTGTGTGTGCATATGTGCTGTCATGTTGCAACTAGAGGTGGGCACAAACTGGGAAAAAACCGAACCATGCAGTTCATGGTTTGTCTGGTTTCACGAACCACAAACTTTCACAAACTCCCCTCAGTTCCCGACCTAGTTTGTGGTTTGTGGGGTTTAAATGCCCCTTTCCGTACTGCTGGGAAGTGGCACAGAAAGGGGCATTTCACCCCTCAGCTTGGATCAGCTGCTTGTCAGGGATCTCCCTGACAAGCAGCCAATGGGGGGTTGAAATGCCCCTTTCCCTTCTGCTGCCTGCTGGCTGTTCTGTTTCCCATGTTTGCAGGAGTTTGTTTATTCCCTGCTGGCCTTAAAAGCCAGCAAAGGGCTAAATGGCTGGTTTTCCCTTCCTCCTTTGAGGTATGCACACATTCTCTCTTTTTCCCCCAAAGGCAAGAAAGTGTTGCAACGCTGTAACATTGTAACATGGCAACATTGCAACATTGTAACATTACTGCACTTTCCTCCTGGCTTTAAAAGCCAGGAAAGGATTAAATAGCTGCTTTTCCCTCCCTCCCAAGCATGTTTCAGGCTTTGCCAAAGGGAATAAAAACCAAGCATTTTGCACAGCCCTTTGGAAACAAAGTGGCAGGGAACTGCTGCTAGCTTCATCCAGGTTAATCAGAAATGGGGTCTGAGCAACTGCTGTTTCGCAAACCATGAACCAGACCAGTGCGTGACAAACTTTGGTTGCATTTCAGTTCATGCCCATCTCTATTTGCAACCCACTTATGGCAACTCCAGCAAGGGGCTGTTAAAGCAAGTGAGAAGCAGAGGTGGTTTGCCATTGCCTTCCTCTGCAGAGCCTTCCTTGATGGTCTCCCATCCAAATATAATCCTGCTTAGTTTCTGAGAGCTGATGAGATTGGGCTAAACCATGCTGCCTCCCCTCCCCCCTTACCTTTCACCCTTCATAAATAGAACTTAAAGTGCAAACAAGGTTTATTCAACAAAGAAGGATGGGAAATCACACATATATAAAACTTAGGCAACCCCATTTAAATATGGAACCAGAGATATGATGGACTCTTTTGCTTGTACTCTCTTCAAGGACTTCTGAAAGTCTCTCAGAGTCTCTCAACACAAGACATATTACAGGGGACGTGCAAGTGACTTGCTTTCTTGGTCTTATATTCAAGTGTACTCTGTCTCCCTAGCCGTATATGTGTATTCACAATGGGAGAAACACATCCTGGAAAATGATGCCTCTTTCTCACAAGCCCTGGGTGGAAGACCTCTCCTTGCCTACAGACAGCTCCCCAACCTTAAATGACTTCTCACTTACAACCATGAATTGGCTAGCAGAGTCACCAACACAGATACCAGACCCTGCAACAAACCCAGATGCCAGCTCTGCCCTCATATCTACCCAGGAAATACAATTACAGGACCCAATGGTGTCAACTACACTATCTCTGGCTCTTACAGCTGCTCATCCTCCAATGTGATATATGCCCTCATGTGCCAACAATGTCCATCTGCTCTGTACATTGGACAAGCCAGCCAACCTCTGCGCAAAAGAATAAATGGACACAAATCTGACATTAAAAATGGCAACATCCAGAAACCAGTGAGAGAACATTTCAGTCTAACAGGACATTCCATCAAGGACTTAAAGGTCATTGTAGTTCAACAGAAACCTTTGAAAAACAGAATCCAACAGGATACTGCTGAATTGGAATTCATATGTAAATTTGACTCAGTCAGGCTTGGATTGAATAGGGACTATGAATGGTTATCTCATTATCAGAAGTAACTGACTTCATTATCAGAAGCAAACTGATCCCATTATCAGAAGCTACTGATTGCATCTACTCCCCCCTCCCCTCTCCACCTATATATCTGACCAGTTTCTTCTTACCCTCCATGCACCTGACGAAGAGAACGGAGGTTCTTGAAAGCTTATGCTACAGTAAAGTTGGTTAGTCTTAAAGGTGCTACTGGACTCTCTTCTATTTTTGCTACTACAGACTAACAGGGCTAACTCCTTTGGATCTATATTACAATGGGAGAAGAAGTGTAAGATATTTGACTTGATCCTACTCATGTAAGATGTCTTGTGCAGACAAACTATATGTCTTTCCTGCTGTGATGCTGTTGTTGATGCTGTTCTAGATGTGTCGAGAAGCTGTACCTCATTCTGAAGAGAAAACACCTCTTTCTCCTCAGACAGCAATTTTCTCCTTCTTCTCTCAGAAATACTCTCTCCACTCCCTCCTACAGCTTCCCCCTCAGGGATAAAAAAAACCCCTTTCCCCTCACAATTTCCACCAGAGGGCCAAACCCTATAGGGCCACACATTTGATGCCCCTATTTTAACATACCTCAAATAGCTTGAGGAAATGAGGGCCTGCCAAGGTTTATTGCTGACCTCAAACACTCTAGCTGCACTGGCTAGTCTGTGTGCTAACAAACCTGTTAAGAGATTCGGAGATTGAACCCAGCCCCTTGGCATGTGCAAGAAGGCAATAAAGGGACAGCACAGATGCTGGATCACTGCTTTAATGAACTTTCTGTGATTTGTTTTAGGCGGGGTTACCTTTGAACCAGCTAAATCTTCCAGACAGTCATCAAGGGCTGCCCAGAACAGAATGTATCACAGTAGTCTATCCTTGAACTTGGATAAGACTGACAGTTGCCAAGTCCTGAGTAGATATGAAATGGTTTCATGGAGATTTATTCACATGTGAGAATCGTTCCTCAGTGCTACAATTCATGTGTGATGAATGTGACTTTGCAAATCTATTTGATACTGTTACACTTGATAGACAAAAGAGATATATAGTTATGCATTCAAACAATGAATTTTAAGTTTGTAAACATGAATTGCTTTTTTGCCTCTGTAACAATCTTTTGAAAATTTTAGAAACATCTTGCAATAGAAAATTAGAAATTTCAATGTAACAGTGAAACTTTTGCATATAATAATGGCATCTAAATTCAAAATTAAACACCCTGGATCATACTATAGCCCTTCTTCAGCTCTACCTTTCTCTCTGAGTATGTGAGATGAACCATGACATTACAATCTTATAGCTGTAGCAAGAATGAGTTATGTTTGTACTATTTCCCATTCTCATTATATTTTTTGTCACAAAATGAATTAATGTTGTGCCATTTTCTGTTCTCATTACAATCTTTTCCTTATGAATGGTGTATCAGAATTTTAATGTCTTTTGTAATCTTTGAATTATAGTGGGATGAGATACTACTTTGACCTTGTTTAATATTTTGCATTTTGACTGGCTGGCCATTACATCTACGGGGCGAGGTTAAAATGATCAGCTAATCAGCTTGTTTTGACAATATTTGATCCAAATGGTTTAGGTGAACTGAAGAACAAGTCAAAAAGATTAATTCTTATCAGAAAGGAGGTGGAAAATTGTTCTTGAGCATTGGAAAATGGCATTTCTCCATCCACACAAGAATTGACTCGGACATAATTTCAGAGATCAGACCCTGCAGTTTCATCTTTTAAAAACCAAAACAACTCAAAGCATAAGTCATGTGTCATATTATATCCAAAAAAGTTATACATGAAACCGTACATGGGCCTGATTTTCCCACCAGTTAAACTGGAGTACTTGGGGCGGGCTTATGTATGCAAACGGCCTCCTTGGAAACACATACAAGCATGTACTCTTCAGAATAAAGATTTTTTTTTTGGTTTTGTAACTTGGTATACCCCCAATAACTGTCATTGACCCTCCTTTCTGGTTTTGGCATTGTGCATTTATGTGTTCAAATGTTTTCATTGAATTATTTTATACATTATTTTAAGAGCAGTTTGAATGTTTGAACATTTTGTATTTACCACATTGGGGGGCCCTGTTTTGGTGGAAAGACAGAATACAAATGTTTTAAGTAAAATAATAAATAAATAAATTTTTGGCCCTGCAGCAGTTGCAAAATGTATTGCATTCATGGAAGCACTGTGATTGTGATTGTGCATCGGTAGATTTCCATTTCACATAACCTACTTTACAGTTTCCATGCAAAAAGATTATTGAAATTAACGTAATTATTGAAACCCATTGGCATATTTGCTTGTTAGCTATATTTTGAGGGGGAAATCAAATAGAAGTATTTTAAATAAATGATTATCCCATGCAGTCTGTTTACATGTATGAAGTGTATGGCAAAGCAGTCAACAGTTTGCCACCTATGTGCTATGTTCTGGCTGGGTTCCGGCAAATGATACACAAACACCTCCGTTTGGTTGGAATGGCCACAACTTTATAGATTACAACAGATTGGAGCATAGGCCAGGCATCTGGGCAGTGGATCTTCTGACATCGAAAGGCCCCATGCTGTTCGATGCATAATACCCCAGCCCAATTCTGGCCCCGTGGGACGGCAAGCTGTATTCCACCACCAGCCCCACTGGCTGGCCCTTGCCTCCCTGTAATGCAGGGGTGAGCCACCCAGTGCCCTGCTCACCCCTTAAGGATCTGGCCCAATGTTTCAAAACCACCAAACCCTTAAAATTGTGACAAGCCCACAGCCACCCTGGTTGAGCGGTACGTGGGTGGGAAAGCATCCTGCTCCTTCCAAAGCGTCTTTGGAATGGCGCCAACCATGATGCACCCGAGGAAGAGGCATCCTGTCGTCCCTCCTCTTCCACCTCTGGACCATGCCTCCACCTCAGCCTCGCCCTCAGTGGCAACACAGCCCGCAGTGAGTCTGCAATCTTCCTTTCTCACTCCTCTGCCACCTATTTTGCTCATATAGTGGATGTGGGTCGGACATTCTCTGACTGTCTACCTTACAGCTATCTCTATCTCCTTTCCAGTACCGCCCCTCAGAACTCTTCTTTAAACTGCACCTGAGAATGCAGAATTAGCTTATAGGGACAAGTCACTTCCTGCCATATTCCTGGCATTTGGCTATAGTTATGAGTGGTTAGCAATATACTATAAATCAAATCTTTTAAAAATCAACATTTTATTATTAAATGGGGAAACACTCAGAATATCTAAACTCGCATAACTGTTCAAATCTTTTTCATAACATGGGCAAATGGAATGTTTCTGCTGTTAACACTGCATATTTCTCTCCTCCAGTTTCTCTTTTTCTTTCTAACCCTGGAGATGGGCTTGGATCAACTGCTTGTCGGGGTCAGCTGCTTGTCAGGGAGATCCCGGACAAGCAGCTGATAAGGGTTGAAATGCCCCTTTCCCTGCTACTTCACAGTGGCACAAAAAGGGCATTTCACCCCTGCAGGTTTGGATCAGCTGCTTGTCAAGGAGATCCCCAACAAGCCTGATTCCAGGTTTAAAAGCCCCTTTCCCTGCTGCTGCATGCCGGCTGTTCTGCTTCCCATGTTTGCAGGAGTTTGCTTATTCCCTGCTGGCTTTAAAAGTCAGGAAAGAGCTAAATAGCTGGTTTTCCTTTCCTCCTTTGGGGTATGCACACTCGCTTTTTTTTAAAGGCAAGAAAGTGTTGCAACATTCTATTGTAACATTGTAACATGGCAACATTGCAACATTGTAACATTACTGCACTTTCCTCCTGGCTTTAAAAGCCAGGAAAGGATTAAATAGCTGCTTTTCCCTCCCTCCCAGGCTGCTAGCTTCCCTGCCACTTTGTTTCCAAAGGGCTGTGTAAAATGCTTGGTTTTTATTCCCTTTGACAAAGCATGAAACATGCTTGGGAGGGATGGAAAAACAGCTATTTAATCTTTTCCTGGCTTTTAAAGCCAGGAGGAAAGTGTGGTAATATTACAATGTTGCAACACTTTCTTGCCTTTAAAAAAAAGAGAGAGAGAGAGAGAGTGCATACCCCAGAGGAGGAAGGGAAAGTCAGCCATTTAGCCCTTTCCTGGCTTTTAAAGCCAGCAGGGAATAAGCAAACTCCTGCAAACATGGGAAGCAGAACAACCGGTACACAGCAGCCAGGAAAGGGGCATTTAAACCCCATGAACCACGAACCATGGACCAGTTTGGAAACTGAGGCAAGTTTGTGAAAGTTCATGGTTCGTGAAAGGGGAGGAACCACTAACCGCATGGTTGTTTTTTTCCGGTTGGTGCCCACCTCTAACCATAAGTCATAAGGTCACAAGAAATCTCTAGATTAGTGCAGGTAGATTCAGTTTATGTTAGCCCAAATACAGTCACATCAATCATGTGTACAATTTTAATTCATCAGAAAAACCTCCTTCCTTCCTTCCTTCCTTCCAATATAGATTACTAACTGCAGAAATAATTATGTTTTTTACAAACAACAGAAAAAGAAGTCTCTTCTACACCAGTACTTTGTACCTAAACAGTACAAGTTGTACAATCAATTCTTCTTTCCTTCTTTCCTTGTATAGGACAAAATACAATAGTAATTAAGGATATTCTGTTTTTTTCCGCTGGTCAACTTTTATGCCATTTCATCAACAAATTTTGTTCAATATGAATTGAATGTCTTGGAGTCAAATATCAAGTGTGAATTTTGTTCCTGCTTATGAAAGAAAAAATCATTTTACTAAGCAATGATCATTCAAGTATTTGTTACATACAGTAGAGGATAAGAATAGATCTGCTAGAGGACTAACCCCCATGTGCTGTGGTGGTACATATGATTGACAAGTAAATTGCTATATGCCAATCAGCAGTATTTTTAGATAAAGCTATTCACTTCTGTCTTTTTAACAGAAAAAATGTAATTTTCACTTGGGCTATAAGTTAAGTATGCACAACAAATAACGTTTCACTTAGTTGCTAGTGAAACCCGTAACTATGGTAAAGCAATCGGTGCTCCAATTAAACATTCTTTACATATGAATTTGAGAGAAAAATTCAGCTAGCTTATGGTGCTTACCATGGAAGATACAGCCCCGTATTCTACCACTCCACTTCCAAAGCCTTTCTCCAGCCTAAAGAAACTTCTTCCATTGAACTGGCTCTTCTTCCAATGAAAGAAGACCAGCCTAAGGTGGGATTAGACTGGACAGATCTCCCACTTTTGACCTTCTGCTGGCAGCCTGAAGCTCCCATAGCCACTTACTGGGGAAACAGAAGAAAAATGGAGGGGTGCCCCCAATGTTGTGACATCACTTCTGGCATGAAATGGAAGTGACATTAATGCATCAGAATAATACTCTAGCATTTGCCCAAAACTCTATGGTAAAACCATACATTTTGGGGTATATGCTACAGCATCACTGCAACACTTTGACATCACTTCCAGTTCATGCTGGAAATGACATCACAATGCCAGGAGATGCTGGGCAGGTTGGTTCCTGCCCCTCCAAACTCCAGCTGATTATTACCCTAGGTAGGATAGTGCTCACAAGTCTTGCAGACACTAACTCAGATTTAGTGTAGCATTTCTACGGACAGAGGGATTTAACTTAAGTGGCTCTTCCTCCAATGAAATGACTTTTTCCGCAATGGGAGAGCCACTTAAATTGGAGGAAGGCTTCAGCTTTGCTCAGTGGAGTTGTAGGGTAGGGGTAGGATCCATCTCATCAGAAGAGCCCTGTAGGCACAAGCACAGAGAAATCCTCAAAGGGAGAGTCTGGTTCTTACCAATGGAACTCTTGCCAACAGGTTGAACTGAATGACAACCCACAAATATGACCAAACTCAGCACTGTACAGTACTGTATACAGTATTTCCGACCTTAGTCATTTCCACACGTCCCAGCATAGCGCTAAACAAATGCAATGAGGGCATCTTCCTGGCATGATTTCTGATGTCATCGCGCCACGAAAACAGGATCGGGGCGCAATGACATCAGATATCACACCAGGAAGACACCCTCTTTGCTTTTGTTTAGTGTTATGCCTGGACGTGTGGAAAGGACCCTTGAATCATACATCTAAAAGGAATAACATTGACAAATAGGTTTTATTTTATTTATACCCTGCCTTTCTCCCTGGGGAGGACACAAAGCAGTTGACATCATTCTTCTTGCTTCCATTCAGTCCTCACAACAACCCTATGAGATATGTCAGGCTGAGACAGTGTGACTGGCCCAACATCACCCATAGCAGGGTGGGCATTCAAATATGGGCTTCCCTGACCCTTGTCCAGCACTTAACCACTACACCGCAATGATATTTACGTGTGTACAATTGGAAACCATTCTGTTTCCCCATATTCTCTCCTGACAGTAGCCTCTTGTCCAGAGTACAGGTTGCACATCAAAACAATCAGATGCTGTGGAACTCCCATTTCTTTTAAGACTCTCCATTGCTTTTCATGATCTACACAGTCAAAAGCTTTGCTGTAATCTATAAAACACAGGATGATTTTCTTCTGAAATTCTCTGGTATGTTCCATTATCTATTGTAAATTTGCAAGGTTCTCTCTAGTGCTCTTCCTTTTCTGAATCCAACTTGAACATCTGGCATTTCTTGTTCCATATATGGTAAGAGTCTTTGCTGTATAATTTTGAGCATCACTTTGCTTGCATGGGAAATTAAGGCAATTGTCCAATAATTACTGCACTCCTTGGCATCCCCTTTTTGGGGGGACTGGAATGTAGACTGAGTGTTTCCAGTCGGTGGGCCACTGTTTTGTTTTTCATATTTATTGACATATTTCTTGTTAAGATTCTGATGGACTCCATTACCTGTTCAACCTCTATGCAGAGTATATCATAAGAAAAGCTGGATTAGATCTAGAAGAAGGTGAAGTGAAAATTGGTGGGAGGAACATTAACAATTTGAGATATGCAGATGACACCACATTACTAGCAGAAAATAGTGAAGACTTGAAACAGCTATTGATGAAGGTTAAAGGGGAAAGCACCAAAGCAGGATTACAACTGAACATCAAGAAGACAAAGTAATGACTACGGAGGAACTACACAATTTTAAAGTTGACAATGAGGAAATTGAAGTTGTTCAAGATTTTCTATTCCTTGGCTCAATCATCAACCAACAGAAAGACTGCAATGAAGAAATCAGAAGAAGATTGAGACTTGGAAGAGCAGCTTTGAGGGAGCTAGATAAGAGCCTTAAAGATAAAGATGTCTTTCTGGGAACCAAGATCAAGATAATCCAAACGATGGTATTCCCCATTGCCATGTATGGATGTGAAAGTTGGACGGTAAAGAAAGCTGACAGGAAAAAAAATGATTCATTTGAAATGTGGTGCTGGAGGAGAGTTTTGCAGATACCATGGACAGCCAAAAAGGCAAATAAGTGGCTACTAGATCAAGTCAAGCCGGAATTCTCCTTAGAAGCTAAAATGACAAAACTAAAGCTATCGTACTTTGGTCACATCATGAGAAGACAAGATTCTCTCGAAAAGTCAATAATGCTAGGAAAAGTGGAAGACAGCAGGAAAAGAAAAACACCTAAAACGAGGTGGCTTGACTCAATAAAAGAAGCCACGTCCTCCAGTTTGCAGGATCTGAGTAGGTCGGTTAGAGAGAGAACGTTTTGGAGGTCTTTCATTCATAGGGTCGCCATAGGTAGGAAATGACCAGACAGCACATAACACACACACACAGTGTAACAATGATGAGGCATGATCAGGGGGTTTAAATTGCATAGAGGGGGTTGCACCCTCTAGATGTGGTCCACTATAGTGCAAGTGCTTAGCTCCTGCAGAAGGACACTTCTTGCGGGGAGGATTCAGGAATAGGTTCTTATCCCCACTGTGGTGCCCACCAGCCCAACGGCCCATGCCGATCTACTTCTGGGTTCCCGGTTATTTGCTGAACAAAACAGGAGCATTGGCTCATGCTCGACTGAGCTCGCCATGGGAAGAAGCATCACAGCAATGGATTCTTAGCTGCTCTACAGAAATAAGCTCTCTTACATCTTTTGGCGTGGAAATCTCCAACTGAGTCTTCATTGAAAGCCCCTCCCTTCTTTGGAAACCAAAACCAAGCACATAGATTCAGGTGGGTAGCTAACCAATCAGGCGGTTGGAGAGCAAGACTGGGGTCCAGTACCACCTTAGAGACCAACTAGGTATCCAGGGTATGAGCTTTCGAGAGTCAAAGCTACCATCATCAGATACAAGGAGTGGAAAAGGGTAGGCATCTTTATAATCTAGGCAGAGGGTAGAAGGAGTATTGCAAATTAGAGTAGGAAGCTAGCTCTAGTACATGTTGCAATTCGCTTGATGGAGCATGGGTGTGAAGTACAGAAAATTGGCATCTGTTATGCAAGAAAAATCCCATGTTTCAATTCAGTCCTGGGAGATCCATTGTTCCTAAACTTACTATATAATTGAGTAAGCGTGTTTCAGACAACTCACTTCATACCCTGGTGCACCACCAGAGGATACTTCCACAGAGGGAAGCCTAGGCAAGTCACCATGTCCCTTCAGAAAAATGTGCCATGATGGGAACCCCAGGCCGGGAGCAGGATGGGAGCAGGTGACAATGCCCACCTTCACCCAGCTGGTATTAGGAGTGGAGCAGGTGGCAATGCCCAGCACCCAACTTAATCCAGCTGATATTAGGAGTGGAGCAGGTGGCAATGCCCACCCCCACCTTAACACAGCTAGTATTAGGAGCAAAGCAGGTGGAATTTCCCCTCCCACCTTAACCCAGCTGTTATTAGGAGCGGAGCACTTGGCAATGCCCCCCCTTCACCCAGCTGGGATCAGAAGCAGAGCAGGTGGCTTTGCCCACCCACTGCCTTAACCCAGTAGGTATTAGAAGTGGAGCAGGTCGCAATGCTCAAACCCCACCTTAACCCAGCTGGGATCAGGAACAGATCAGATGGCAATGCCTGCCCTGCTTCACCCAACTGAGATCAGCAGTCAAGCAGGTGACAATGTCCCCCTGCCTTAACCCAGCTGATCTTAGGAGGAAAGCAGGTGGTAATGTCTACTCCCCACCTTAACCCAGCTGGTCTTAGGAGCAGAGCAGGTGGAATATCCTCCCACCTTAACCCAGCTGGTATTAGGAGCCAAGCAGGTGGCAATCCCCACCCCCTTCACCCAGCTGGGATCAGGAGCAGATCAGATGACAATGTCTGCCCCCTTCACCTGGCTGGGATCAGAAATGAAGCAGGTGGCAATGCCTGCCCTGCCTTAACCCCGCTGGTATTAGGAGCGGAGCAGGTGGAATTTCCCCTCCCACCTTAACCCAGCTGGTTTTAGGAGCTGAGCAGGTGGCAATCCCCACCCCCCCTTCACCAAGCTGGGATCAGGAGCAGATCAGATGACAATGCCCGCCCTCCTTCACCCAGCTGGGATCAGAAGTGGAGCAGGAGACAATTCCCACCTTCCACCATCACCAATTTGGGATCAGGAGTGGAGAAGGTGGCATACCCATCTCACACTTTCACCTGGCTGGGATCAAGCACAGAGCAGGAGGCAATGCCTTTCTTCCCTTCACCCAGCCAGGATAAGGAGCAGAGCAGGTGGCAATGCCTGCCCTCTTCAACCTACCAGAATAATCCACTGAGCCAGCGGCAATGCCCACCCTGTCTTCACCCTGCTGGAGTCAGGAGCCAAACATGCAGCAATGCCTGCCCCCCCCAACCTGCTGGAATCAGGAGTAGAGCAGATGGCAATGCCTGCACCCCCTTCACCCAGCTGTGATCAGGAGCAGAGCAGGTAGTAAAGACAGCCGCCCACCTTCACCTGTCAAGATCAGGTGTGGAGCAGGAGGCAAAGCCTGTTCCTCCCTTCACCGAGCGTGGAGCAGGTGGCAATGCCCACCCCCTTCACCCAGCTGGGATCAGGCTCAGAGCAGGTGGCAATGCCTGTCCCCCTTCACCCAGCCGTAGTCAGGTGCAGAACAGGAGGCAACCCTCTTTACCTGGCATGTATCAGGCATGGAGCAGGCAGCAAAGCCCACCACCCCTTCACATGGCCAAGATCAGGCAGATCAGGTGTGGAGCAGATGACAATGCCCACTCCCCCTCCTTCACCAGCTGGAATCAGTGACCGAGGAGGAGTGAATGCCTGCGCCTGCCCACCCTCCCCTTTCTAGAGCCCGTTGTATTTTATCCCACAACGGGCTTTGTTGCTTGCTTGAAAATAAACTTAACTTCAGCAAAATTGAATTCACTGGAGGAGGATGTTTGGCTTGGAACCTCCCAACCTTTTGTGATTGGACCCTTCTCTGTGACAGCCATTTTGAAGTAGCGCTCAATATCTTTCCTCAAAAAATAGTCAGCCTGTTTGGTATAGTGGTTAAGAGTGGCAGGACTCTAATCTGGAGAACCAGGTTTGATTCCGCATTCCTCCACCTGAAGCCAGCTGGGTGACCTTGGGTCAGTCACAGCTTCTCGAAGCTCTCTCAGCCCCACCCGCCTCACAGGGTGATTGTTGTGGGGATTATAATAACATAATTTGTAAACCGCTCTGAATGGATGTTGTTGTCCTAAAGGGCAGTATATAAATCAAATGTTGTTGTTGTTATTAAAATTCCATCTACTGCCTGAAAGCTCAACAAAGTTGAGGGGCCCTGCCCTAGCAGCTGTTCAACAAATATTACTCTTTGGCTCCATGCCGTCTCCAGCCATGGCAGCAAAGAGGAATGGCTTCTCCAAGTTGCCAGTCTTACGATCTTGAAGGGAATTGTGTCGTTGACTATACCTTGATTTCATGTGCAGATATTTCCTGCCAACCTGGTCTCCTCATATGCCTTTAACAGCAGCTCAGTCTGCAGAGATCAAGAAGTGAAGCTTTCAGTCATGGAGACCAATCAAATTACCTGCTAATGTCTGAGCATTGAGCTGATGTTAATGACCGAGTGCTGCGAGGAGCACAGCTGAAAAGCCGCAATCCTAACAGTTGCATAGATTCTGGAATCCAGTATAAGTAACAACATGCATCTTTCTCTGGTTGTCGGTAGGTGGACGTAACTTTGGACAATATAATGATTTGCTGCGAAAATGCTCAAAGTGGAGAAAAAGAACTTGCTCGGTGGAAGACATTGGGAGGGGAGAATTCTATTATACATTCTGGAATCTGGCCAGGCCTGACACTCCCGATCAACAAATGTGCAATCATCCCTGTTGATTTTCTGCAAAGAACACTACAAAGAGCAGAGCACATTTTCAATGCTCCCATGAACAGCAGTTTCCTACCTGTTCCCCCACCCCCTTTATAAGACTCCAGGAAAAATCTCTCTAACTGCTTTTAAGACATTTCCCCTAGTGCAGATCCTTTTTTTAAAAAAACAGTACATGTTCTCTACAGCGCTGACAGCCTCTTCAGCAAAAGAGCTGGGTTTGTCAGCCACTGATGCAAAAAGACCTGAATGTGCTTTGACACCCCGGAATAAGCTTCTGGCAATGTTATGTCTTTCTTTTTTAGATGTTTGGATAAATCACACCGCTCAAAAAAAAATCCCGCATCATACATTATGCCTAAGTTATAAACAAATGCTGCTGAGGTAAGGATATTTCTCGGCCCACTGTACTGGGCTCGCTGCTTTGAATCTCTGGATGTCACTTGGATACATCAGTGAAACGTTTGCTCCAGGCTTGTATATGCATTCCAAATGGATGGCTGATGCTCTTCACTGAGAATTAACCTGAAATAAAGGTCTAGATACCTCTCAGCTGAGATCTTGAAATACCATTGTGTTTCCAACTGATCAGGAGAAAGTTTAAATTTCTACTACGACTGCCTAGGGGTGTGCACTAAGAAAGTTTTCATTTCATTTTTGGTTCATGGGGAGCAGGGGTGCTCTGGAAAGATTCCATTTCATTACTAGCTTGTTCCAGGTTGGCCAGTGGCAGCTCAGAACTGATCTGTTTGGTTTTTTTTTGTTTTTGTGAGTTTCAGTCTACTGTGCACTTGTTGGCCGCACATGAGCAAATACATGTTGTTCCTTTTCAAGGGGGTGGGATGGGGAAATGAGACTGTGGGGCAGCTGATTTCAGGCTTAATCAAAACGAGCATTAACCATTCGTCCCCCTCTTAGACTAAACCATTGCTCTGCTGCAATTTTCCTCAAGCACAATAACACACACAAACACAACAAAGGAGCTGTAGAAAATGAGTGTCTGTGAGGGGGCAGTGGCAGCAGGGGGTCCCAAGCAGAAGAGTGCTCCAACCGGTGTAGTGCAGCAACATTAAAAACAAGCCTGCTTCATGTTCACTTTTTTCCCTTTTCTATAGTGCCAATAACTTATTACCTTTGCATTCTGCTGCTACTTGCTGGTGTCATGTTTTCTTGTTCTGTGTAGTTTTTGTTCCCACAATGAGGGGTGAATCCAATCTCTTCCTTTTGATGCTCAGCATTCCACTGCAAAATGGGGAGTTCTTGCTGTCAATCTTCTCCATCACCCAAGTGCAGCTGGCAGGCTGAATGTTTGGCTGAACCCCCCTACACACACACACACAGTCAAACAGATCTATGTTTTCCCAATAAGTTTTCCTTTTGCTGTGGAGGCAGGCAAGTTTGTTTTTCAAAAAGGGGTGGGAGGTACAGGTTTGCCATTTGACTCAGAAAAAGTGGGAGCCCTGAAAGACTATGGAAGCTATCCTAAACAGGTCTACTCAGGTGTAAGTCCTATGTTATTTAATAGTGCTTACTCCCAGGGAAGTGTCTTTCGAATTGCAGCCTATGTCTGACATCTCCCTTCCAAATGATTCCAAAGCTGATAGGAGGGGAGGGATCTCCCCTTACGAGGACTCGATTGGCAGGGAGGCAGAGAATGCCATTTCCCTGGTCGCTGTGAGTGGGGGTGGAGAGATGCATTCACACACATTGGTCTCATTCCCCCTTCCCATCAACAGAATTAATAAATAACATTTGGTCTCTCTCCCGTTGGGATTTGATTGGTAAATCCTGTTTAGGAAAACATGGTTCTGCCCTGTGAGGTGAGCCCAGTGCCTGCCTGCTGCTGGAAGGTAGGAACTGAACCGAAACACAGAAACTTTTTGGTGGGAGAGACTCGTTTCAATTTAGTTTCCTGGATTTAATGAGCAAAAGCAGTGACATCTGTTTGTAATTTCAGCTCATTGTTTCCGCTCCTGCTGCCTCTGCAGCAACTGCTGCAGCAGCTATTTGCATTACGCTAAGCTTTCCCATATCAAGAAACAAGGTATGAATCCTTTGATATAAACTAAGACTGGTTTACATAGGCATTTTAAGATGACTGAAGTATCAAGTGAGGTGAACTAGTCACCCCAGATTAATCAATATTCTTCACTTTCTTATCACTTCATGTTGCCTCCTAGGTAATGCTTTACAACAGGGATGCACAACAAATAAAAATACCATGAATGAGTTAATGAATGGATGCCATTCGTTTTATTAATTTCCTTTGCTTTGGTACCCACTGCCCTCTCAGTTTTCGAAGTAGTCAAAAGGAAGGAGGGGAGTCAGGGATGATCTGGAGGTAGAAAACCAACATTGAAGCATTCTGAACTTTAATGTCAAACAGTTCTTTCAAAAGAAGACAATTGTGCCAATAAGTTTTATGTTTCGTAGTGTATTCACCAATCGTGGTTGGGTCAGTGGCTTTTGGAAAGCTTTCTTGATCCCATAAAAGCAGTGGCGACTCTCCACGTGCTCTCTTTGGCCGTTTCCACACACGTTGAATAATGCACTTTCAATGCACTTTAGTTATCCTTTAGAAGTGGATTTTTTGTTCCACACATGGAAAATCAGTTATAAATGTTCACCAAAGCGTATTGAAAGTGGATTATCCAACGTGTGTGGAAGCAGCCTTTGTCTGGTTTTCTTGGTGTCAGGCTATGGATGACAGGCTATGGCAGATTGACCCCTGTACCATTACAGCAAGAATCCAGGCTCTTGGTTAAAAGGTTTTATTCAGGAATCAGATCATTTCCACAGATATGTCCATAAGATTACTCAGAAGCAAGGTAAGCGACTAAGCAGTAAAAACAGGTTAACAGGAAGGGCAGCATGTGGGAAAACCATTCCTCTTAAAGAACACAATTACTCCTTTCCTCCCTCCCATCAGTAAACAATATAACTTTTGGTGCGAACCCGTTCTAAGAACTTTTCACATATTTTAACTTTCAAGTCTAGACACTGAGAAAGCAGGAGATTAAAGTTGAAACACAGTAATTCATGGGAGCGAGCAGTGTACAAGGTCAGAAGCACTGAGAGCTTCCAAAGCCGTTAGATAAGACACCTGTGGCTTCAGTAAGCCTGTGAAAGCTAAGCAGTTATGGCATTGGCAATATGACATCAAGATACAGCATTAAACACTGGTTCAGAATAACAGGAGAGCATCAAATAATGGCATGGATGGGGCAGAGACATGACACTTGGTGCTGTGCTCCTCCCTCAGGAGTTAGAGCCTTTCTCTGTATGTGTTATTGATTGGTTGTGGTGGAGAGTGCCATCAAGTCATAGGCAACTACGACGACCCCTGCTAGGGTTTTCAAGGCAAGAGACTAACCGAGGTGGCTTGCAGCTGCCTGCCTCTGCATAGCAACCCTCATTCTCTCTCATTCTCAGTCTCTCATTCAGTTACTAATCAAGGCTGACCCGGCTTAGCTTCTGAAATCTGACGATTTTTATCATCATATATGTTACTGGTTTATATTACCAATTGTAGTGCATGGAAATACTGAATGGCCATTTTCACACACCTGTTAATGCCTCCAGAAAATCGTGCAAAACTCGCAGTATGACAGCGTCTTCATACCACAACTTCCCATTTAATTGTGTGATGACATCACACCATTAAACCGGAATTGCGCTATGAAGACAGTCATGCTGTGAGTTTTGCACAATTATCCGGAGGTTTTAGCCATGTGAAAATTACCAATGTCTGTATATGCTACTGATTCCAATACAAATGTGCATAATCTCTCTGCTCCTCTACCATCTTCCTGGAAGCAAGATCCATCTTCTCTGCCTCCTGCGCAAATCTATCTGGTTGCTGGGTGCCAAATACCAGTGACTGGTCACTGACTTTTTTGGTAAAACCAAGTGTCCTGATTATTGTCACATCTCTGGTTCATCGTTTGGATTTAATCACCTGCATCCGACCATTCAGCTAAGCAAAATGTGAAGACTCCTTCAAGCCTCAGAAACATTCCTGAAACTTAAATAGCTCTTCCTCCAACAGAACTGGGACTTAAGTTGCAAGATGGCTCATTTGGGTGGATGAAGGCTCCTTAGGGGGGTGGGAAGAGATTCCTCCAGCTTGAATCAGAATACCGTCCACTGCTTACATAGAATCAGGTGGGTATCCATGTTGTTTGTAGTAGAAAAGCAAGATTTGTGTCCGGTAGCACCTTAAAAACCAACAAGATTTTCAGGGTTTTCATATGAGCTTTTCATATGAGCTTTTGAGAGTCAATGCTCCTTTCCCAAGACTCCAGGTTATTGGGAATATATATTTAGTTTGGTTTAGTTTAGTAACTTAGCAGAGTAACATAGCAGAGTTATTTAGTCAGAAGCATTTAAACCCTTAAAAAACATGCATTAATTAATTAATCTTCAGACAAAATCATAGAAAGATAGAACTTACAGTTTTATTGTAGCAGATTTCTTCCATAGCAATACCTTCTGGTAAAAGGAAGGGAAAGATCCTAATCTAAAGAGTTACATTCCCTATTCTAATGCCATGGCCTGAAAAAGTAGGAGGTGATGTATGTTTGTGGACAAAAAGAAGCTCCATAAGGAGCATGGAGGATT
This sequence comes from Eublepharis macularius, assembly GCF_028583425.1. Lineage (NCBI taxonomy): Eukaryota > Metazoa > Chordata > Lepidosauria > Squamata > Eublepharidae > Eublepharis > Eublepharis macularius. The sequence continues at coordinate 21,073,623 of NC_072792.1, read as the reverse complement.
TACATCTTTTCTCTTGTAAGACCATGAGGGGAGAGAAAATTTTCCAAGAGACACAGAGGCAAGAGAGGAGGAGTCAGGAGGCGTCCCCACCTTAGACAAGAGAGTGGCAGATTGCTAGACTTATACTTTACATTCAAAGAGACATGCAGCGCCCCCCAGTGTCCAAAGGTAGGGTGAGTCGCCTATTCCAACACAGGTATCTAACAAAGAAGGCTCGACTGTCAAAATCTTGTTGATCTTCAAGGTGCTACTGGAATCAGATCTTGCTTACATATCTATAGAAATGATCCATGTGGGGGGGCGTGGCGTCGCAGCGGAGAGGAATGGACGCATGTTGAGAACGCTCCGACCCTCCCGATCCCAAAGCCTCACCAAAAAACACTACGAGGGGAAATAAATCAAAAATAATGCTTACAAACTCCATCAAGAAAAAGAAAAACAACTTGAAATCGGTGAAAAACCTACAAACTTTTTTCGCGGCTTCAGGAGAGCCGACGGGGAAGGAACGCAGCAGCACGGAGAAAAATAAAATGGCGGAACTCGTCGCAAATGAAGGCGCGGCGGAGGTAGGCCAATCAGAAAACTATTTGGATCCCCAACTAATTCAATTAAAACAAGACATTATAGAGCAAATGACTAAACTAATAAGCCCAATTACAACACAACTCGCGGACATAAAACGCGATTTACAATCGGTTAACCAAAAGGCCGAAAAAGCTATGGAAGTGAGTGTGAAGTCACAACAGGACATTAACGACATGCAAAAAGCAATCATAGAACAACAAGACAGACTAATGAAACTCGAATTAAATGCCAGACAAAATCAGATTAAAATAAGGGGGATAGATGAACTACTCACGTATAATACAGATCTCACAAGTTTCATCGCTAACTGGCTTGCCAAGCAATTAAAACTGGAAGAAGGAGTCTATCCCTACATCACAAAATCTTATCGAGTGGGACCTTATAACCAAAACAAAAATAAAGATCGCCCGAGAGATATAATTGTCGAGATACCAGATCAAAGGACAAGAAGGAAGATAATGGAAGAAGCCAGGGCAAGAGGATCGTTTAAATGTGAAGGCAAGCTGATATATATTTTCACTGATCTTCCAAAGGAAGTGCTAGCCAAAAGAAGAGAACTTAAACCAATTTCAGAGACTCTGCAAAGAGCGAATAGAAGATATAAATGGCTGGATCGATGCAAGCTAATGGTCTATCATCAAGGCAAAAAGTATATAGCAACGGACGTCGACACGGGACTAGAACTTTTGAACGCAGTCGGGCTTGAAACACCAATGGAGACGAACAAACAAAACCAAAAAAGAAAATCTTCTGATCTACTATCTCCACAGAAAGGGAGCAAGATCCCCATCAGAGACACTTAATTTTCCCTGGCGTTGCTCCTAAACGTATAGGTAAAATGCTCATCAGTATGGAAGTTTGTTAGTATATGAAGTAGTGTATTTGTAAATAGAGGTAAAATTCAGAGGTTTCTTTGGGGGGGAGGGGGGGTTCTCAACATAGCTCACACAGATTTATTTAGCTCTCATAAGTGGACGGGGAGGGAGGTTGATTTCCACAACCGGTGAGTGAAGTTAACTCATCAGTTTGAGAGAGCTAAACTTGAATAAATCTTAACAGGGAAACGGAATTTTGGCTTTAAGGGAAAAAAATAAAGACAGTGTTATTTTCAATTCATTATAGAATGAAGGGGTCTTAGGGAGGGAGGGAGGGAGGTAAGGGAAAAGGGGAGGAAGCGGGATTAGTTAATTAGCTGCATATATTAACCAGTTTTATATAGTTAATAATAATAAAAATTAATTAAAAAAATATACATAAACAAATAAAAATAAAAAAAAATTAAAAAAAGAGAGAAAAAGCAACTAGAATAAAAAAAATAAATACAGTTCATTGCTTTAGTTTACCAACACAGGAGGGGAGGGAGGGGTGTGTAGTAAAGGGGGGTGGGTTGGGGTGGCTAAAAGGTGGTGAGGGGAATAGAACAAATATATAACAGGCTAAAGATTGCAACAACGATAGAAAATCAAGAAAGAAAGAAGAAAGTAGTAAGAAAGGTAATAAAAGAAGGAAAGAATAATAGTAAAAGGTGTATATATAGAAAGGAATTGTACCAGATCAGGAATTGATGAGATATATTTGATTTAACTGGTTTGAACTTTAAAACCTGAAAAGTTTATGTTATAAAGAGAAAAAAGAATTGAATCTATATTATCCATATACCGATTTGAAGGGTGTGATCTAAATATAACATCTTGGAACTGCATATCAGGAAAACATTGTGATATCAGTAACACCTCTTTAATAATTATAATACAAGACTTTATTAAGAATCCACAAGTGGTGCTACAATATTAAAATTGATTGATCTTTTAAGCCCAACTCAGTCAGCCTTTACACTGTCTAAAGAGAAAGGAAAGAGAAGAGGGGAGGGGGGAAAAGAGAAAGAAAGAAGTTCTAGATATTGTATTGTCCTTTGTTTTGCTTGTGGTGGGCCATTCAAGAAAACCGGTATCATAGTGTACATTGCATTTAATTGGGAATATTCAAATTATAGTGCAAATCAGATTGCTAATAAAAATAAATAAATAAACAAATAAATAAAAAAGTGAGAGAAAACAAGATAAAATTAAGAAGGGAAAAAAAAAATCCACATTGGAAACCCCAGAGTGATATATCAATAATATTAACAAAATAAGAGTTAGTCATAAATAATCATTACAACCTAAAGCAGAAATGTGTTCTAAAATCAAAGTTTTAACTTTCAATGTCAGAGGCTTGGGAAACCCAATTAAAAGAAGGAGAGTGATCTCGAACTTAGCCCATACTAGGGCGCAAATTATTTTTCTGCAGGAGACCCACTTGCGGCATAACAATTTTGATTCACTGAAGGCTAGGTGGCTGCAAGCACAATATCATGCAACTGGTAATTCCAAATCAAGGGGAGTAGCCATCCTTATAGCAAAAAATATACAATTCCAACAAACCAAAACTCTCAAAGACAAAAAAGGTAGATATATCTTCGTTAAAGGGAAAATAGGGGAGCACAAAATTACCTTAGCCTCGTTATATGCTCCTAATACAAATCAATTAGATTTTATAGAGGAAATATTGCAGAAATTAACTAAATTCCAAGAAGGAGATCTGATAATTGGAGGAGACTTAAACTATATAATAAAACATCAATTAGACAAATCAAATTTCAATAAACCTCACCCAAAAAATATTCATAAAACAACAAAACTAGCAGCTATTCTAAAAAAATATCACTTAATAGATACATGGAGGTACTATCATGACGGAGAAAAGGACTTCACATATTTTTCACAAAGACACAATACGTATACAAGAATAGACTACATATTAAACTCCAATACCACTATAGATAAAGTAGAGGAAATTGAAATAGGAAATAATACAATCTCAGACCATGCATGGGTAACAATGACATTTAATCTAGGTGATAAAACACAGAATAGCAGACAATGGTGCCTGCCAAAGCACTTATTATTTAATCAAATCGCATCTAAAGAAATTGGGAAAATAATAGAAACAGCTATAGCAGAAAACATATCTAAAGATATTGGAGAGCACATACTTTGGGATACAATAAAAACAGTGACCAGAGGCCACATAATAGCCCTTACGGCTAAAATCAACAGAGAAAAATTAAAACAAAAACAAGAGCTAACTAGTAATATCAAAGCTTTAGAAACCAAACATAAACTAACAGGCAGTAAAAAAGTATACAGAGAGCTTCTAACACAAAGAAAAATTTTAGAAACCTTAGAAAGCCATACGATATATAAACAACTGCTAGCTGTTAAGCAGTCTCACTGGTCCAACTCGTCTAAATCGCTCCGTATCTTAGCAAACAAAGTAAAACAGAGAAGATCACAAAATAATATTAATAGAATCTACAACAGTAAAAACGTAATACAGTATAAATCAGAATCAATTCTCAAGGTTTTTAAAGACTTTTATACACGACTTTACTCTTCAAAAAATCCTGACCAAACTAAAATAAATCATTTTCTAAACTCAATAAAAAGTCTTAAGAAACTAGAGGAAACACACCGAACTCTTCTTGACAAACCCATCACTATTCAGGAAACAACAAATGCAATAAGGAATGCTAAAAATAATAAAGCCACAGGGCCGGATGGCTACCCGGCAGAATTTTTCAAAAAATACACAAATTTATTAGCGACACACCTAACTAACTTGGCCAATTCAATTTTAGATAAGGGTATAATGCCACCTACTTGGGAGAGAGCTGACATTATAGTACTTCACAAACAAGGAAAAGACCCTCTGAAAGCAGCATCCTACCGTCCCATATCATTGCTTAACCATGATTATAAAATCTTCACTTCCATCATTGTGAACCGTTTAAATACATTTATATCCAATTACATACATACAGACCAATCAGGATTCATACCAAAAAGAGACATTACAGATAACATTTATAAATCATTAAATCTTATAGATCACTGCACTCACAACAACATGGAAGCTATTTTACTTTCACTAGATGTCGAAAAAGCTTTCGACTCGGTAGAACTAGCATATCTCTTAAAAACACTGTCATACATGGAATTTGGAGAAAAATTTTTAAATTTAATCAGTGCAATTTACCACCAACCAACAGCAAACATTAAGGTAAACGCTATGCAATCAGAAACCATTTACATCAAAAGAGGCACAAGGCAAGGTTGCCCTCTATCCCCCCTTTTATTTGCACTCGCTTTAGAACCCTTCGCGTCAGCGCTCAGAGAAAACAATCAGATAAAGGGGATAAAGGTTAATTCCACAGAATTCAAAATAAGCTTGTTCGCAGACGACATGTTGATTTATGTGACCGATCCAATAAATTCACTGTCCTATCTCTCATCTCTACTCACAAATTTTGGTACGATCTCAGGATTAATAATCAACCAAACAAAATCATATTACCTCGCCATTAATATCCACAACAAAATGATCCAACAAATAAATAAAGCGTACAGCTTTCAGTGGTCACCATCACACTTAACCTATCTAGGCGTTAATATCTCCCCCAAATTAAATGAACTGATAAAATTGAATCACCTCAAGTTAACAAACCAAATTAAATCAGACATTATTAATTGGAATAAATTAAAACTCACGTGGTATGACAGATTTCATTTGATAAAAGCTTTTATACTGCCGAAATTTCTTTATGTATTTAGAGCGATCCCTCTCTCCATCAACAGATCACTAATTGCACAATGGCAAGTACTAATCAATAAGTTCCTCTGGCAAAACAAACACCCGAGAATTGCGTTTAATACTTTGAGGAGGAAATCAGTAAACGGAGGTTTCAACTACCCAGACTTAGCATTATATCAATCAGCAGCAAGATTGGTCAACCTTTTGCAATTGACATCTAACTCTACCCAGCCAGATTGGATTAAGATCACACAATCATCTTTAAATCACTATGACATCGCAGACACAGTTTGGGATAACCCAAAAAATAGACCACAAGGTATCAAAATCAGCTTTGTGATATCATCCATACTAAAGACGTGGGACCAAGTTAAGAGCAAAATTGTTCCAAAACTGTCTAGATTCTCGACATTTATAAATCAAGAATGGTCCCCTCAGGGGTGGGAGCGGTCATTCATCCAAATATTGCGACAAGCCAAAGTTACTAGGCTAACAGATATTGCCACACACTCAGGACTATTAAAGAAGCTAGAGTTAGAGGATAAAATAAAACAGAAATTACAATGGTTTAGCTACTTACAACTCTCATACATGGCAGAGAAAATAAAACTAAGGAACATCATGAAAGAACCTCTGACAGAATTTGAACAAATTTTGAACTCATCCTCACAACAAAAAAAAGGGATGATAGCTAAACTGTACAAAATTCTATTAAACACTATGGAGAATAAATGCCTAAGTTGCCAAAATAGCTGGAATAAAGACTGTTCAATTGAACAGTCCTTAGAAACTTGGAATGACATTTGGTCATCCAACATATTTACCTCAAAAGTTATTATATCTAGGCTCCAAACATTCAAAGTGATACATAGGTGGTACTTAACTCCCAAAAAATTAGCACTAATCTCAGCCAAAGCATCCCCTAAATGTTGGAAAGATTGCGGTGAGGAGGGAACCTTTGCCCACTGTTGGTGGGAATGTATAAAAATCAGACAATTCTGGGAGGAGGTTCTAATGAAAATTAAAGATATCACTAATTATGTACTCCCTTTTGATCCGAAAATAATTTTTCTAGACATATGGGGAACTCTGTGCATACCCAAAATTAGGAAAGAACTCATTGACTCACTTTTTATTGCAGCTAAAAGCACAATTGCGACAGTATGGAAATCTAAGAGATTGCCGACAATTGAGACTTGGTTCTCAAAAGTTTGGAACCATTTTATTATGGAAAAAATAAGTAATGACATACAAAATGCAGAACATTTCACAGAAAATACCGGTTTTATTGATAAATGGCTCCCTTTCTTGGATTATATAGAAAAACATAATCTGCAGCCCAACTCAAAAATTTTTCAAGTTATAACACACAATGGTTTCCTTTCATTCTATTAATCTAACAATATACTCGAGTCATCAGAAGTTTATGTTAATGTTATTGTTAATTTTCAAAACACAAGGTTAAAAAATGCATTGTATATGGAATTTTTGTCGTGATCTGGATTGATGTTTATGATTGTAAGTTATATGTTGCAACAAAGGTTTAATAAAAAAAAAAAAAAAGAAAAGAAAAAAAAAGAAAAAAAAAAGAAATGATCCATGTGCTCTTGAGTGCTGTAGCTTATCAAGAGAATGGACTATGCTTAATACATCTGGGATCCAAAACATGTAGGCCCCTATGGATGCACAACGAGGAGTAATACACAAACAGGATTCAAGAGAGAGAGAATCCTACACACGGACTTGAGGCACAGCTTGACTCTCAGGGGACCAGGCAGTTACAACCTTGACCCCTCACTATACCTTCATATTGGATGTTTGGACAGGGCATTGATTTCTGGCAAGCGAATGTGTGAACCAGCTTCACAGAAAAGCATCTGCTATGATGTGATCAGATAAAGTTCTAACTGTGCTATGAAAACTGCAATAGGCCACCTTCACGTGCATTTGTCAACAAGTGACAAAAATATTGCGGCAGGAACTTATTCTCCTTCCCAGCTACCCAAACCCCTGAGTCTCACCAACCTATTTTACAACAATAGTACCAGTACCCCCTTTGTTTATTTATATCTCAGATAGGGAAGATTTATATACTAAGATTTATATACAGATATTAATCATCTATGTGGTTATGGCTGCAGATCCTGTTTGATACTTTCCAGCGGCTCCATAATGCCTTAAAATTCTGAAAAAGATGGTAAATGCTGGAGCAGTTGTGAGTTAGGGGATCCATATATTAATGGAACCCCCTTATCCCACACCGGCTCAAAGTGCCAAGGGGTGGCAACGTATGACTCACCATTCATGGCTGTCGTATGGCTAAGTGTGTTGGGTTGGGGAAAGCAATGGTGAACTACCCTGTAAAAACTTCAGTGCGAGACTCTGCGGATCTCTCTCGACGCACTATAGGACAGAAAGGCCTGGAGGGGGACGATCTACGGAGTAGCCGAGGGTCGGACGCGACTGTGTGGCTTGGATCGGATCGGATATTAATGGAAAGATGCTGAAGACAATGCCTCAGAGCCACAATTTCCACATGGGCTAGGGTCCTTGCGCAAGTGGAAGTGTGAAAAAGCTCTCAGACTAGTACCTAGTACAAAGTTAGACATAGTGTATCCCCAACTGCTTTTCTACCAGCACAAAATGCTCTGAAAGCAATTATGGGGTATGATAAGATATAGGTTTGGAAGCACTAGGCATTGCATAAAATCTTGTGTGAGTGGAACTGTATTATTTATAGTTTCAGGTGGGTAGCCATGTTGCTCTGTAGTAGAAGAGCAAGATTCAGGTCCAGTAGCGTCCAGGATGGAGTGCCCCCAAGCACTCTGGATTTGCCACAAACCCCTTACCTGAAGGCCAAGGGACCCCCAATTGCAGGCACAGGAAGCCCAAGGGGGGTGGGCTCAGCTCCAGCCGGCAGCAAGAGAAGGGAACGAGGAGCCAGAGGGAGAAACCAGCCAGGTGCACGTTGCCCTCCCATGCCCCAAAGGGCAAGAAGCAAGCAGGCCTGCCAGAGAAGCCGAGGACAGGGCAGGGGGGCTGGAAGCATCTGCACAATCCCAAGGGGGAGCCAGCGGCAACAGCCCCCTGGAAGAGCCGACTGAAGCCCAGGAGACCGGCGCGGCACGTTGTGAGCACAGGCAGAGGAGGCTGCATCGCCTGGCCAGGAAGGGGCCTGCCAGCCCCACCCTGCAGGTAAGAAAGAGAGAGGAAGGAAGAGGGAAAGGGGAACACCTGACGGAAGCCCCAGCTGGGCTACATCTCACCCAGCCCTGCAAGAAAGAACAGGAGAGCAAGGAGAAACTGGGGTGGGAGAGGGAACACCTGAGAGCAGACCCAGCTGGAAGGCATCAGGGATAGGAAAGAGCCTGGGAGGAAGGGAGGGGCAGGCAGTTGGAAGAAGCCCTGTAAAGGCAGGCTCAGCAGAGGGGTCGTGGTGGGTTGTAGAGGAGGAAAGAGGACATGGAGTTGGAAGGTTGGTTGGCGGAGGAATGAGCAAGGAAGGGAGGATGGTGAAAGACTGTGGAGAGAAAGGTGGATGCAGGGGCTGAGTCAGGTTGAGCGGGCCTCGAGTGGACAGAGAGGGAGCAAGGCTGAGGCATACCTCCCCTCCTTCCACAGGGTGGGTCCCAGCATATTCCCTGATGACCCCCCAGAAGCTGGTGTCAGGTGCCCCAGTGTTTGGCAAAGCCACGCCCGGGGCAAAACCTGACAAGTAGCACCTTAAAGACCAACTAGATTTCCAGGGTATGAGCTTCCAAGAGCCAAATGTCTCTTAGAAGCTCATACCCTGGAAATCTAGTTGGTCTTTACGGTGCTACTGGTCCCAAATCTTGTTGTACTATTTATGTTTCTACTCGCACACTGTTGGATCCAAGCCACTGTCTTAGACCGGAAGGGTTGATTTATTAGCATTCAAAGGAATAATGGCATGGAAATGGAAAGGAACAAATAGAGACATTTGTTTGTTACCATGTAATCTAGTCCTTCCCGCAAGGAGCTCCCGCAAGGAGTCCCCAATTTTTATCTTCACAACAAACATGGAATTAAGCTGAGAGGTATTCATGGTTTGTACCTTACCCTGTTGCTGAACAGTGCAGCATCTTCTTATGGCATGATGAGCCTTCCTCTGGAGGAAGAACCTTTTCCACCAGCAGATAACCTCTTGAGCTGGAGGAAGGCTCCACACATACCTGCATGGCATATTGTCTTCCCCAATGAGCATCACGGCAGAATGAGAATCTGAGCCCAGATTTCCCCATTCCTCTAACTATTATGCTACACTTGCTGTCATTACATATTTTGTATACATAGGCTATAATCCTACTTTCCTGGGAATAAGCTCCAATTAATAAAATGAGACTTACATCTGAGTAGACCTGCTGGCTCCCCAAAATGCATCCCTTTCTAGATAGACAACAGGGTATACTTTTTATTTTGTAACATCTGGTCTGGCGAAGAGTTCTGGTGAGCAAACCAACTTTATTGTAGCATAAGCTTTCGAGAATCACAGTTCTCTTCATCAGATGCATGGAGGGTAAGAAGAAACTGGTCAGATATAGAGGAGGAGAGGGGAGGGCGGAGTAGATGCAAACAGCTCCTTCTGATATGGAGATCAGTTTGCTTCAGTAAAGGAAATCAGTTACTTTTGATAATGAGATAACCATTCATAGTCCCTATTCAGTCCCAGCTTGACAGAGTCAAATTTACATATGAATTCCAATTCAGCAGCTTCCCGTTGGATTTTGTTTTTGAAAGGTTTCTGTTGAACTACAGTGACCTTTAAGTCTTTGATGGAATGTCCTGGTAGATTGAAGTGTTCTCCCACTGGTTTCTGGATGTTGCCATTACTAATGTCAGATTTGTGTCCATTTATTCTTTTGCATAGAGGTTGGCTGGTTTGTCCAATGTACAGAGCAGATGGACATTGTTGGCACATGAGGGCATATATCACATTGGAGGATGAGCAGCTGTAAGAGCCAGAGACAGTGTAGTTGATGCCATTGAGTCCTGTAATTGTATTCCCCGGGTAGATATAAGGGCAGAGCTGGCATCTGGGTCTGTTGCAGGGCCTGGTACCTGTGCTGGTGACTCTGCTGGCCGATTCATGATTGTAAGTGAGAAGTCGTTTAAGGTTGGGGGGCTGTCTGTAGGCAAGGAGAGGTCTTCCACCCAGGGCTTCTGAGAGAGAGGTATCATTTTCCAGGATGGGTTGTAGCTCACTGATGATATGTTGGATGGGTTTGAGCTGGGAACTATAGGTGACAACCAGTGGTGTTCTGTTGTTAGTTCCTTTAGGTTTGTTCTGGAGCAGGCTGTTTCTGGGTACTAGTCTGGCCCTGTCTATTTGTTTCCTCACTTCATTTGGTGGGTACTGTAGTCCCAAAAATGCTTGTTGTAAATCTCTTAAATGGGAGTCCTGATCAAGAGCATTGGAGCAGATACGGTTGTAACGTAAGGCTTGGCTGTAGACAATTGATCGAGTGGTATGTTTAGGGTGGTAGCTGGAGACATGTAGATATGAGTATTGGTCTGTGGGTTTCTGGTATAAGGTGGTATTTATCTGTCCATTATGTAGTTGTACAGTGGTGTCCAGGAAGTGTACCTGTTGTGTAGAGTGGTCCAGGCTCAGGTTGATAGTAGGGTGAAAGTTGTTGAAGTCCTGATGAAATCTCTCTAGGGCTTCCTTCCCATGGGTCCAAATGATGAAGATGTCATCCAAGAATCTTAAGTATAGTAGTGGTTTCAGTGGATGGGAGCTGAGGAAGCGTTGCTCCAAGTCCGCCATGAATATATCATCAGTGAGCTACAACCCATCCTGGAAAATGATGCCTCTCTCTCAGAAGCCTTGGGTGGAAGACCTCTCCTTGCCTACAGACAGCCCCCCAACCTTAAACGACTTCTCACTTACAATCATGAATCGGCTAGCAGAGTCACCAGCACAGGTACCAGGCCCTGCAACAGACCCAGATGCCAGTTCTGCCCTTATATCTACCCGGGGAATACAATTACAGGACTCAATGGCATCAACTACACTGTCTCTGGCTCTTACAGCTGCTCATCCTCCAATGTGATATATGCCCTCATGTGCCAACAATGTCCATCTGCTCTGTACATTGGACAAACCAGCCAACCTCTATGCAAAAGAATAAATGGACACAAATCTGACATTAGTAATGGCAACATCCAGAAACCAGTGGGAGAACACTTCAATCTACCAGGACATTCCATCAAGGACTTAAAGGTTACTGTAGTTCAACAGAAACCTTTCAAAAACAAAATCCAACGGGAAGCTGCTGAATTGGAATTCATATGTAAATTTGACTCTGTCAAGCTGGGACTGAATAGGGACTATGAATGGTTATCTCATTATCAGAAGTAACTGATTTCCTTTACAGAAGCAAACTGATCTCCATATCAGAAGGAGCTGTTTGCATCTACTCCGCCCTCCCCTCTCCTCCTCTATATCTGACCAGTTTCTTCTTGCCCTCCATGCATCTGATGAAGAGAACGGTGGTTCTTGAAAGCTTATGCTACAATACAGTTGGTTAGTCTTAAAGGTGCTACTGGACTCTTTTTGATTTTGCTACTATAGACTAACACGGCTAACTCCTCTGGATCTGGTGAGCAAAAAAACCTTGAGCAATATTTTGGTTCATGTTGGCTGGCCTTAATTAAAAGGCATTAGACTGATTTGGCTTTTTAAAAATTTTGCATGGGCCAATACAAACTTTCTACAACCAAAGGTCTAAATCAGCCCAGCGATCTTATTGTCAGACTATGGCATTCCATTTGTCCAGAGTCTGCCTTCCTCCCTTCTGCAAGAAGAAAGACAAGGTCTTTTGATTTCAAAAGGTTTTATTTGAAAGACAGCATTCAGGTCCAGGTGTCCACATTCCAGGACCAAGTAGATCCTGGCTGAGCAAAGCTTTGTTAGGAATGAGATACAGAACAAACGTTGTTACACATCAAACCCTCAGAGCCCAGCCTCCCCCCAGAGTCCACACATAGCAGAAAACTCCTCGGTGGGAACGCTGGCCCGCCAAGTTCGGCTGAGAAGAGAACAGATAAGATGCAGCATCCTCTCTCATGGAAACGGCTCCTGGCATCCCACGGGCCTAGAGAGAGAGGAAGACTAAACAACTACAAAAATAAGTATGGCGTTACTTAGGTTACAGTTCACTAGTATAACAGACTCTGACACTTATCACATCTCGGAAGCTAAGCAGGGTTAACTTTGGTTTGTAATTGGATGGGAGACCTCCAACGAAGACCTAGGCTGCAGACGCAGGCAATGGCAAACCACCTCTGTTAGGGCCAAGCTACACATGACGAATGACACTTGAACGGCAAGTGGATTGAGTGGAGGGCAAGTGAACAGGGAGAAATACACTTGCTGTTCAAGTGTCATTCGTCATGTGTAGCTTGGCCCTTAGTCTCTTGCCTTGAAAAACCCAGCTGGTGTAGCCGTAAGTCAGCTATGACTGTACTCTCCACCACCACAGCTATGAATCTTAGATTTTGGTGCAATGATGTTTGATAACAATGTATCTTTCTTCTCACTAGGTGGCTACAATTTTGGGCATACCATTTCCCAGAGGTTTACAAATGACATCTGAGTCAGCTGGAACTCGGTTTGTATCCCTTCACTCTGACAGGTACGGATCAAAAGATACAATGTCTAATTCCTACCTATATTAGGAGAGCTGAATTCAGCCAAAGGAGGAATTGAAAAGCTAGAGAAGCAGGGCTTTTTTTCAGTGGGAACATGGTGGAACGGCGTTCCGGCACCTCTTAAAAATGGTCACATGGCCGGTGGCTCCGCCCCCTGATCTCCAGGCCGAGGGGAGTTTAGATTGCCCTCCGCGCCACTGGAGATCAGGGGGCGGAGCCACCGGCCATGTGACCATTTTTGCCGAGGGCAATTTAAACTTTAAAAAACTCCCCCCTTGTTCCAGCTGACCCAAAGTGATGTCATTGTGCAGTCTTGAGTTCCACCACCTCTTTTCCCAGAAAAAAAGCCCTGTAGAGAAGTAACTACTTTACTGGACCACTGCTTTTGGATTTGCTGCATCATGGGTTTTCTTAAATAAACATTCAGCTAAGAGGGCTGTATGAAGTTTTTGTTTTTCCCTCTTAAAATCTGTATCTTAGTTAATAGTTTTCTGTTATTTCGTTTTGGGTATTTGAGGATGGTCTTGGAGATACTGGCTTGGATCCAGCACAAAATTTCCATCTGTGTTTGAGCTCTTGTACAAATAGAAATGCAGAAAAAAGACTGCAATAGCAGCTTGCACTAAATAAACTTATTACAATACTGTAATTATTACTGTAACCCACTTGTGTTTCCACATGTGCAAGATGTTGTGCAACCAATTTCTGGGCACTGTGAGGTTTAGGTAGGAGAGCAGTGAGTGTTGCAGATGCTCTTGTGCAAGCAAAACTGTACTACGTCAGTTTGTGTTTCTGCTTGTCCAACTCTGCATCCAAGCCTATGACATGCTGTTGTAGCTCAGTTGCATATTGATCAGTAGAGCAGAGAGAAAGAGAGAGAGGATGAAATACAGATAGATGACTCAAGGTATTTGAACAGAATGATGGGGTAGAAATGTTAAAAACAAGAAAAGGTTGGAACAGCTATATATTCAAATCCATTTCATCAGGAGCATATGCAATATTTGTATTAAACAACAGCAGACTGGTCGTCCTGGAAGTTATTAGAGGAAGAGAATAAGTTGCAACACATGCAAGTTGAATGCATTGTTTCTTGCTAGAGAGGCAATGTGGTGTAATAGTGGTTTATAAAAGCACAATCCTATATTCCACTTTTGGTACCTGCATGACTGTGGACACTGATTGACAATGCCATCTGCAGAGACACACATTTCTCAGCCTTCTGGCTGCAATAGGCTTAGAAAGGTGTAGCTCCACTTAAGATGGCAATGTAAGATCCCGTAAATGAGATGCAGCAAATTGGGGTGGGGTGGTGGTGGTCAGAAGCCCAGATGATTTCCCTTCTCTTCTCCCCACTCCAAGCTGTAGGCTTGGGCTGCAGAGAAAAGGTGAGAAGCCTTTCAATGAGAAGCTCGGAAGCATTGCTTCTTTCCCTGCACAGCTTGCATGGGACAGAAGAGAAACGAGCTCTTTCTCCTCTCCCTTTTGCAACCTCATCGTGTAGCTATTTTGCCGAGGGGGGTGATCAGAACCAAACTCCCAGCTGATATCCCAATCAAACGTGAGTTGGCTTCTGACCAACAGCCAGCTGCAAACTTGTTCAGCAGCTGCTTGAGCTGCTTGATGCCATCCGAACATATCCCTGATCTGCTCATCATTTGATTGTGAGCATCAAGCAAGGTATGTTTGATTACCAAACAGGCTCACTGAGATATTTGCAGCATCCCTCGTCTACCGGCATCTAGGAACAGTCCCTGGCTGTTACAGCTGTTGACTATTACTCATTATTGTCACTGTGTGATTTCCCCCAACAAGAGTGGAGGCAATGAAGTCTCTCTCTCCTTTCAGTGCAATGCAAGATTACTAGTGTGAATGTCGATGTTCTTCTGGAGGGCTATTCTAGCAGAATCCCTGTACCTATTCATTACTGAGGAACTGGCCCCTTTTACTTGGACACTATGTCATGGTGACTAAGGGCCAAGCTACACATGACGAATGACACTTGAACATCAAGTGTATTTCTCCATGTTCACTTGCCCTCCACTCAATCCACTTGCCATTCAAGTGTCATTCGTCATGTGTGGCTTGGCCCTGAGTGTCATGTAGAGGCTACAGTGAGTGACCCAGGTGTGATTGATTGACCAAGTAAAATAAATAAATAAAATGTAGATTTCACAGGCACAAAAGCCCAGCTAGAACATGGTTGGTGACTATATCCCTGTTTTCAAGTTGCACTTCTTCAAGATAAGCTTGGACTGATTCACAGCCAGGGTGTGGTAATGAAGGCAGAGACCCTGACTCTCTTTTGCTATCTCAGCTGGGTTTGGGGTGGAACTTGCAGTGGGAGAGGACTCAAAGCGTTCCCCATCCCTACCACAACCACACCCAGTCAGGATCTCCTGGCTGTCCTGTAAACTAGCTACTGCAGTTCCAACAAAGGAAAGACTCTGTTGAGATAAACCATGCATTGGGCTACAAGCAGTGGCAGTGGGAGGGGAGAGAGAGAGATCTCCTAGGCAATTTGAAGAAGGAGCAGATCATCAAGCTATGGCTATCTGGAATGGCAGACGACCAAAACGTATGAAAATCAGGCAAGTAATTCAATAGGATAATCTGTCTGTGCATCATTCCACACAATTGGCTTTGAGAGGTGTTGGATAAGTATTGTTGCAGAGTAGAATATGCTCAGCAGAGAAAGAATCACAGACGCATGTGGCTTCAGCTTCTAGGATAAAGGTTTACTACATTTAGGGAAAATAGGGTACATTGTAGAGAAAATAAAGAATACTTAACGTAGCTCCTACATCCTCACATCCTGATGATCTAAACGGAATGGTCTAACTCAGGGCCAAGCTAGAAATGACGAGTTACACTTGAATGGCAAATGAACAGACTCATGTGTATTCCTCCCTGTTCACTTGCGCGCCACTTGCACTCCACTCAATCATGATTGAGTGGACCAAAAGTGAACAGGGATGAATACACATGAGTCTGTTCACTTGCCATTCAAGTGTAACTCGTCACTTCTAGCTTGGCCCTAACTGGAGGGCAACGGCATCCTGAAAATAGGAAAGAATGTCAGTTGCCCCCCAGTAAAACTGGTCAACCCATAATCAGTCCTAGATCTCTTCATTAAGCATGCAACTCCCCTTTTACTCTGGTGGGAAGAACAACTTGACATCTAACTGGTCTCATACAAACTAGTGGTCTATAACTAAACACAAACAATTTAACACTTTCATGACTGAAGAGAATGACGTAAAAATCCCAAGAAGAGGGAACCCTTATGTCTGCATTCATGCAATTCATGCATCCTTTTAATAATTTCTGGTCATTACCCAGGATTGGAACATGGGAATTCATTAATCTGCTAGGGGGTTTCTCTCAGCTGCACCACAGTGGCTCAGTCTGCTGAGGGTGAGGTGGCATATTTGTGTCTGTAGGGCTATGTTTTGCCTGAGCGATTGGGGAGGGGTAGGTTTGCGTCATGGAGGCATTCCTGTGTCGCTGATGTGACAGCGACATCAGTATGCCAAACTGTGATTGGTGGGAGCTGGAGTTGTTTGTAATAGTGTCATGACACAATCTCCATTTTAAAACACTGTGGGTTTTTTTTTACCTTCTCCACGTTGGAAATACAATGTCTTGTGTACAAAGAAGGCAGAAGACACAGAATACCTGCAGGGGGCAGCAGGTCTGACACTTAGAGCCGAACCACACGATACGAATTACACAAGACTGAGCGAGTGTCAGGAGTTCTGTCTTACCCCAAATGCCCATGTCCAGCATTCTCTCAATGAGCACGTGTCCTGGTCCAGGCATGGATTCTTAATGTTATGCTCCAGTGTGGCCACGATGGCACATGTTTGCAGTCGCAACCAGTAAGTCAACAATGCAGAGTGTCCTTTTCCCCTGGATCTTCCGCTTCCTATCTGCAGCTCACTCCACCGTGCTCTCAGAACTGCAGGTAGATGGCACGCATGTCTATACGCAGAGTGCATATGCATGATGGGATATCCTTCCCGCGTCTTGGAGGAATGTGGAGAAAACCCATGCCACCGTGAACACGGGTTCAATAGAGGTCTTGCATTCCTGGCACGTGTAGTTGAGAACAATGTTAGAACACATGTAAGTGCGTTTTTGTGTCATTCCCGTGTAATTCGTATCGTGTGGTTTGGCTCTTAGATAACAGGATGAGATCTTTCTTTTCTCCTCTCTGCTGTCCTCCTTGCATGTCTCCAGATTGGTATTCTTAGGCTACTTCCTGTTTCTTCCCTCCTTCCTGTTTAGTGAGGCAGTTAGTATCTATTCTGTTTCTCTGCTTTCTGTCAAAGTTGTAGTTCCTGAATAAACTCTCTTCATTCACTCCTTAGTCAGACGCAAGATTATTCCTAAGATATACACTCCACAGGGCGTGCATATAATACAAAACACGTTGCACTGGTGTCCCAGTGGCATATATGTTGCTGCTCTGCTCAACAGAGTTTGAAGCTTTCCGCCAGCCTGAAAAGCCTTCTTCCAACTGAAGCAACTTCTCCATCAGAGGAAGAGCCACTTAAGTTAGAGGTCCAGAGGAGTTAGCTATGCTATTCTGTAGTCGCAAAATAGTAAAAAGTCCAGTAGCGCCTTTAAGACTAAGCAACTTCATTGAGGCATAAGCTTTTGAGCACCACAGCTCTCTTCGTCAGATCTCAATTGAAAATTTACCACACTATGGCCATTTCCGCATGGCTTACCTCAACCCGGAATGCTGCGCAACATGCCAAAAAAAAGTGGAAGATCGCATTATCTCACACAAGTTTTGTGCGATGTTGTGCAACATCGCGCAAAACTCACGCGAGAAAATGCGATCTTCCGCATTTTTTTCAGCACGTTGAGCAGCGTTCCAGGTCGAGGTAAGCTGTGTGGAAATGGCCTATGTTTTACACTATCCCCTATATCAGGAAACAAGGGGGAAATTTCTTGCGAATATTTTAGCTGGTCTCCATCTTCTGCCTGATTTTGATAAACTAAACTTTATACTTACAGATACAGACCCTTTTATTTCGAACAGGATAGCCCTCTATGCCCTGGCTGCTAGGAAAATAAGGGCAAATGTGGCAACCAGGAGAGTAAACAACTGATATAGATTGTCTTATAAGCTGCTAGAAAATTATTTGGTTTTAATGTTAACTTTTACATTAGGTAAAAGTTTTACATTAGGTAAAACGTATTTTATAGTAATTTTATTTATATGTACATAATTATATCTGTATTCTTGTATTTTTTTTGCTTTTTGATGGTTTTGGATTGTGAGGGCCTATGGCCATATACAATAAATTCATTCAGTAACATTCAGTAGTCTTAAAGGCTCTACTGGACTTTTTACTATTAAGTTAGAGGAAGATTTAGGATGCAGAAAGGCTTCACACATTACTGGGCAGAGAGGTAGGATACACATCAACATACTTTGTGTATTGTAGTGCTGTTCTAAGCAGGGTTGTACCTTTCTAAATCCAGAGCAATCCGTGGGCTGAGAGGAGTGACTCTGCTTGAATACTTGAAATGGGCTATAGAAAATGCTAAGGAAGTGCACGTACCACTTTCTTCTAAAAGTTTATAAGTTCTTCCATCATGACCTCAACTGATTATGGATGTGGTCAGTGGGTCAAGAAGATATAACTTGGGGAGGTATTGTTGTTTTTCCTCTTGATACTGCAAGAATTCACTATTGGGAGCGGGGGAAGAGGCCTTTTTTCTAATAAAAATTACTGGTTTAAAAACAGGGTTTGATTTAATATTTGAAGACAGAGTTAGCTTCCTGCTGTGCTTCAAGCATTTGAAAACCTGCTGCAAACTGGCATTTCAAAGGCAGCCTTATATTGAATTCCATTTGCAATATTCACATCTAATTGTTGCTGAGCCCATTGTTCTATTAGTGGCAGAGCAACAATGTCACCGTTTTTGGATTTTTCTGTTTGTTTTTAGACTTTTTTAAAGGACATAGTAGTAACAAAAGATTTTCCTCAAAGGAAGGGAGGGAGTTACATATATAGTTGATAAACTCCTACCGCTTTAGAGAAATAAACATGTTTATCATCATCTTGTTCAGAATTGATCTGAGACAGCAAAGGTATTCTTTGCATAAATATGTTCTCATTTTCCAGATTGTCTGCTTAGCTTTGCCAATTCCTGGCTTTATTGGGAGGAGGGGAAAAATCTGTAGCTATTTGAAGGGGAAAATAAAATATGTCTTTCTTCGGAACAATCTTCCGTTCCCCCTTCCCCTTCTTCGCTCCAGCAGAGGTAATGCAATGAAGTATTTCATATGACTTCAGCTGTGTTGTTGAATGATTTAAAACCATTTTCCCATTGTAAACTCCCCTGTTCTGCATTTTTATGTTTAGTGATTGTGTTTAGCAATATTGCTGAAAATATCTAGAGAGCAGTCATATGGAAAAGATACTGGCTACTTTTCTTTTGTCGGATTGCTTTTATCTGGCATAAAACTATTAGGCATACAGTCATTATGAATCATTAATAGCATGACAGGAAAGTTGACTGCGATGGGAAATATCAAGTCAGTTTTATTATTCATTAATACATTCCAGTAGGAACGAACTTTTCAGAGAAAGAATAGACATGAGAATTATAATATTTCACCCTTATGAATGTGGAAGCGAGCTTGTGTTTTATCAGCATTTTTTTTTTGTTTTGTTATTGTTGTTTGGCAAACTTTTATTGAATTTCTCCCACAGTTCCAAGATACTGCCTTCAATATTTTTACTGATTAAGCTTCTCCTATTGAAATGGTACTTCATTCACTGAACAGATCTGCAAGCATAAGAATAAATTTTTAAAAGGATGTTCAAACACTTCTTGAAGGGCAGAAGGTACATCCAAGGTGGACTCTCTACAATTATTTAGGCCTCAAACTTTAGATTCCTTCCAAGAGATGTCTGGAAATAAGTTGTTTGCCTTTTGCCATCACTGCCCTCAGACCTTCGCTGTCAATATTCGTATTGTCTGCCCATTGCTGTCAACACAGTCATGTTACAGAATGGAATGCTCAGGTGTAGGCATGTACATATATACAGGGGTCATTTCGTAGAAAAAGAGCTGGAGGAACTCATTAGCATACCTCATTAGCATATGCCACACCCCTTGCCAACACCAGACATGTGTCATTAGCATAACTGATTTGCATATGCCACACCCCCTGACATCACCTATCCTGGTTGTTTTGAACCCAATCCTGGCCATTCAGGGCCGAAAATGGCCGAAAAGGGGCCCAAAATGGTCAGGATTGGTCCACTACTTAGTGGGAGAGTGATCTACCACCTGTCAGAAGCCCAATCTGGGTCGTTTTGGCTCCAATCCAGGCTGAAACTGGCCCCAAATGGCCGAGAATCAGGTGGGTGGGGCCACCTGACATGTGACCTCTTTGGGGAACTGCCGGAACTGCATTCCTGTACGTTCCCCCTTGAAATGAGCCCTGCATATATATAAAGACAGTTGCTATGTGTAAACAAAATGGCGGGGCCCACTGGTGAGTGCCCAAAGAAACTAGTGTTTTTCCAGTGAACTTCTTTTCGCTATTGCTGTGTTCCTCAATTCCCCAGGTGATCAGAAGTGCATGGACCTGTAAGTTTGAACATACAAGACTACATAGGCTTGATTGCCTCCAGGTCTTATTCCAAACACAAAATCCAAAGGTGCAAAAACGCAAGAGTAGGGTAATGCAAAAAGTAAATACCAACTACACAAAGTCAAATCAAGATATATTAGTGACATAAGGAGTAAAACTGCTCTTCAGAGTCAAGATAAGTCCATCAAAATGCTAATATAATGAGTCACGTACAAGATATCTAACAGAAAGGTGACCAACGGGTGAGTAAAAAGTATAGTTGGTGCAACCAAAATCCAATTGGAGTACTTATCTGTTTATACAATATTGCGGGAGCTTACCTGTTGGATGTCTCCTCAATTGAATTTTGGTTGCACCCTACTCTTGCGTTTTCGCACCTTTGTATTTTGTAGCCTCTAGATGGTGGCTGGAGATCTCCCAGAATTACAACTGATCTCCAGGCCACAGAGAGCAGTTCCTCTGGAGAAAATGGCTGCTTTGGAGGGTGGACAATAGCCAGACCATGCAATATCTAATCCTTAGTAAATTAACCCTCTGTATGGAACACTGTCCCACAGAGAGAAGTAGATTCTGGAAGCCACCCCACCCCTCTGATCTCACCCACATTGACACTGGCAAGCCAGAAGTAATGCAAGGTAATGGCACTGTAATAAGGAAGAGTAGGCAAAGTAGAAATGAGCTATGCCAATCAAACTGTGGAACCATCTTCCCAAACACGTTTTTTTGGACGTGTATGCCTGATATCTGTTTGGCATCGCTCACATTTCTTTTTGTAATTCTCCTTCATTGGAATGTGTTCCTCAAACTAACTTGCAAGAATTCCAACCCTGACAGCTACTTTAACAATCAACGACGATAGAATATTTCATTTCTGTACATTTCCTTATCTGGTTACAATACTTATTTGCTTATAAATACTAGAGAAGACTTTTAATCATTAGCTGTCAAAATATCATGACGGATTTTATCTAAAAGTCATTTTATTTAAAAAGGGAAGGCAAAGTAGGTTTTCACAGTGGTGACTTAAGCTGCCACATGTATATGTCTTTCTGTTTTTGAGAAAACAAAAGTAATTAGTTATACTTGCGTAGACCTTGACTGTTCTCTGTGGGTCTGATGTGCAATTTGTAACACAAGCTGGGCTGAGGAAAAGAGACGCCCACTGTTTCAAGACCTGAGAGGGGGTTAGACTTGAAGGAGGAGCAGCGTAGGATCACGTCCTGAAGGAAACTCATCAGAAAAGATGAAAGGGTATCTGAGACAGTTGGTGCCATAGGTGCTGGGTAAATACGAAGATGAAAGTTCCATATGGAAATGGATCAAGGGAAAAAAAATGATAACAGAATTATGTTTTTTTCTCTTGCTAAAATTTGTTTTCTCTTTTTGGCTGCCTTCATGGTCCTTTAGGCTGGTTGCTTTCAGCACACAAAAGCAACACCGGTGAAATAAATTCTCGTCTCTTCCGTTATTTGTTTTTACAGGTCACCCGTGCCCAAGGGCCTCAGAAGAGATAACAAAATTTCACTCTAAAACATAGCTCTTCAGCATGCCCCAATTAATTCTCCATTTAATTAATTTTATTTTACATAGCTTTGAATTCTAGTCTGAGGGTTTTATGTAGGCCAGTTTCCTAAAAAAATTTTTTTAAAGAATCCTACTGACAAGACAGCAAATGTTTCCGTAAATGGTTAGTTTCTTCTCTGATTGGTGAGGACGGCGATGCTGAAGGGACCAATCCACCCAGTGGTGTTCCTGTGCAAGAACCACACTGCACAGCCCTATGTGGAGTAAACACCAGTCAAGCCCACTAATTTCGATCCTGTCGAATGGGAGCTGCTGAAGTTCTCTGCTACATTCCCATGTGTGAAGGACTGTATCCAGTTTTGTCCCATTTGACTGTCTAAAGCCAGAGTCACCCACAGTTACAAGAAGCATGACCCCCCCCCAAATCATTTGTATTTATAGTCTGCCCTAATTTGATTGACAGTCTTCCCTAATCCCAGTTGAAAACAGCAAGAGGTGCTACTGGACTCTTAACATGGCTCCCCTTCCTGATCTAATCCCAGTTGTTTGAGTGCTAGGAAAATATGGATTTCCTGCAATGGTGCCTGTAGCTGGGAAAGCATTGAGTTCATGTTTGAAGAAGGGAGCTCTCAAACTCTCAAAAGCTTACACTCTGAAAATCTTGGTCTCTAAGGCGCCACTGGACTCAAATCCTGATTAACAATGTTTGATAGTTTTCACTGTGGTGCGCGCTCCCTTTTCTGCTCAAACTTCTGCTTGCAAAAGAGCCCATTGAAAACCATTAACCGTACACAAATGGAAGTTTTAGTGGAAGAGGGACCGCCCTCCATGGCACAGACTGAATGAATGAATTGGCCCTGAGATCTATGAGGAACCAGGCTGTGACACATGAAATCTCATGCTGAAATCAGTATTTGAGGTTCCATTGGATTTTTGTTTTATTTGGTCCTAAGATTTAGACTCATTCTCAGGACTAGACATGGGCACAAACAGCATTACGAACAGAAAAAACCAACAAACAGCCTAATCTGCTGTTCTCGAACAAGCTGTTCGTGAGGCCCCATCCTAAATGAACAGGTGGTCGTTGCAAGCCTCCTTCGTTGCTTTCGGCAGCTCTTTGGCAGCCATTCGGCAAGCCAGACAGTCTGGCACCTGCTGCAATCAATCCCCTTGGCAACTGGAGGCTGGGAGGGACTGAACTCTGTCTGAACTCCTTCTGGCTTTCCTTCTGGCTCTAACCCTTCAAAGTACTTCCAGCAGAGAGTCCTGTTTTTGCCACTGTGAAGAGAAATGACAGCCAACGGGAAGACCCATGGATCATGCCTTTCCCAGGGTGCAATCTCTCTGAAACTTGGGGGGGGTCTTCAGAGGACAGTGAGGACTATGCCTCCTGCAAATTTGGTGGGTATTGGACATTGGGAAGGTCACTTTTGTAACCCCTCAAACTAGCTGCCAGCAGACACTGCTGTTTTTGCCAGGACAGGGCCCTTTAAACTATCAGCTGGCAGGCGGCAGGGGGGAATACCCCCCTGCTGCTTGCCAGCTGATAG
Organism: Eublepharis macularius; assembly: GCF_028583425.1. Lineage (NCBI taxonomy): Eukaryota > Metazoa > Chordata > Lepidosauria > Squamata > Eublepharidae > Eublepharis > Eublepharis macularius. Next base: position 21,050,031 of record NC_072792.1, on the reverse strand, counting down.
TTTAAAGGGATCTTTAAAGGGCCAGGTAAGTGGGTTTGAGGGGAGGGGAGCTAAGTGGGGGGGGGTTGGGGGGTTCTGGCCCCCACAAACAACGAACAACAAACATGTCCGAGAACAGTTCAAGTTTGTCCATGTTCATTGTTCGTTGTTCGTGGATAGCACTGAACGACGAACAGGGTGTTCGGGGTTTCTTTTTCTGTTCGTGCCCATGTTTACTCAGGACCTCAGTACAGCAAGTGGACATCTCAGGGGCCCCATCAGCTGACTGAGACCCTGGATGGTTTCTGTGAAGTTTTCTTCACATGCTTGCTTGTTGTAACTACTAATCCAGAGATGGAAGGTAATAATTTGGCACTAACCGTTCAAATGCATTTTATATTTACCACATAATCTTTCCATTTTCTTTAATGTGTGGTGAATAGTTGTTCAAAGCCACCTGACTGGGAATACATGCATTCGTAGATATCATGTTGATCAAGTCCTAATAGTGTGCGTAAGTTTTATTTATTTATTTATTTATTTATTTATTTATTTATTTATTGCATTTCTAGACTGCCCTCCCTGTTGGATGGGCTCAGGGCAGTGTAACAACATATAATTCATAACATACAGTTATTACCATTAGTACAGCTATTCACACCACCCCATGATCACCAGTTTCCACCTTATAAATGTCACAATTCAGGGTTCTGGAAAGATAATCTGAGCCCTAACGCACAATTCCACTAATGAAAACTGGTCCTTCCAGATTTCACTTGGTCCCTAATCAACAAAACCTTTGTCAATTAATATGGTTGCCAGGCGTCTGGCAGGGGTGAGGGAATCTCCTGCCCCACCTCTAATTTCCCACCACATTAGAAGTGACGGGGGAAATGGCCACCCAGCTGATGGCATGACATCACTTCTGGAGAAAACCCAGAAGTGACATAGGTCCTCTCTAGGAATCACCAAAAATTCTATTGTTTTATGAGAGAGGCATGATGTCACTCACACATTTTTCCCAGAGGTGACATCACGCTGTCACCAATGGCCATCCCTATGTCCTCCCCACCTGTCTCTTGCTGGTTGCCAGGCTAACAACCTAATTAATGAATCTATTGATTGGTCCATGAAATCTTGCAATCCTACTTACACTAGTAATACAATCAGAATGATTTATGCTACCAGTACAAAAGAGTCTTTAAACTTCTTGCCTGAGCTGGCTTACACTTGCTACAGGAGTGTGAAAATTGTGGTTTCACATGAATTAGTTAACACAACAATGTCAACTCTTTAAGAAACAGCCACGGCAACAATTTTAATCATGTTCTTAGGATGTGATTGATACGGTCATAAAATATTATTTCCCCAGACAGAGAATTTAACAACCCCTCTTCTGAAAATACAATTTGTTGCAAAAAAAAAAGGTACAATGGACTGAGTGATAAAGTCGACTGAGGCTGAGGTCTCCAATCAGATTTTGCTGATATGAAATTTTACTTTTAATTATTTAATTCTTGATGTAATTAGAATGTTTCTTTCTTTTTTTAAAGGGTCTCTGAGTCCTGCATCATTCAGTTTGTGAAATCTGAGGTGTTCTTCTTTTTCCTGAAAAGTGGGATAGTTCGATATTAAGGACCTCTTTTCGGAAAAGAGGAAGGGCGGGGCTGGCAACATCTACAACATGCTCTAATGATGGCCATGTGGGCCACTGAACGAGAAGACAAGAGCCTCAGATGTTTTTATGTCAGTCTTCTCAGTTAGTAACTGGAATCTGCAATTAGGGAATTATCTCTATCTAGAGGCTTTATTTGCAGGCACGAGGGCTGAGGCTTAGCTAAATATGTGTCATTAAAATTGTTCCTGTTTCCTCAATGATTTCAGTTCCTTGTGGCGTTTTGTAGAGCAGTTTCATCACAATCCAAAGTGAGATTTGTTTCTGTGCCCTGCTCTTCACAGCCTCCCTTTAGCTCTGGTGTGGTCCAGGCACTAACAATGGATGTCAGTGAATGGCAATCAAGCTCTGTTTGGAATATCATGCTCGCCTGCCCTAGGGAGGGCTGAAAAAGGATATACTTGACAATAAATCACTGAAATTAGCTAGCATCCATTGGTGGAATACCTGTCAGAGCTCCTTTCTCAACACAGATACATCATACTGAAAGAAACTCCACTATCCCTAAGGACAGCGCTCATTTTGAGGGGGAACGTGCAGGAACGCAGTTCTGGCAGTTCCCCAAAGAGGTCACATGTCAGGTAGCCCCGCCCACCTGACTCTCAGCCATTTGGGGCCTGGATTGGGCCTCTGACAGGTGGTGGATCAGTCTCCTGCTCAGCAGCGGCCTGATCCTGACCATTTTGGGCCCCTTTTCAGCCATTTTCAGCCCCCTTTTGCCATTTTGGGCCCAATTTCAGCCCTGAATGGCCAGGATTGGTTCCAAAACAGCCAGGATAGGTGATGTCAGGGGGTGTGGCATATGCAAATCAGTTATGCCAATGACACACTTCCGGTGATGGCAAGGGGTGTGGCATATGCTAATTAGTTATGCTAATGAGTTCTTCTGGCTCTTTCTATGAAATGAGATTAGCATACCCCAAGACATAGAGATTTCCTCGCAATCTTTATTCACAGTTGTCCATAACCACTCCGCTTGGCCAAAGACACAGACTATCTTATGGCACTGAGTTTAGCAACCTCTCCCTGCAGCTGCAGAGGAAGCAAGTCCTCCCCTTTTGCTGGAAACGGGACCCCAATAGTGCTTCTTCCCTACAGCCACAGAGTCAATCCTGTCTTTCCTCCACCTCCTTGGTGCTTGAGATGCTTCAGAAGAGTCCAGAACACTTCAGAGTCCAGAACTTCAGGGACCATCTGAACACTTGAAAGCTGCCTGATTCAGAGTCAGTCCATTGCTCTATTCAGGTCAGTATTGTCTGTTCTGACAGCTCGACACAATAGGCCATCAGCATTGTGTAGAGTTCTGCTCCAAGAAGGGAGGCGGGGTCTTCATGACTGGCACAAAGGCTGACCAACCGTCACTGAGAACATCCATCTTCAGCTGAAAAAACAGAACTGGTTTCTGTGATGCACAGGGAGAAGGGCGGCTGTCTGTCTGAAATGCATCGAAGCACTTTAGAAATGTTTTATTTCCAGAGCTGATTGAGCCTGACATAACAAGCTTTCTTAATGCACGGTACAAATAACGGTGAATGCCTGCAGTGGCTTGAAAGTAAATGATGAACAGTTAAATGTTTCTTCTCCTCTGCCTCTCTTCTTTTAAAAGTGTCTTTAATTTAATCAAATTTTCGAACACAGAGTCTCTGTGATCCCCTCTGCCTCTCACACACAGTCTCAAAATCAGGGAGCATGCCGGATACTCTCTTTGTGGTGCTGTAGTTTTGCTAGTTTGTTCAGTGAGGATGCAGTGCTACTAAGATCCTCAGGGTGGAGCTCAACCATAGCCTACCGGAAAAGATCAGCTCAGGCAAGTAGCACCTTGGTGCAAGGTCACTCCAGCATCCTCCGTAGGTTCCTCCCCCCTTTTTACCCCGCTGGGAATTTAACAATACAATCTTGAGTAGAGTCTTCAGACTCTACCATTAGCTTATTGAGTAACTGCACCTGCGTTTAAACTTTAATGATGCATTTTTAATATGAGAAATGTATTATACTTCGATGGTTTTATATGCAGGTCGAATAAACTATGAGTTTTGTTACTCTTCAGAAACTACTTTCCAAAAGTCTAGGCTTATAATCCTATAGCATGGTTAACCACAGATGATCTGGATGCTACAGAGAAGAACGGTAGTTCTGTTCTGGTGGATGCAAGCGAGGGTTAGTTGAAGATGGGGTTTGTTTCTATTCTTTTCTTTTTTTGTTTAAAAATGTTTCTCTTCTGTTGTCTGAAGGGTTTGCTTTGTGCGGGCTTTTTCTAAAGAACAGAAGATTAGAAATCAAATATCTTTTATGGTCAAAAACGTGTGGATTGCAACGTAAATAGAACAGGGCTAGGTTTCTGAAAGTATAAGGAAAAGAAGTGAAGAATGGTGAAACAAAGTTAAGCAGACCTTGGGCAGGAAAGCAATATTGAACTCCTTAGAAAGGAAACACTTGCAGTTATAGAAAACTCTCAGGACTGTAGCTGAATTCACCCCAGTTTATATAGGGCATTGAGCCCATCAGAAGAGGAAGCTGGAAGTCACAAAGAATGAAAGGAGAATTCCACCTCCCGTCTTTCTTTTCTACCAGCAAATTGACAGTCTATATATGCAGCAGAGAGGAGGAAAAGTCCAGTAGCACCTATAAGACTAACAACATCTGTGGTAGGGTATGAGTTTTCTGGAGCCACAGCTCACTTCAAATATCACCTGTGACTCACAAAAGCTCATCCCCTACCACAAATTTGGTTAGTCTTATAGGTATTACTGAACTCTTGCTCTTTACTGCTACAGACAGACTAACATGGTTACCCATCTTAGTGTATATATGATGCAGAATGCAGTAGTGGAAGGATGTTGTTCTGGGCCATTCCACTTCAGAATACATGTAGTGATGAAATCATATTTTTGAGTCCTTCCTGAATTTTTTTTTGAAAAGTTGACCTTAGGGTTGCCTAGCTCTGGTTGGGGCCTGGAGTTCTCCCAGAATTACAACCGATCTCTAGACTACACACATGTGTTCCCCTGGAGAAATGGCAGCTTTAGAAGGTGAAGTCTGTGGCATTTCATGCCTACTGACTACACTGCAGCCCCACGCTCCATAAATGTCCCCGAACAGATCTGGAGCTTCATAAGCAGTTAAGGGCAATATGCCCCCTGTCTAGTCTCTAATTATCAGGAAAAGAGCCCTGACACAAATCCACACTGGGTTCTCTCTCTCCTCTTCCCAGGGACTTCACCAAGGAGGCAGCCAGCTCCCTATATTCACTACCATTCACTCAAACACTGCCCAGGGCTATTGGGGAAAGAGATCTCTATACACTGCCACCATTTAATTAATCAGGCCTACCAGTCATGACCGGAAAGCCTGATGGTTTTGTGTGTGTGTGTTATTTCGTCTTAGCCAACAACTTCAAGTCAGCCAGGGTTTTTAAAAAAACAAGAATAACTTTTATTTACAAGAAATATTTATCACCAGAGTGCAGTATTCAAACACATCGATTCTCTGTTGTTAAGACTTGAACATATAACCCCACATTTGTATAACTGCGGATGGTTACAATGTATGAGAACAGGTGTTCACAGTTGGCTATTATCTGCTGCTACTCATAAGCAGCTCCAAATCCTTCTTTCCTACAGCCTTAATGGATTTCAACTGACTCAAGCCACAGCATTCTATTGGCTCTCATTGGCTGTTTCCCAGGACAAACAGAGCTGGAACTAGCCCTGTCCGTCACAACTCCTGTCCCCAAGCTCCCACCTCCCAAGCAACATCCCCAAATCTCCAAGATTTTCCCTGGAGTTGGCAACCCTAGCTGAGCTACATATAGTAAAATCACATATCAAATAGAAAGATTTTAGCATGGTCATTTCCTTGAGCTACTAGCTGATCACTTACAAGCAGCTTTCCACATGGGGGAACATTTGAAATTGTACTTCCTTTTTGCAGGCTGTTATAACAAAACCCAAAATTCTATGGCACTGGTCTGTGATTTCACAAAATCTGGGATTCTGAGTCACTTGGACCAAAGGAACTTGGTTGAGGTACCCAGGAAGCTTGGACATCTCAATAAGTAAAAGGCAAAAGGTAAAAGCCAGTTTGGTGTAGCGGTTAAGAGCGCGAGACTCTAATCTGGAGAGCCGGGTTTGATTCCCCACTCCTCCACTAGAAGCCAGATGGGTGACCTTGGGCTAGTCACAGCTCTCTGGAGCTCTCTCAGCCCCATCCACCTCACAGGGTGTTTGTTGTGGGGACAATAATAACATACTTTGTAAATCGCTCTGAGTGGGTGTTAAGTCATCTTGAAGGGTGGTATATAAATCAAATGTTATTATTATATTATTATTCTAAAGCTCCAATAGCTAAATGATAGAAATCATCCATAGACTCAGATAAATGTGTGGGTTCTTGCGAGCAAGAGAAATTATGTAATACAAGTAGACTCAGGCAAAGGTTTCAATAAATGTTTTTTAAAAATGAAAAATACTGCAAGAGTTGTAGCATATATTCCTAAGGACTTGAGTATTATGAATTTTTTTTTCCAGATTATTGTGTTTCATGGAAATAAGATCAGGGAAATAAGCAATTAAAATGAAGGTATCTGGGGAAAGAGGGTAACTTAAAATCAAAAAGAAGTTGCAATGTGACAGTAAAGACAAAGGATATGGGTTCAAAACATGCAAGCCTGGGTAAATATTTAATTAAGAAAAAATATTGCTGAATTCTCTTTCTGTGGTCAAATTATAAAGTTATCTTGTCTATTCCACTACCTAAGTCGAGTGTCCTTCAATCAACAGTGCAAAGTTGTGCTTTTGTATGACCAAATTTACAGCACACACATTCAATCAAGGCTGGCCACACCCACCATATCGTGCAGTTGCCTGAACTGTAGCACAATATTTAGTTTGAGATCTACCCACATTTTGTATTTCGCCGCAAGCCATAACAGCCATTTTGAGATTGATCTTGTCCAATGGCAACCATTTTTGGTCATACATTTTCTCAAAAATTTAAAAGCTGCCACAAGCTCAGCAAGGTAGGGAATTCCTTTTTCTTGAAGGACTGGTTACAACTAGAAGACAATGGGATAAAAGAGAGGCAGGTGTAGCTTGTCATACATGAGTGAGAAAAACTACACACTCTTCCTTTGCATCTGGTCACTCCATCTGCTTGCCCCTATCTCCATAGGGATAGAACTAAGAAGAGTAAGGGGGAAAAGTGGAACCAAATAGTAGTGATGAATGCTCAGAAATGTGTTAGTTAAGATGCGACTCAAATCATATACATACAATACAGTAAATTCGGCAAAACTAAACAGAAATATTTCTTACATTTGTGAATGATTGGCATCCCTCAAATCTGACAATTATTCTGGTGTCTCATTGTCTGCTTACATTTTCCTGGACAGCAGGATACACGAGGGGACAAGGAAAGGAAAGTTACTTCGCAAATATTTGTCTGATAGAGCCATCAACCAACCAAAACAATTAGCCCATCTTCCCACTGAAACAAGATTGTCTTAATTGACTCTTCTGTGCTCAGCACTCCCATCTCCATGTATGTAACTGCTATGCAGGGGCAAAAGGTTGACAAGAAAGCCTGAAGGGATACACAGGCAGAGGCTGTGGGTGTAAACAATTGAGGACTCCAGGAGCCATGGGCTGATTAGATTTATCCATGAGAGTTTGTTTCATTTCTTCTATTTTTATTATAAATTCCTAAAAGGACAGTTTTGTTATTGGGTTTTGTTTTGTTAGTTTATTTCATTACTGTTGGTTTGTTTTCAAAATTCTATGTTGCTATTGTTTTCCTTTGGTTTCAACTGAAGACCACCACCCTTTTCTTGGGTCTGCACCTTCATGGGTTTCTATCTGAATTGGAAAAAACTCGGGGGGGGGGGGCTGCAGTACTACCTTAGGACATCTCCATTGCCAAATATCAGACAGATTGTGGCAGTTAAAGTAACCCATGCTTAACATTAAAGTCTATGGGAAAACTGAAAGGAAACAGTAAAACATAAAGCAGCATGAGGAATTGGCTCTGCAGCTGTACTTGAGACACCCAGACATGCAACACAGACTGAGAGTTTCTTTCCATGAGATATCTTACATGGGGATGCTCAAGTGTTAGGGGATGCAATGTTAGCCAGGAAGCATAGTTTTAAAAGGCAGAACCGGCTGAGATTGCTCCCCAGAGGGTTTATTAACTTCATCTTCACCTCCTGGAAGGCTCTGTCAATTTCACCTCCCTTTTGGGGAGGCGAAGATGAAATTAACAAATGCTCTGAGGAGCAACCTTTGCCAGCTCTGTCTTTTTAAACTTTCTTTGTGTAGAGAGGTGAAATTGACAGAGCCTTTGGCTCTTTCTTTTTAAACTACATTTCCCCGGTAACATTGTGTCTCCCTACACTGGAGTATCGCTGTGTAAGATGTCTTGTGTAGAGAGACTCTCAGTTACACAAATCCCAAATTAATTGACATCCCCAAAGAACCACAGCAGCTTCAGTAGTGGTAGGGGTCAAGGTTAAAAATCAAAAAGGTTTGGTAGAAGAAGAGCACTGAGGCAACAATAATAGCAAGTCTCACACTAGAACAAAGAACTAATGAAGCAAATAAGGCTGAGGGAGGATTAAATTAAAAATTGGGCTCCAAAAAGCAAAACCTGGCAGGAGGAAGGCAGAAGGCAAACCTCAAATCAAATAATAAATCAGGGGGAAAGTGCAGGGAATAATCCCCAAGTAAAAACAGTAAAATGCTTCAGAAAAAAATAGAGAACATGACATATGTAAAATGTAAACTATGGCCATTTCCACGTGGCTTACCTTTGCTTGGAACAACCCAGAACATTGAGCAAAAAACGCAGAAGATCGTGTTTTCTCGTGCGAGATTTGCGTGACGTCGTGCTACGTTGCGCAAATCTCATGCGAGAAAACGCAACCTTCTGCATTTTTTGCACGATGTTCCGGGTCGTTCTGAGCAAAGGTAAGCCGCATGGAAACAGCCTATGTTTAAAAAGAAAACTAAGCAGTAAAGAAGGAATAATATACTCAAATACTCTAAAATGCTATAGTCAATGTATGTTGGCAGAAGAAAACTTGTAAACAGATCTCTCCCTCTGAGAACACTAGTTCTCAAGAAAATAACTTGGGAGGGAAGGGGGATTATTTGTGTCTTTCTGTAATGTTGGTTCAGGCTACTTGGTAGTCAAGGAAACTCCACCCCAAACATTCTGTGATTTTTTTTTTTATTTCTAGGGCTTTTGAATACCTTTTAATCACAGTAGCATGCAGGTGCTTCTCAGGGCCAAGCTACACATGACGAATGACACTTGAACGGCAAGTGGATTGAGTGGAGGGCAAGTGAACAGGGAGAAATACACTTGCCGTTCACGTGTCATTCGTCATGTGTAGCTTGGCCCACAGTTATTGCAAGATTTTTTTTCCAATCTGCACCTCCCCCGGCCACAGACAACCTAGCACATTTATTCCTTCCAATGTGATAACAGGCCACAGAACTGGCCCAGTCAATTACCAAAGCCCCAATGAGGGCACATGGAAGGCAACTTATTTTGGTATGATGCATTCCCCTTTCCAATCAGACCAATGAGCACAGAGCTGTGCCAGCCAGCCAATCACCACAGCTCTAAGGTGGTAACATGGAAGGCAGGCTGGTACCTTGTTTTTCTGTTCTGATTTCCCGGGCAACCGGCCATATTTCTCCCTCTAAGGACCCACAGGCAATGGAGCATTGGACAAAAATGCCAGTCTGTTCCTTCTCCTGGTCTCCCCACCCACTCCACTGTAAGAAACAAATCTACTGTTGTTAAAATGATCATGAGCACTATAATTTAGACTTCACACATTTTTTTCCTGGGCTTTAATGGGCTTTCACTCTCTGACAGTTCAAATGTTGATGTTGAAAGGGCAGCAGATCCAGTAATGCCAAACCAAGTGCTCTGTTGCTTCACATTTTTCAACGCCTTCCTTCTCCCTCTTCCACTCACGGTTAACCAAGGTTAACCCTGGTCTCCCATCCACAACATTCATTACCAGATTCATGCCGACCCCCAACAGTAATTCCACACATTCAATGGGTTCTTCTGGAACCACTCCCAGCAGCTAACAATGTTTGAGGGTGCGTGTTTGTTTTGGTGGGGAGACCACGCTGAAAAGTCTGCAACTGAGTGCGGAATGGCAAGAATTAGAGAATGGATGCCCATCTGATTTGGGCATCAAATGTGATTGGATATTGCGCATCATCACATCCAACAACTGCACACAGGAACTTTTCTGGCCCTATAGAGGGACCTTGACAACAGGAAACAATGACAGTTATAGCCACTAGCACAGTACAAGAAAAACAGAAACATAAACAGGCAGCAGGGTTTCTTTTCCAAATGTCGCTGGCTAGCACAAGCCGGGGGTGCTCTTCTCTCCTCCTTGGGAGCAGCCTGCTGCTAATGCTTTCCTCGTAGTTTCCCACCATAGGAGTCAGTGAAACGATGAGCATGCGCTGCTGACACTCACCTACTTCAGGTTCCGTTAACACCGACCCCTTGTTTGTGTGTGCTACAAAATCAGTGAGTTGATAGCTCAGAGGGAGGGCTGCATTCTCCGTGATTTTGATGATGTGCTGCCCCAGAGCCTCCAATTGGTCCCCCTCCACTTCCCCATTGAAAAGAACAGCCATGAAAATCACAAAAACAACAACAACAACAACAACAACAAAACTAATGAATTTCAACCCTGACCTGGCAACGCTCCACCAGAGAACTACCCAATCACAATGAACATTTCACTCAAAAGCTCGAGATACAAAAACACAACAAAACTTCTAACTTTATAACATTGTCTTGCTGAATAATACCAGTTGCTAGTGTGTGTGTGTGTGTGTGTGTGTGTGTGCGCGCGTGAGAGAGAGAGAGAGAGAGAGAGAGAGAGAGCACTACATTGAACCAGGAGAGTGCCTGATGTCCCGCTAAAGACAAACAATTACCTTCAAATTAGGAAAGTTGACAGTGAATCGATACTGTATCTCCTGAAATATCTCCAGGAAACAGTCCACTGCAATCAACAGAACTGGCTATTGAATGCCACCATTTTTCCACACATATATACAAAAAAAAAAGTGCCACTCACAATTGAAATAGCCTTTCTTTGACATTAAGACTTCAGTCTTTTGTTTTCTAAAGTGCTGTTGAGGACAGTAAAGGTGAAGACAGACCTAAGGTTTAGAGAGCAATGGAGCTACTTTGGATGTGACCTCACCACGTTCAGCTCAAACATCCCTTTCTGATTGCCAGAGGCAGGTCTGAGAAAAACCTCCTCTATACCTCTCTCGTCATGAGAGGAAGCCTGAACATTCACTAGTGATGTCACACAGAACAATGCCTGAATCCCAATAGCAGTTCTTACACATTTTGAACTATCTGGAATGAATCCACAGAGGAATAAACATGTAAGCCCAGTTTCTTCTGCCAGCCCCAGCTGAAGAAAAAAAACCTCAGGACCTGGGACGAAGGGCTGTGTGTGACAAAGAGAAAGTAGGGGTGCCCCACCCTAACTAGGTTGGGAGGAGGAGGATTACTATTATGCAAAGGAAAGGAAAATACAATTTTAAAACAAGTGCACATTATCTTTTACTTCACATATACAATGGAAGTACAAATGGTTTATTTTAAAAAAGAGGGATGGGAAATCAAAGCAGAACACACATGTATGAAAACTCAGACTTAGGCAGCACAATATAAAGCTGAAACCTCCGAGGTGACAAAATATTTTGTTACAGGCTTTCATGGCCGGCAGGGGCAGAGCTAGGGTTTCTGGCACCTGTGGCAGCCCCTACATGCACACGCACATAGTGCGCGCACACGCCCCCGGATTGCATGATGATGTAAACGCGTGATGATGTCATCACACAGCAAGCCGGGCCCATTAGCCAGTGGGTGGCTGGGGCGGCACGTGGAGGCTGCCCGCACTCCACATGCCGCCCCAGATGCCTGCTGTGCCTGGCCCGCGGCTGCTGAGCCCAGCCGGGGGCATGTGGTAGTGGCAGCAGTGGCAGTAGTGGCACAGGGCTGGCCGGTGCAGCAGCTGCAGGCCAGGCACACCAGCTCCATGGCACACGCCTCTGCCCCTGGGGCCCCCTCCGGTGCCCCCTCTGGCGCCCCAGCACCCACGGCGCCCACCTCACTGCCTCAATGGTGGCACCAGCCCTGATGGCCGCAGAACGTTAGTTGTTGTAGATTTTCTGGGCCACGGCCCTACAGCCCGGAAAATATACAACAACTGATAAAATATTTTTCTGACGCCTTCAGGAAGTTTCTCACACACTTTCCTACTGCTTAGTTGCTTCTCTGTGTTGATGTTGCTGCTGTTCTTGGGGCTCAGCAGAGCCCCAGAGGCTATCCAAAGCTAAAAAATTACTTAACAAGAGCTTCAGATAGGGAGCCATGTTGGTCTGCAGTAGAACAGTAGGATTTGAGTCCAGTGGCACCTTAGAGACCAATAAGATTTTCAAGGTATAAACTTTCAAGAGTCAAAGCTACTTTCTTCAGATGCCTGAAGAGTACCTGGAGGGTATCTGAAGAAGGAAGCATTCAGACTTGAAAGTTTATACCCTGAAAATCTTGTTGTTCCCTAAGGGGGCATTTTAATAAAATCCAGCTTAAGTAGAATTGCCAACCTTCAGGTGGGGCCTGGAGATCTCCTGAAATTACCGTTGATTTCCAGAATTCAGAGATCAGATCCCCTGAAGAAAATGGCAGTATTGGAGGGTGGACTTTACGGCATTAAACCCCACGGAGACCCTTCCCCTCCCCCAAACCTGCCCTCCCTTAGACTCCACTCCCAAATCCCCAAGAATTCCCCGCCTTCCTCACCTGAAGCATGCACAAGATTGTCAGCTGAACACTACGCTGGATTTGTTACATTTATCTGCTATGCAAGTTGTGAAGCCAAGAGGATACTAGGCTCGCACAACAGCTGAAAGGCATGCTACAGCTTCTGCTTGAGTATTATGTAAGTTAGTAGGGACAACCCGGATCATTTCCCCTGCATGTGCTCACACATACTCACAATTCTTAGAATCAGGCTGATAGTTTTCTTCAAGCTTGATGAAGTATCCTAGAGAAATTCAGTGAAGCCACCGAAGTTTCGTAAAACTGGAATACCTTGAAATGGCCTCTTCTCTTGCCGCATGAGCTGCAGTCCAGAAAATGAAAAAGGAAGCATCTCATACAGAATATGTTGGTTGTATTTGGAAGTATCCTCGCAGGTAGGCTTGCCAAGTGCCTGAGTGTAGCAAGCAATCTCCCAGCAATTAAGGCCTCTGCCTTCCAATCCCCAGCTGATCAGTGGGAGGAGGATGTCCAACAAAATGTGGGGGTGCAATCGCCATCCCTGTGTGATGACATCACTTCCGGTGCAACCCAGGAGTGATGGTATTGCACCTGGGCTTTAACACTCAGCTATGTTTTTGGCTGAGTGCTAAGGTATTGACACTCGTGCAATGCAGTCACTTCCAGGTTGTACCATAAGTGAAATCATCACACTGGGACAACGATCACTTGCGCACCCCTGAGTAAGTTCCTGCCCCTCCTCTGCCACAACTCCCACCAGTTGCTGGGGGACCTGGCAACCCTACTCACTGGTTATGCAAAATACTTTCAGTACCCTCTGTGCTGATCCTGTTAGTACATTTGAAACTCGCAGTGATCAACATGGTGGAATAAACTCAACAAGAAGGTAGACTGTCCAGAAAGCCATCTGCCATAATATAGATTGTAGAAGCACAAAACGAGAGCTAGGAATGTGTGCTGCCCCAATCATTCTGTAGTCAATTTAAGTGAGGTTATGTAAAATTTAAAAAATTAATCGAGATTCATTTGTCTAAATATAGTTTTCAATTAATGTGACACAAATAAAAGGCTCAATACGGAGAACTTAACACCAATAAAAGGTTAAGTGAGATGCTTTAGGCTGATCCTGCACTGGGCAGGGGGTTGGACTAGATGGTCTGTATGGCCCCTTCCAACTCTATGATTCTATGATCCTGAGATAATAGCTAAGAAGGTTGGACCTACAAGGCTCCATCTTGCCCCCTATGCTTTTCAACTTTGACATGAAACTGCTGGGCAAGGTCATCTGGAGATCTGGGCAGTGGATGATATACCTCACGCTTTCAGCCAATCCCAGGGAAGAAGCCCCAAACTGTGCTTGGAGGCAGTTGTGGAGTAGGTGCAGGCTGACAAACTGAAGTTTAATCCCAACCAGGCAGATATGCTACCAATGAGTGGAAAATATGGCTTGGGATTTAAAGTGTCATCTGTTCTGGATGGGGTTGCACTCCTCTTGGAGGAAGAGCTCCATAGTCTGTGGGTGTTCTTGGCCTATTACTGGATAAGCAGGTAGCAGCTTTGCTTTGGATGCCCCACCCCTTGCCTTCTGAGATTAGCTCTATGGCAACCTGGGAAAGGCCCCTCTCAGTCATAGCACCAAAATTCTGGAACTGTCTCCCTAAGAAGAGTTATCTGCCCTCTTCTATTGCCATCTTCCACCAGCAGGTGAAGACTTTTTTTGTTTCATCTGGCATTCCCTCAGTGATCCTTCCTTCCTGCCATGGATTTTATTGTTGTTTTTTATTGTTTTAATGATGTGTTTTGTTTGATTTTAATGGTTTTTAAAGTGTGAATTTATTCTGTATGTTTCTAATCTGTTAGCCACGTCAACAGCCCTGATGAGGGCAGAATGGCAGGGTACAAATTTTCTGAATAAATAAATAATGATCAACTCATACCAGACTTGTCTCCACTTCCACACCTTCATCGGGAGGAGTCAGCAGAAGTAAGAGTAACTGGTGGCAGGGTAGAGATGCCTTAAATGCAATATTGAGTCTGATTTTCAGATCACCACTGACTTTCAACATTCAACCAACCACAGAGAACACAATAGGAGAATTGGACATGTTTATTTTAACTAAGCCTGGATGTGGAAATATTATATTTTCTGTTATAGGTGACTGAGGCTTGTGGACTGATGTGGCTTTTGCAACTGGCAGTATTCCAACAGCAGGCAGGAAACCCTTATGACATTAAAGTGGGTTGAAGGATGTTGACTGTGTAGGGCTCCTTTGAAGAAGTGAAATAACGATGACGATGACGATGACGATGACGATGACGATGACGATGACGATAATAAATATATATGCTGGCCTTCAGGACAAGTTAACGCTCACTCATAGCAGTTTATAAAGTGTGCTATTATTATCTTCACAACAATCACCCTCTGAGGTGGGTGGAGTTGAGAGACCTCTAAGAGAGCTGTAACTGACCCAAGGTCACCCAACTGGCTTCAGTCGGAGGAACGGAGAATCAAACCTGGCTCTCCAGATTAGGGTCCTGCCGCTCTTAACCACTACACCAAACTGACTTTATTGGAAATGACAGAGCCCTCCTTGGACAGTGACAATTGTAGTTGTGGTGGCAGACATTAAGTTGCCATTACCTGCTGAATATATGACACAGACCTTTTGTAACCGAACAGCAACAAACTGTACCTAGCCTGATGATTGACAGTTTACTGCTGTCCTTGCCTTTTCCAGCAGCAGCAGCAGCAGCAATATGAGGGTGTCATTTGAACCCCAGTTATGCACAGTCTGTGGCAGTGTTTTTGGCCTGATGAGACTCAAGCTGTGTAAGCATGGTTAGATGTTGGGAGAAAACTCCCTGGATCACCACTCTGACTTTCCTGACTCCTGCACTGATTGACTGCATTCTATATTTAATTAATATATTATGCATCTAAAAATGTTTCCCACAGCCCCTCCTCCACCACTGAAAGCTGCAGGGCTTTTTTTCAGCTGAAACACGGTGGAACAGAGTTCCGGAACCTCTTGAAAATGGTCACATGACTGGTGGCCCTGCCCCCTGATCTCCAGACAAAGGGGAGTTTAAATTGCCCTCCAGACGGCAATCTAAACTCCCCTCTGTCTGGAGATCAGGGGGCGAGGCCACCAGCCATGTGACCATTTTCTCTGAGGGCAACCCACTGAGTTCCACCACCTCTTTTCCCAGAAAAAAAGCCCTGGAAAGCTGCATTCATTATCTGCCACAGGGATAAACATCTCCCCAAACAGCAGCCAAGACCTGCGTCTTGGCTGTATTGTAGAGACGTTGGCTTGGATTCAGCCAGAAAAAATTCTCTGTGAAGCTTCTGGGTCAACCAAGGCAATTTTCACACAGCCTGCTGAATCGTGCCGTCACATTCAAGCACAAAAATCCTCATTTACTCTTTAAATGAAATGGGTGTTTTAAACCATAAAGCCAGGTGCTCCTCTAAATGTGGAATGGATAGAACGGCATGTCATAATAAATGAATGCGGATTAGTTTATGCTTACATATCTATAAGTTTAATCGGACTGTCGTTACTCATCAGGTTTCTTGCACATGCTTTGGACAGCAAACTGCCTATTACCTGCAAACACAAGCAACTTGAGACAATCTCTTCTGGCAAAAGGTCGCCATGCGGAAAATATTCTGTAAAACGTGGCAAGTTCATCGACAGCATCCTCATCAGCGCTGAAGGCGCAACTTTGCTGTTTCTAAGTCATTTGCCAAAGATGCAGCAGGACGGACAGTAGCCTACATCAAGCAGTTCTGTTTCCAAGCTCTTCAGACCAATTTCCGTGATTCCTTTACAACTGTTGAAGCAAATGAAAGTCAGATGACAGACGGGTGAGCCCTGACACTCCCCTAAATTCAGGGGTCTGCTTAAAATTGCAGCCAGGTTCTGAACTCGGTGGTTTCATTGAAAATAATATTTCAGTTTCTGTTTAAAGCTTCTTAAAAGCCAGTATCTGTAGAAGGCAGGTTGGGGTACAGATTCCTGAAGCATGTTAATAATAATAACAACAGAATAATAACATTCGCTTTATGTACTGCCCTTCAGGACAACTTAACACCCACTCAGAGTGGTTTACAAAGTGTGTTGTTATTATCCTCACGACAATCACCCTGTGAGGCAGGTGGGGCTGAGAGAGCTCCAAGAAGCTGTGACTGACCCCAGGTCACCCAGATGGCTTCAAGTGGAGGAGTGTGGAATCAAACCCAGCTCTCAAAGGTTAGAGCAGCAGCTCTCCAGGGTCTCACATAGAGGTCTTTCGCATCACCTGGTACTTTAAACTGGAGATTCCAGGGGCTGAACCTGGGACCTTCTGCGCACCAAGCAGATACTCCTCCACTGAGCCACTGCCTCTGCCCCAGGTTGTGCTGTGTGCCTTAGGAGCCTGTTCCCAAAGCCCTCTGCTTGCTGAACTGCCAATAAACAGGCACTACACAGATAGCAGAAGTGACCATCATGCTTTTGTTGATGGAAACAAAACCCTTCCTCCCATGCTGCCCCGGCACTTTACTGCTGGGAAGGTGGGAGTATGGAATGGCAGAACGATGCCTTTGTGCATGCATGCAAAGTGCCATCAAGTCATAGCTGACTCATGGGGCATTCCTGGCAAGAGACTAACAGAGATGGTTTGCCATTGCCTGCCTCTGCGTAGTGACCCTGGACTTCCTTGGTGGTCTCCCATCCGGGTCCTGACCACGGCTGACCCTGCTTAGCTTCTGAGATCTGATGAGGTCAGGCTCGCTTTGGCCATCCAGGTTGGGGCAGAAATCTGCCTGTATTTATTGCAAAATCAGAGGCAACAAAGATCTCACAACTCCTTGGTTGTTGTGGGTTTTCCGGGCTGTATTGCCGTGGTCTTGGCTTTGAAGTTCCTGACGTTTCACCAGCAGCTGTGGCTGGCATCTTCAGAGGTGTAGCACCAAAAGACAGAGATCTCTCAGTGTCACGGTGTGGAAAAGATGTTGGCAGGTCATTTGTATCTACTCAGGAGGGGTGGGGTTGAGCTGAGTCATCCTGTAAGAGTTTCCCCACGGTGTGGAATGCTAATGGCGGGAGGCTTCACTGTATCCTGAGGAGGTTCTTTTGCATATGGATTGGTGCTTGATATAGTGGATAAGTTTACATCGGGACCACAAAGCGTAGCATCCAGACAAGAATAAAAGAACATGAAAGACACTGCAGACTTGGACAACCGGAAAAATCAGCAGTGGCTGAACATAGCCTAACTCAAACAGGGCACAGTATCTTATTCCAGGACACCAAAATACTGGACAACACTTCCAACTACTTTGTCAGACTGCACAGGGAAGCCATTGAAATTCACAAGCATAAGCAAAACTTCAACAGGAAAGAAAAAACCTTAAGAATGAACAGAGCATGGTTTCCAGTTCTGAAAAACACCAGGCTAACAAAACACTCTATACTCGACAATAGCCCTGCAGAGAAGATTAGCACATCAAGCACCAATCCATATGCAAAAGAACCTCCTCAGGATACAGCGAAGCCTCCCGCCATTAGCATTCCACACCCTGGGAAACTCTTACAGGATGACTCAGCTCAACCCCACCCCTCCTGAGTAGATATAAATGACCTGCCAACATCTTTTCCACACTGTGACACTGAGAGATCTCTGTCTTTTGGTGCTACACCTCTGAAGATGCCAGCCACAGCTGCTGGCGAAACGTCAGGAACTACAATGCCAAGATCACGGCAATACAGCCCGGAAAACCCACAACAACCATCGTTCTCTGGCTGTGAAAGCCTCGACAATACATCTCACAGCTCCCTTCGTCTATACTGTGCAGGCTTTGGCACAGCCTTAGGCTCTTTTCACACAGCCCTTATAAGTCGTTTTGGCTGCTGGTTGCTCGTGGATTTTTTGTGCCGTTTCAGACACAACCGCTTTGGCTGTAGGTTGCTGATTTTTTCCAACCTCTGTACACAAAGCTGCTTGAGTTCCATTTGCAATGTGAGGTTGAGCCCTTTTTAAAAAAAACTCTCATTCTCCTGTGTGTTTCTGATTCAGTGCAGTTCACAGTTTGAAATTTCTGCAGCACTTCCTTCCGTGCTGTTTTTTTATTTTCCTGCCCATTTTTAGTGCATTCTCCTTTTTTTTCAACAGATAGTGATTTTCACTATAGCACTACAGTGGTGAATGCTGGTATTGTAGCTATCACATGGTATCACCATATTAGTGCCTTGATGATGCATGTAGCACTAAAGCTCATACCATTTTTTTAAGTGCTGCTCTTTCAAAAAAGTGGTGCCATTTGAAATGGTCAGAGAGATTCACTCATGATTCACATATGATTCAAACATGGCTGTTAATGCTGTTTGAAACTGCCATCCTGACATCGCTTTACACACAGAGTCTGAGAAGCAATGGATAACAATCAGGTTTAAAAGGCTGTGTGAAAAGGTCCTTAGACACATGGAAGGAAAGGAGAGGAGGTTTAGCTTTTCATTGCCCACTCATTTCTTTTAATTTGAAACTGGACTTGTTGCTTTTGTTATTAGCATGTTATTAGCAAGAGCCCCGTGGCGCAGAGTGGTAAGCTGCAGTACTGCAGCCCAAGCTCTGCTCACGACTTGAGCTTGATCCTGGCGGAAGCCGGGTTCAGTTAGCTGGCTCAGGGTTGACTCAGGGCCAAGCTACACATGACGAATGACACTTGAACGGCAAGTGGATTGAGTGGAGGGCAAGTGAACAGGGAGAAATACACTTGCTGTTCAAGTGTCATTCGTCATGTGTAGCTTGGCCCACAGCCTTCCATCCTTCCGAGGTCGGTAAAATGAGTACACAGTTTCCTGGGAGTAACGTGTAGATGACTGGGGAAGGCTTTTGGGTTTTAGTTAAGGCACGTTAACTAAACAAACTGCACGCAGAAAGCTCTCATCCAAGTTAGAGAACCAATAACGGTTTATTTATCTAAAGAAATATATTTACCACCCTGTAACAAAAAGTTTGCCAAGAAAATGTCGTGACTCATGCTGCAACGTCCTTCTGTGGGTCAGTAATGACTCGGTGCTTGCACAGGGGACTACCTTTACCTTTACCTATGTTAAAGGGGGGAATGTACATATTTTTAAAGGGAAAATCTTTTTTTCCCTTGGTGGTGTAAAATGGACAGGATATTTTTTTCTCCAGGCAGTTGCCAATACTAGTGGGCACACACATAGCCTATACAAAAGGAATAACGTTTTTACCACTTGGAATAGCCTGCAGGCAAGAGGATTCAGATCCAGGTGCATACAGACTACTCAATGAGAGAAAACCTTTTGGCACTAACTGGGAAACAACACTTGAGAAGTAGGGAGTGGCTTGAGTGTCAGAATAGGCTCTGGGAAACCCTGATTCAAATCGCCATTTTAACATGAAAACTTGATGGGTGGCTTTGGGCTAGTTACACTCTCTCAGGGCCAAGCTACACATGACGAATGACACTTGAACGGCAAGTGGATTGAGTGGAGGGCAAGTGAACAGGGAGAAATACACTTGCTGTTCAAGCGTCATTCGTCATGTGTAGCTTGGCCCTCAGCCTAACTTCCAGGTTTGTTATGAGAATTAAATCGGAGCAGAGGAGAACAATGTAATCCATTTGAAGTCTTCACCTGGAAGAAAAACGGAGTATTTATTTGTTTGTTTTTGTTTCTGTAATTTGTAGTCTGCGCTCCCCACAAGCAGGCTCAGAGCGGATCACATCATTTTAACAGTAACAACAACAACAACATTCAATTTATATACCACTCTTCAGCATGACTTAACACCCACTCAGAGTGGTTTACGAAGTATGTCATTATTATCCCCACAACAATCAACACCCTGTGAGGTGGGTGGGGCTGAGAGAGCTCTGGAGGAGCTGTGACTGACCCAAGGTCACCCAGCTGGCTTCAAGTGGAGGAGTGGGGAATCAAAGCTGGTTCTCCAGATTAGAGTCCCATGTTCTTAACCACTACACCAAACTGGGTCTCTTTAAAAGACAAAAACAGATAAAACTGGTAACATAAAAAGAGAAAATATGATACAGAAAACCACCTTCAGCAGCGCTCACTGCACAGTCCTGTATATGATCCTTTGGGACCATGGGGGGCCTTTGACAATCAGCAGATAACACAACAAGAACCATGGCAGGGATGCCCCCCCCCCCCGGTAGGAGGCCAAATTGGAGGTCCAGTTGCCTCAACCACCAAAGGCCTGGCGGAACATCTCCATCTTAAAGGCTTGGTGGAATGATAGTAAGTCCTGCTGGGCCCGAGTTGTCACAGAGAGTTCCACCAGGCTGGGGCCAGGACTGAAAAGGCCCGGGCCCTGGTTGAGGCAAGGTGAACCTTTTTAATGAAATAAGTAAGTAAGTAAATAGATAAATAAAATAATTAAATGATCACCTGACTTTTCAGGAAACTTGAACATGGCTTCCAATGTTAATTAAGTTTTCTTTTTGGTAACCAGACTTTAACCAAAAATCTGGCCAGGTCAGTAAATTACAGGCCAGGTGGTAATTTTGAAGAATAGCTTATACTCCTTGGTGGGGAAAATGCAACCACTTGCAATGTTCGTAATTCATTTAGGCTTGCCAACTTCAAGTTGGGAAATTTCTGGAGATTTGGAGGCAGATCCTGGGAAGGGTGGAGTCTGGAACGGGAAAGGCGCTCAGTGGGGATCTAATACCATAGAGTCCACCCTCCAAAGCAGCCATTCCTCCAGGGGAACTGATCTCTGTAGTCTGGAGATCAGTTGTAATTCTGGGAGATCTCCAGTCCCCCTCCCCAAAGTTTGGCAACCCTTCCCTCATTCCCTGAAACGGCACTAAAGGCTAAAGTTTGCTTTCTTGGTACTCTAAGAGTAACTTTTTTTCAAGGACAGTCACATTAAACTGTTTCAAATCTTTTGCCTTAATGCTGTTCCATCAACAGCAGATAGAGCATGATGGAAAATTCCACACAAGTTTATGCTCAAATCTAATAATATATAATAGAGCAAGCATTTATTGGCAGGAAAGGGGGGGGAAACACACAGGAGATTCTAAAAGACAAGGTTGAACTACACATACATTTCAAGGGGAAGTAAACTCAGCAGGTGATTTAAAGGGGAATGTTAATATTACACTTTCCGTCTGAATTAACAAAGGTACACCCTAGGTCTGATCTCCAAAGCACTAAATAAGCTATGAATCACCGATCCTGCTCTTTAGAAACAGGACCCAGGATCCATATTCAGCCTCTACTAAGATTTAGGGGCCCTGACGCCCAGCAAGCCCAATCTCATCAGATCTCAGAAGCTAAGCAGGGTCAGCCTTGGTTAGTAATTGGATGGGAGACCAACAATGAAGACAAAGGCTGCAGAGGCAGGCAATGGCAAACTCCCTCTGTTGATCTCTTGCCCCACCAGAAGTTGCCATAAGTCAGTTGTGATTTGACAGTATGCTTCAACACCACCAAGATTGGCTGCTTGTGGGAGGTCAAATCTGGAGAACAAAGGGAGTAACATGGAGCGGACGCGCCAGCTTCAAGGTGTCTTGAACTACTTGTCATCTACTGTAGCCCATATATAATGAGGTCTCTGATGTGATACTCTCTGTGTGTGTGCATGCATGAGCATGCATGTGCCATCCTTAGAAATGTTTAGATGATCCTTGAATCTCTATCTATCTGAGTATTGTAAACATGTGTCATAAAAATACCTGTACTAATTAAGTTTCCATGCCTAATATTTTATTTAAGGGGTCTAGGGAGTAGTCAGAGATCATGATATTTATTTATTTGCTTCGTGTATAGTCTGTCTTTCTCTTAGAGACTCAAGGCGGATACTTGTATTGCATAATTGACTGGCAGTAGTGAATTAAAGGTTAAGAGACACCGATTTAACCACTAGCACGCCTATAGCCATGTCTAATTACCATCTTAGAGCCCCTTTTACTGCCCTGCGCTTTCAGTCAATGCAATCGGCCTTCTTGGCTGGCCGCTACTCTCGAACGCCTGAGAAAAACCGTGTTTGTATTTGCAGTGGAGGACCTTCCTCATTTTATTTATTTATTATATTGTCTACTATATAGTACACCCAGAATTAAATTTCTGGCTGGAATTTTGCCTGCCACTGCGGCATATTCAGAAACTGAGAAAATCGAGTTCCTGTTAGCAGACAACAACAGTCCTTGGAGGTAGATATATTGTAAGCCCAATGGCCTATTTTTGTTATGTGCCCAGTGGCAGCCTAGAAATCATCATCATCATCATCATCATCATCATCATCATCATCATCATCATCATCATCATCATCATCATCAAAATAGTAAAGAGTCCAGTAGCACTTTTAAAACTAACCAACTTTATTATAGCATAAGCTTTCGAGAATCACAGTTCTCTCCATCAGATGCATGGAGGGTATCTGACAAAGAGAGCCGTGGTTCTCAAAAGCTTATGCTACAGTAAAGTTGGTTAGTCTTAAAGGTGTTAGGACTCTGCTATTTTGCTACTGTAGACTAACACGGCTAACTCCTCTGGATCTATCATCATCATCTTCTTCTTCTTCTTCTTCTTCTTCTTCTTCTTCTGCTTCTGCTTCTGCTTCTGCTTCTGCTTCTACTTCTTCATTGTCATCATCAAGATAAACAGCAGAGAGCTGCTGTAGCATAGTAGTTAAGTGGCTGGGCTCTGAGTCAGTGCTCTCCTGGTTCAACTCCCACTCCTGCTATGAACTCTGCCGGTAGCCTTGGCTAAGCCACTCCTCTCAGCCGCAGTTCCCCAGCTATATTGTGGGGATAATAACAACACTGACTTTGTTCACCACTCAGAGGGTGGCACTAATCTGTCCAAAAGGGAAATATATAAGCACACAGTTATTATTATTACCACCTAATTCTCAATATGGTCAAACCTGTGGATACTTAAATTTGGAGCTATGAATGAACAGATCTTTCTACAAACCTGAAAAACACCCCAGATTTGCAGAAAAATCTGAATTCACACGCACACACATTGGGGATGTAACCCCCCCCCCAAATAATAGTAACAGCACCTGTAGCTTTAAATACCACCAGTGGCTGTTGCTAGGCAACCAAAACCATATTGCCAGCCATCAAGCCTTGATAGCCATCAGTAAAAGGCAGAGGGAGGAGGCAGGGTCCTTTCCAGGGCTGTTTTGGCCTTGCCAGAGGATTGGGGCTAGGCTTGGCAGCAACTGCCAGACAATTTGCTACCACACAAACTTGTATAATTCAACCAGGACCGACTGCTTGTTACTGTTCAAGAACAACAACACACACACGCACACAAAAGCCAATATGGTGTAATGGTTAGAGTTTCAGAGTAGGGTCTGGAAAACCAGGCCTCCAATCACCCTTCTGTCGTGGAAGCTCACTGGGTGACATTGGGTCAGTTATACTTTATCATCCTAACCTAACTGACAGGGCTGTTATGAAGAGAAAGTGGAGGAGAAGAGAATGATGCACAGTGCTCTGGGTCCCCATGGTGGAGAAAGGCAAGATAAAAATAAAATGGCAAGTACAACTGAAGATGGGGGGAAGGGAGCAGATAAATGCTTGGCTGGTAGGTGGGTTGGAAGGAGAAAAGGAAGCAGGGAAAGGTGTGGATATGGGGGTTGCCAGGAGGAGGGAAAGAAGAAACAGTGTGGGGTGGAGATATAGGGAAAGTGAGGTAACCCCTAAAAGTTCTTGAAGGTTCCCCATCACACAATTGTGTCAGGCTCAGCTCATACTGGGCCACAGTTTTACAGGAAGGGAAGGAGGAAAAGTTGAAGATGGTGAGGAAGCAAGAAAAAGGAGAGAAGCCTTTTACTGGAAAGGGAAAGAAGAAATAGTGGAAGAGGGGAAATGAGAGCCCCCCCCCCTCCACAAGTCCTGGTGAGTTCCCTGTTTGTGATGATGATAATGATGGTGATAGTGATATAGGAATGATTGTTGTTGCCAATGTTTTCACTGTGGAGTTTTACATATTTAGGAGGGGAAATGGCCCCTGGAATTGTGAGTTAACTACCAGCTGCTAAATTTCAAGTAGAAAACATGAGGAAGGGGGCAGACCTATATAACTGAGAGAAGGACAAATGCATAAAGAACATATAGCAGTGCTGTCAGAAGCTGAAGTTAGAGGCAGCTAAAAAGAACAGATGGGAGGAGAAGCAACAATAACAAACAGTAAAACAGAACAGGCAGCTTAGCAAGGACCAGAGAAAGGAGAGACAGAAAAAACATACTCTAGTAAATCTGGAAATAACTGGAAATAACAAGGCACTTTGGGCATTTCTAAGACAGGCAAGAAGTTATCATAAAGACAGAATCCTTAACAAGTGTAAGTTTGACTTTGTTAAGGCTAGGGTTGCCGTCTGCTAACAACCACTGAGAGCTTTGGGGGCAGGGCATTGTGTTGTTGTGGTGTACAGTCAGAGTTGTGGTCTGGTAACTAGTCAGAGACCAGGAGCAGACATGACGGAGGCTGGTTGATCGTAGAGTTTCCATGGATTCCTAGAGAGGTGTGACAATTTTTGGGTTTCCCACAGGTGGTGTCAGGCCACTCACTGTTTTTTAACCTTTTCTCCTGCTACTGCTCCACACAATGGAAGGAAATGCAGGCAGGGGATGCCCCATCCCCGCCAGGTGACTGAACAACCTGCACAGTGAGTTGTGATACCATTCCTGGATACATAACTGAAAGTGATGTCACTGTGTTGCAGCAATGCAGTTTCCCTCGCATTTATTTATTTATTAAAGCGCACACACACAGCTTTTCTCATGGTTCACTCCTAGGGTTACCAGTCCCTCTCTGGGGGCGGGGAATCCCCTGCTCCCACCCTCCATCCCCTGCCCCCTACACATGTCAGATGTCTCCTGTAGGGAGACGCTAAGAATCTAGATGTTTCTTTGAAGCTTTTTTCAGAGTTGGCGTTCCTATTCTTTGCAGACAGCCTCTCATTATTTCAGTTGCTGGTTTTAAGGCCCCCCCCCCCCCGTTACATTAGCAGCATAATCATTCAAACACTCTGCAGACACAGGAATATTGCCTCACATGATGCTGTGTTGGGGTTTGTAATGTGGTTGCTGATGATGCAGAAACCTGATTCTCTCCATTAGGCGCTCATCCCTCGGTCATTACCCATTCTTCAACACCTCCATCATTACCCGTTCCAAAAAGGAGTCCCTTTGCTGGCTCGTCTTATTTTAAAATGTGCTGGCTTTATACATTCAACCATATGTGTGCATCAAAAACAGCGAGGAGGGTCTGTTCTGAAGAAAGAAAGGAATTTCGATGTGATTGTGCACGTAAGACCTGAAAGTGTCTATGTGAAAACAATGGCTGATTCTGCACACGTTGGATAATGCGCTTTCGATGCACTTTATCAATCGTTTGAGGTGGATTTTTTGTTCCGCACACAAAAAAATCCATTCCAAATGATCTGTAAAGAGGATTGGAAGTGCATTATCCAACGTGTGTGGAATCACTCAGTAATTTCTACTGTTTGGGTGGTTGCAGTAGACTTGAGTGCTACCACTTGTGAGCCTGTCTTTTTGAAAAAGCACCAGAACTCAAGATATTCCCCCCCCTCTCAGTCCAATTCTTGTATGCCCAAGAAGGGCCAGGAGGACTCCATATAGAGGTGCTGGAACTCTGAAAAGAGGTGCCGGTGCTCCATACTGGCAAGTGCCTCCTGAAGAAAGCCCTGGTGCTATCTTTTCCATTTGGACAGAAGTTACAGGCGCAATATTGAATTGATACATTCATGGAGAATTACAGTGTTTACTTAAATGCAAGACTAGGTTTTTTCACAGGTATGATGTGGAGAAATACATTTTACTTCGGAGGCCTGGACTTTTCCAATTCCTACACATGCAGTTTTAAAAATGTTTTCTCTCTCTTAGCAAAGAACTGACAGGAAGTGGGGAGAGCCAAAGATGCTCCTGCCGCACTCAGCCAGGCTTTTAAGACGCTAAGAGCCTCCTGGGACGAAGAAGCCTCTGGCTGAAGAAAATGACAGCTAGCTATACTCATCCTGGATACTTCGGCAAAAGTTTCTTTGACTTCCTACAGATGTGGGCAAATGGAGGTTGTTAGCACACACAACACCCCGGGCAACCAGCAGGGGACAGTCACAGTGGAAGAGGGATGGGACTTACTGGCTGCAGGGTGGACTTGCTGGTAATGTAATGACATTGCTGGTGATGAGTTAACATCACTTCTGGAAGTGATGCTATCATGTCACCAGCCTGCCAGAACCACTCTGGTATTTGAGCAAAACTCTATGCTTTTTTCCCAAATGCTTCACCCATCAATGTAATGACATCACTTGTTCCAGGCATGCAAGAAGTGATATCAGTGCATTGCCATCAACATCATTACATCACCAGCAAGCATGCCCTGCATCTGGTAAGTCCCCCTATTTCCCTCCATTTCTTCCTCCACCAGCAAGCTGAGCAGAGGTGGAGTCACAGGCCCCCAGCTGGAGACACGGTGAGAGATCCCCTGCCTCTAGCAGGGGGCTGGCAACTGCAGAGCAGAGAAAATAAAACCTCTTGGCTCACAGAGGGAGGGTATCTTGGGCTGATTTATGTCAGAATGAACTCTCACACCTGGGCTCCTGCTGATGGTGGTCATTGCCATGTGGAGGACTGCAGGCCTAAACAAAGACTCCAAGATAGCGAGATGCTTTCAGAACACTGTAACTTCTAAGAGCCTGCCTTAGAATAAGATCAGCTAGGGGACGTACAGAGTGAGGGACAGAGGCACTGAGTGTTCACACCTTTATTTTGGGATCCGTTGCTCAACCTGTTGCTATGCTGAGAGTATGCAAGTGAATATCTTCATTTTAATAAATGCTTCATAATTTTTAATACTGGCAGATGTTCCCTGTACCACATAGACTTCCACCATTCAAACGTTATTTAAACATGCGTCAAGAGAAGGAGGTCGTATATTGCCTAACTGCTACCCCCTCCCAGTAGTATGCAACTGTAGTAAACAGTCCCTGTGGTAAACAAACACTGAACAGCTGGAGACACAGGCCTAAGGCAGGGCCTTAGAATTGCCAGCCAAGCTGGAATTCCTGGTCCTCACAGTGTGTAATTCCTACACAGGCCTGGAGGTAGAAGTGGAGTACCCGAAGAGGGGGTTGGGAAAGGGATTGAAAATAATACAGTCTATATTATAATGCCCCTGTATAATGCCCCCTATGGTGCGGCCTCATTTGGAATACTGACTACAGTTCTGGTCACCATATCTCAAAAAGGTCAATGCAGAGCTGAAAAAAGTAGAGAAGATGTCAACCAAAATGATCCAGAGGAGTTAACCGTGTTAGTCTGATTAAGATGATTAAGAGGATGGTGCACTCTTCCTATGAGGAACACCTAAACAGTCTGGGACTCTTCTGTTTAGAAAAGAGATTATTAAGGGGGGACATGATAGAGATTTATAAAATTATGCACAGAATAGAGAGAGTGGACAGATAACTTTTTCCCTTCTCTTTTCCTAGTCACGGTATCATCTGGATTAAACTTTACATTACTTTATTCATTTTTTTTTAAGCGGAGAGCCAGAAAACTAATTATTATCCTATTCCATGCCATATTTCCCCCTTCCCCTTCTCTTACATAACAATGGAGAGCACTCCTTTCTCCCCCCCCCCCCCACCTTCAGTCATTTTTTCCTTAGTATTTTTCTACATTATTTTCCAAGCTATATACCTGTCCTTGGTCTCGAGTTCATTTCTGCTTTGGTGACCGTTTCCAGCCTATTACCTTATCTTCCAGTTTTGCACCATCATCAGATTTTTGTATTGTAGACTGCAAGGCATGTTGTATTTGGGACAGTGAATATCTTTTTTGCTTCTGTTCTATTTGCTCGAAGTGAATACATTTGGTCAAAGTACTAGAGGTTGGCCTTGGGTATTGTTGTTCCCCACACCCAGCAGTCGGTTTTCCCCTAAAAGAGCAGGGAAAAGATGGGTATATGAAGCTGAATACAAAAACAATTGCATTAAATTGCAAGAGAACAAGGTAAATCCAATTCAATTAATATTTGCAATCTTAATTACACTGAACTCTCAATACAAAAATCACATGTATTGATAAAGAGGAAAACATGGTGAATCAGTTGATAAATGTCCATTCATAGCTTTATTGGGAACCTATTAAATGTTGTATCATAAATAAATTCTTTCAATGCCTGACTGGATGCGTGTCTGGTACCTGCTCACCTTATTGGTGAACTCTGTTCTCTGCCAAGCAAGGAACTGTACATGTCATCCATAACAACAAAGATTTTACACAACAGTCTTGCAAAACAAGCTCATATGTTCCACAAGCATTTAAAATTCCAAACAGATTAAAACAAACAAACTTAAAATAGCTTCGATGGCATATATTTGTTTGTGTACCCTCTGTGTGATCACTTCATGGATGATACCCCCGTCTTAGTTATGCTACTGGGGCCATTCCATCAAGGATGACTATTGGAGGATCACATGTCTTTGAAGCCACAGCCATCCAATTATCTGGATTAGAGACCACTAAGGGTCCATAGATTAATCACCTTTGAACTCCTTGAAGACAAACATCACAAATAAATAGGAGTCCATGATATTTGTCTGTTTGCAAACACTGGGAACTATGTTCTTGCAAGAAGTAAGAAAACAGCCCTGAATAGTTCAGTCAACAGAATTTACTTCCGAATTCCAATAAAATTAGGATTGGGTTGTTTTGCTTGGAGCACTGGACATGGCAAAGTCAATTAATCTGATCTTCTCCGTAAATATTTATGTCCGCTCTTATTTTTGCATTGTGACCAATGTAAGATTTCATTAGTGTAATCTTATTAGTGTAATCTAGTGTAAGATTTCATTAGTGACTTTGATGATGGCTGGAAATGATGTCACTGACTAATTTTTTTATGCATTAAGGACCAGTCCACAACACCTTCACAGAACACCTATATGGTGCCACCTTCAAACCTCAAAGCCCATACCCATGGGGTGGTTCCCAGGGTTTTGAGCTGAGGTCTTCAAACCGCAGCTCAAAACCCACATCTCCCAGGAAACTTTGGCAGAAACCCTTCTTCATCGGCACACCTAACCAAAACAAAGCTTACGTACAAAGCTTATGTTGCTACTCTGTCTCCTCCACCCCCTTGTTGGTTCCACCCTGTCCCCCAACTTTCTGCATTTGTCAGGGTGAGGGCTTGTCTTCTGCTTACATTCTTCTCCAATGTGTCATGTACTCAGTTGGTGTAATATCATGCTTGCATGTCTTATGATTCATTAAGCCAAACACAGCATAGGTCCACAAGAAGATCACTGGCAAAATTCTTGTTTTTTACTGCCTCTCGT
The DNA here is from genome assembly GCF_028583425.1 of Eublepharis macularius. Lineage (NCBI taxonomy): Eukaryota > Metazoa > Chordata > Lepidosauria > Squamata > Eublepharidae > Eublepharis > Eublepharis macularius. Next base: position 21,020,171 of record NC_072792.1, on the reverse strand, counting down.
AAGGTTCCATCTACCTATCACAAAATCCACGTTTGTTGGGAAACAACACAAGAACTTTGTATCACAGCTACAATGGGAGATTTGTGCGTCCCACACTCACACTGACTCGTTTCAGTTCATACAGGGAACAGCATGTTTGCCCTCTGCTGTTTTCATATCCTCAAACCACCCCATGGGTATGGGCTTCATTGGAAAAATCAAGTTATTTACATGTCTATATGGAAGTTTCACAACACAGCCAGTAGTGACTCCCAGGGATTGCTCGAGGATGCCAAATGAAGCGCTCTTTGTGTGCTGTGGTCACAAAAAGGAAAAAAAAGCCAGTGTACATCTGAGAGGAACAAAACTCCCATCGCACTTGTGATAAAAAGTTCTCATGTTAATAATAACATTTGATTTATATACCGCCCTTCAAGACAACTTAATGTTCACTCAGGGTGGTTTACAAAGTGTGTTATTATTATCCTCACAACAATCACCCTGTGAGGTGGGTGGGGCTGAGAGAGCTACACCAAACTGATTCCCCAACAAATGTGAGGACTTTGTAACGTGTAGATGCAGCCTCAAAAAATAGGGCAGGATCAAAAAACTGTGACCAGTGAACTAGTTTTGACATGATGGGTCACAAGCTGTGTAGGGCCATGCTACATAGAATCCTAGAATCCTAGAATCACAGGGTTGGAAGGGTTATCTAGTCCAATCCCCTGCAAAATGCAGGACATTCCCAAATACCCCCCCCCACACACACACACACATAGTGGCCCTTACTCCATGTCCAGAAGAAGGTGAAACTTCATCAGGATCCCTAGCCAAACTGGCCTTGGGAAAATTGCTACCTGACCCCAAGGTTGCAATTGGCCTTACCCTGGGCATGTAAGAAGGGGCCACGAGAAACAACACCACACAGCATATAAGAGATAGGGAACATTACATACCAATAGGTCTTTCTCAAAGAAAGTAAGGGCCTCTTGGCCACCCCATCTATCCTAGCATGTCATGTTTCTTTAGTTGCGAGTCCAGCGTCAAAGGTTGAGGGGACAGAGGCAAACAACACAGAGACAGAGAAGGCTTGTTGGAAATAAAAAGTCCACAGCTTTATTGGTTTACAGCTTATGGAGCCTTGGAGCAGCATGGGGAGTGGATCCAAACATCGGCTAACTCGCCTGCCAGCCAGTGACCACCCTCAGCCCTTCAGCCAACCTGCTGAAGGGGGAAATCACAGAATGACAGGCTGTGGGGTTCCACATGGGCTCAAACCTCTGTGGATCCTCCTGCCCCCTGAGGATCAAGTATGCCCCAAGAGCCCTTGGCTGGGCTTGTCCTTGCATTGCCTCACCTCCAAGATTCCGTAAGAGGATCCCCAAGTATGGGGAAATGGGCTTGCCAGCCCTGTTTTCCCCAAAAGGATCCATGCCCAGTGCCAAAACCACCCACGCCCAAAGTCGTGTCAGAGATAGAATAGCCCAGAGCATAAAACCACCTTATCAGTAATCATGTTGCAGATCCCCAAAAGCAACCATCAAGCAGAAATCTTTTCTAACCACAAAGCCATTTCAAACTCCTGAGAATCCTCAGAAATGAGGGTGGGATGGGTGGAAAGCCAGCTATCAGGAGCAGAGTGCTGGGAGCCAGGCTGGCCCTGCAATTTATTCCGGCAAGCAGACCGGAGGGAAGACTCTGCCCTCACGATCTGCCAGCTGAGACTCACCTCACAAGCCGGATGGACCTGCTGATTGGCTGGCCAGCTATTCGAATCTGGGGGCTGCACACACAGTCCCGCAGAGGCGAATGGAAGCTGCCAGGCCCCCCAAGACAATGGTGGCTGTGGTGCGCTGCACCCCTTCACCTCACGGACTGCAAATGAGGCCCCAGGACCAGGTGTTTCTCATTTACTTAGACAATGTTGGTAGTGGAGGGGAGTTTTGAAAACCTTGGGTTGGTTTGAAAGATTCTTAACTCTTGTAGGCCACCTGCCGCATTTCCGAGGCACATTATTACCAGCCAGTAATTTAAGTGTCATCTAATGAATACATGAAGTTCTCTTATCCTGCGTGAGATCATTATTAATCTATCAAAGTCAATATTGTTTTCTTGTATTTGTTTTAAAAATATATTTATTTACTATATACTATATATATATAGTAAATACAATATTTACTATATATTTACTATATATATATATATAGTATATATATAGTATATATATATATATTTTTTTTTTTCTTCCCAAACGGGGATCAAGGGTGGTTTATAATATCATTCTCATTTCTTTAAGGTGTGAGAAAGTGTTTAAGATCTGCATTTCAATGAATGAATGGATGCAGGGGAAACTGGGATACTTTTGGCAGTTGAGGAGGAACTGATATCAAACGTGTGAATGTAATCTCGTGTAAATGTGACTGTGAGAGTGAGTGCTTGGAATGCTGGAGGGGGGAAAATGTGAAATGAGGTCCACTTAAGCATCCCTAAGTACTTGGTGGTGAAGAGTGCCCTCAAGTCATAGCTGACTTATGGGAACCCCTGGTGGCATTTTCATGGCAAGATACTAACAGAGGTGGTTTGCCATTACCTGCCTCTGCTACCCTGGTCTTCGCTGGAGGTCTCCCATCCAATTACTAACCAATGCTGACCCTGCTTAGCTTCTGAGATCTGACAAGATCAGCCTCTCCTGGTCTATCCTGGTCAGGGTCCCTAGATACTTAGTAACATGTATTTCCACCCTAAGTTTGGTGTCTGAAGAAGGGAGCTCTGACTCTCGAAAGCTTACACTCTGAAAATCTTGTTGGTCTCTCTGGTGCTACTGGACTCAAATCCTGCTGCAATACAGTTAGCAGGCTACTGACTTTAGGAGACATTTGCTTCTTTTATTGGGTTGAAACAGGTAAAGATCAAGATTTTTTTAAAGCTAAAGTATACAAAAGGCAAGACAACCTTCCTCTGTGGTGATTGCTCATTGTATTAGAGAAACAGAAATAAAAGCTTTATATATATATAATGCGTTAAATCCTAAAAGTGCTGTTAAACTCATTAAAGAAGAAATGAAGTTAGAGAAACTGGTCTCTCGCTCTCTCTCACTCTCTCCATTCCCAGTCGAGTTCATTTCTACTTCAACAACTAAGCCAAGGTCACATTTAACTCACTTCAATTTCACCCAGTGCACAAGCTAATGTCAATAGTACAGCTGCCACGCAGAGCTAAAGACTGATGGTTAGACAAAGCCATTTACACAAGGCTGGGTCTTTCATCTTCTCTCAGCTAGTGACATAAGAAAGCACTGAGGTTATTCGCAACTAGAGACTAAAACTGGCATATTAGAAAAAATGTTATTCTCCTTAGCTGTCACCGAAAAGATCTGAAGAAATGTAGAAATGTTTTTTTTCCTCCTCACTTGGTCATCTAGGGAGATCACAAAGTGACTCTAATAGCCTTCACTCTGAAATTTTCACATGGTTTAAGTGATTGCCAAGTCTGATATTTTCCATTTACACTTCATTGCCATCAGAAAAAGAAAAAAAAATCAATATACCTACCTACTCAAGTGTGTCACAGGATGAGCTTATAAAAGAAGACATCAGTCTTTTTAGGGCATGAAAAATATACTTATTCAAATATATCTTATTTAAAATGACATAAATTGCAGAGGTTAGTCAAGATTCGATTTCCTCTAAAATATAAGGCTTTAAAGGTATTCCTTGACTTGCCGAGGAATAAAAATCCTTCATGTTATTGATATATACAAATCCTCTTGTTTTATGCTATTACGTTAACCCCTCCACAGAACACTTTGTCTAAGTGACTCTTTCTAAATTCCACAGGAGAAATGAGAACCTACAATATTACTATATATTTGGAATACAGCCAAAACAGTGCTTCTTCCTGCTTTTGAATGTTTTATTTAAAAGCAGGTATTCTGATCTCATTTGGTTTCAACTTACATGCCAAGGACACCCTGCAAGCTCGTAGGTAACATAAATATATCTGCTTCTCCTAATTGTCTTTATTTATTACATTTCTTGACTATGCATTCAAAGCTCAATGCACCAATACAAATGCCCTTGTCTTAATCAGAGATTGTTGTTAATGAGATGGGTCTCACAATTAACAAGAGACCTGTGTTGAATTGATTGAGTTACTTTCTGTAATTAGTTATACTGTTCTTCAGGTTTCCAGGAACCATTTTGCTTCCCTGCTTAATTCTGTTCATAGGCCAAATGCATTCCCATCCCTTAAAAACAATACTTGCTTGTTTATTCTTAAAATTCTTTGTACTAAACAAAACCGGTAGCCCCTGGCTAACAATCACAGTTGCTGACGGCGATTCATATTGCTTGTATGCAATGAAGGACTAGACTAGGTTTATATTTATAGCTAGGATATGATGGATTCAAATGACCAAGGCTGCATCTGTTCAGTGATTTTTTTTCCACATGGACTTGGCAGTGGAGTTTTTTGGAGCACCCCCACATCCACTTTGCAGACTTTCTTCATTTTCAGTATATTCTTTCTCAAATCCTGCCTGGTACAGTTTTTCTAGACAGAATGAAACACAAGCGCATTAGCAAGGTGTATGGACTGGACTGCGTATGTTCCCGACTACAGTTGTAAATGTTTTTAAAAGGATAGCAACTCACAGCATTCACATAACAACAACAACAACAACATTCAATTTATATAACGTCCTTCAGGACAATTTAATGCCACACACAAGAGGTAGGTGGGGCTGAGAGAGCTCTGAGAGGGCTGTGACTGACCCAAGGTCAACTAGCTGGCTTCAGGGATTGGGGAATCAAACTTGGTTCTCCAGATTAGAGTCCTGCTGCTCTTAACTACTACACCAAACTGATGAAGATTCTCCATCTCTCTGTCACCATTGCCATGAATGTCTCAGCCCCCCCCATGGCGCCCCCCCCCAACTTTATAAAAATATGTAAATTTTGAAAGGACTTCCTACTCCCATATGAATCTACCCAACCACTACAGTCATCTCCTGAGGCCCGGTTTCGAGCGCCTCCTTCTTCTGAAGTTAGGTGAGTGGTAATCCGAAATAAGAGCTTTTGAGTTGTGGTGGCAAGACTGGAATTCCCTCCTCGGGGATATTTATCTTCCCCCTTCTCTCATATTTGTCTCATCTGGCATTCCCTCCATAATCCCTACTTCCTGCCCTATCTTTTAAATTGATGTCTCTTATATAAAAATAAAATCAATCAATAAAAAAATAAAAATTAATCCATGTATTTTAGTTGCAGTTTTTAACCCATTTTATGTGTTTTTATATTGCTTTTGTTTTCAACTGCTGGCCACTTCGGCGGCTCTGATTGTGCTGAAAGACTAGATGTAAATCTTTTCAATAAATAAAATAAATAAATGCTATTGTCATGGCCCAGTCTGAGAGTGAGGTCTCCTCTGGAGAAGAGGAGCCTCGTGTAGCCAGCCAAGACTCCTCAGGAGAAGAGGAGCCCTGTGTAGCCAGCCCTAACCCTGATTCAGCAGAAGCCAGCAATCAGGAGCAGCAGCTGCTGGCTGATCAGAGCTTGCAGCCAGCAGCTGAGACACCAGCACCCTCTAGCTCCAACACCACAGAGGAAGCTCAGCCAGGGACTTCTACAGGTGCAGCGCAGCCAAGAGCCTCCACCCCCCCAGGTTCACCCACGCCCAAGGAACGCCGCAGGCAGCACCAGAGACTGGAACGGCAGGAGAGACAGCGCAGTGCTCGCCTCTTGAGCCAACACTGGCTGCTGGAGAGTGACGATGAGTAGCATCAGGATGGAGCCCCAGCAGCTGGCTGAAAACCACACCTGGCTATAAAAGCCAGTCTGGAGGAACTGCCTGGCATGGAAGCAACGTGTCTACTGCCTGCTACCACTCCGTGTTCCTTGCCCATGCCTACTTTTGGACCTGACACTACTGGTAAATGACCTTGGATTGTACCTGACCTTGCTCTTGGACTTTGGACTCACTCCTGGTGTTATCTCGTGCTCTGACTACCGGTTTGACCTGGCTTTTGCTCTTGGAACTCCCCTCAGACTCTGGCATTAAGGTTTGGACTTGAACCACCCTGCTTGGGCTGGCCCAGCCCGTGACAGCTATCATGGCAGAATAACGTAATGATCTATCAACACAATCTATTGGTTCTTCTGAATCTCTAGCTTTCATTTACTTCCTTTAAAAATCAAAGCTGGAAATTGAGAGGAACTAGTAAAACATGGGGACATAATGTTATTCCACTATAGCCAAATAGCAAATAGCGAGCACTTCAAGGCTAGCACAAATACCTCTTCATAGAATCCTATGGTTAGAAGGTACCTCCAGGGTCATCTAGCCCAACCCCCTGCTGCACAATGCAGGAAATTGATAACAACCTCCTCCTCAGACTCACACTGCCAAGGACCCCTGCTCCAGGACCAGAAGATGGCAAAACACATCCAGGATCCCTAGCCAAACTGGCCTGGGGGAAATTGTTTCCTGACCCTGAAGTGGCAATCGGCCTTACCCTGGGCGTGTAAGAAGGGGCCATGAGAAGTAAGCACTGATGTAGCCCTTCCTGCCCTCCCTCTCACGATCTTCCTAGGTTCACAGAATAAGCATTGCTGTCAGATGGCCTCTGCTTAAAGACCTCCAAAGAAGGAGAGCCCACCACCTCCTGAGGGAGCCTGGTCATTGTGACAGGGAGACAGAGAAACCTCATCGTGTGAATGCTATGAGTTGCTATCATTTTTTTAAAATGTTTAATGGCTTTAATACCCATTTCTGTACCATGGCTTGGACCCTGCCTACAATTTCCATGGATGGAAGTAGACATGGGCACAAACCGCATTATGTACCAAAAAAACCCACGAACCGCCCAATCATCCGTTTGCGATCCGGCGGTTCATGAGCATCCATGGCCAACAAACCAGCGTTCATTAGAGGCGTGGTTCGGTGCGTTCTTCTGTGGTTTGTGAAGCTAGACAGTCAGGCACCATCAATCAATTCCCTTGGAAACAGATCTGGGGGAATGCCTGAACTCTGTCTGCACTCCTTCTGTCGCCCTGGAAACCCAAATGGAAGCCCAGCTTACTTTGATCGGCAGATCTTCCTTCCAACCATGGAGCTGCAAAGTGGTTACAACCTGGGAGAAGACACCAGGGGGAGGGAGGGGGTGTTCTGTAGCCATGAGCACTCCAATCTCATCCCTGCAAACCCTGATAGGCAGCTCTGACAGCCAACCACAGACCTCCTGTGTTGCTCAATGGGACCTCAGCTTATAAATAGCAGTGGGCTCCCAGGATGGGTTTCACTTTCAGCAAGCAGTGGAGTGGGACAGAGCTGTTGCTTGCTACTTGCTAGCCTTTGGAGAGAGAGACAGAGAGAGTTTAATTGGAGCTTGGATCCCTATTGCAATCTTGACCAAACTTGGATAATGGTTGGAGGAGAGCTTGTTAAACACTCACCGGGAATATAGGCTATCTAATTCCAACGGGGGCCGTTCTGACACCCACGAACCTTGAACCGGTTCAGCAACGGGAAAAGTTCGTTGTGGTTCACTGGTTCAGGTTCATCGTTGGCACCGAACCACGAACCGCTGGTTCGTTAAATTTTTTCGGTTCATGCCCATGTCTAGGTGGAAGGCCTTCTTTCATAGGTGGGACTTTCCCACCTACCTCACCTTGCATGAGCCTCAGGATTTGTACTTGGGGTCACCCGAAATGTACCATACAATCACATATCATATCCATAGCCACAGACTGGACCACAAAAATCATTCATCCACCACTCCCTTGGGAAGCCATGGTGCAGAAACGTGGTTCAAAGGCATGACGGATTGCCTTCATTAAATGTCTTTAAACACTTTCTATAAGATATAATATTTAAATTTAAGATACAATTATATTCAACATTTTTAATTGCAACTTTGAAAACTAATCTATTTTACTGATGATTGTTCTTAGTTATTCTTAATTTTCAACTACATAATCAAAGAAAGCTTCCCATTTTTCCTGAAATTCTAGGATTGGCCTATTATGTATGTAAGATGTTAATTTTGCCAGTGCCATAAATTCATATAGCTTATTCATCCGTTCTAGCAAATAAGGACAGCATTTTGCCTTCTATTTTGCTGCATATACTACTCTGCCTGTTGTCACCATACATTTAAATAGTTTGTTACATATTTTTATAATATTACTTGGTAAGATAGTTAATAACATTTTTTAGGAGTCAACACATATTTTTAGGATTCAACACAAAGCGAAACTTTAGCATCTTTTACATTTCATATATTTCTTTCCAATATTTCCTCGCTTTCTTGCATGTCTGCCAGATGTGATAGAATCCTGCATCCATATTTTGAGAGTTCCAGCACTTTCCAAAGTAATCCTTATTAGCTTTTGCAATGTCCTTACAAGTAATATACCATCTGAAGAACATTTTATATCAATTCTCCTTTAATATTTGACATTCTGTAAATTTGTTCTTAAGTACATAATTTTTCCCGCTGGCTCATACCGTCTATTATTGCCGAAGTTTTTGCGTCCATTTTATCATACGATTTTTGCTCGTTCTGTGGCATATTGTGTTTTGAATCTCTAATAATTACGTGTACGAACACTGTTTTCTCTCTTAACCGGCCACTTTCTTTGGATAGTTGATCGTTAAGCTTTGACACCATTTGATAATACATCAGCCATGAAATGTTTTTTCCTGGACCTTAAATTTCTTGCCATGTTTTTTATTTTCCTCTTTGTCCATCATATATTCATAATTAATATAATCAGTTTTATCCAGAGCTTTTTTTCAGCCAGAACACAGTGGAACAGAGGAGCTGTCTGGTGATGCGTGGAGATCTGGTCTGAGTGGCTGCTTGGGGAGGGGAGGCTGGATTGTTGTGAGGGACGGGTCTCCCCAATAGATATGAGGGACTCGCCTCAGCTGCTCTGGGGAGGGTATAGAGGTGGGGCTGGAGAAATTTTGCGCCCCTCAGAATTTTGCACCTGAGGCAAGATTTCACAATTATTGTGATAAGTATTATCCTACTGGGTAGTTCCTATGTCGTTTAATACCACCTGCCCCCACAAAGTAGGAGGTTCTGTCTCACAATTGATTTAAGTCCATAGCGCATGAAAATAATATTATTTTCTTATAATAATATCATAATAGGCATGAATTGGGGATGTCAGTGGCAAAGTTGGCAGACTTAATCTATTTCTGCATTGAAACCATATTCTTAGTAGTCCAGCTCTCAAAATATAATTGCTGTCTGTTCTTCGAATACTTTTTAATGATTTCATGATCCATAAATAGTTATGAATTCCTTCTTTGGTATCATTAATCTCAAGTTTTATATTTCTTCTGTTTGAATTTATAATCCAATCTGATATCCAAACTACTTCAGCTGTTTGATGGTACCGTTTAATATTTGGTACTGCTAACCCTCCTTGTTATTTTTTTCATCTTGGAATATTTTAAACCTTATTCTTGGTTTCTTCACATGCCATACAAAATCATTTATCCTTTTCTGCCATTTTTTAAAGATCCTCTCATCTATATGGATTAGGAACATTTGGAACAGGAAGTTCAGTTTTGATAACATGTTCTTTTTAACAGCAGAGATTCTTCCTAGCCACAAAATACTCAGTTTTGCTCATCTTTGCAGATCTTCAGTAATGCTTGTCCAAACTTTTTGGTAGTTATCTTCCTATAAACTATCATTTTGTCCTGTTATGTTTATTCCTAAACATTTGACTGGTTTTCTGGTGACAAAACAATCTCTTATTTTTTCTATGATTTCTTTTTCTGTTCTAGTTTCCACTAGTAACCTTATCTTAGTCTTATTTTTATTCAGTTTATATCCAGAATACAATCCAAATCTGAATATTTGTTCTATTATGTATTTCAGAGAAATGTTTAGTTTTGTCATTGATATAACAACATCATCCACGTAACTTTTCATTTTGTATTCTTCTTAGCCTTCTTTTATTCTGACAATTCTAGTGTCTTGCCTTCATAACCAATATTTCCAATGCCAATACTAAGCAATAGTGGTGATATTTGATACCCCTGTCAAGTTCCTTTTGCTATTGCAATATTCTGTTAGGGAATCATTTACTAAAACTTTGGCTTGCTGATCAATATACTTTGCATCCAATTTAAAAATTCAGTCCCACAGTTCATATTTTGTAATACTTTCATCAAAAATTGCAAAGAAATTACCTAAATCTTTCTTTGCATACGAAACAGAAATGCTGGGTTATTTTCTCCTTGTCTCCTTGAATACTCAATTGTGTTAAGCAGGTATCTGATGCTATCTCTCATATATCTCTTTGGAATAAATTCTGTTTGATTTTTCTGAATTATATCTAGAACACATTTTTTAAATCTCTCTGCCATTATTGTTGTAAAAATTTTATAGTCCACATTCAATAATGAAATTGATCTGTATGATTGTGATATTAATGGATCATTCTCTTCTTTATATATAAAAGTTATACTCGTATCTTGCCACGTTGGTGATATATACTGTCTGTCTTGTATTTCATTCATTACTCTTTGTAAAAGTATTGTTAATATGTCTTCAAAGCATTTATAATATGTTGCCGTCAGTCTGTCTGGGCAAGGCCCTTTACTTATTTTTAGTTTTTTGATGGCATAGTTAATTTCTTGTATTGTTATTGCTTGATTCACAATTCTTCTATTTTTGGATGTATATTCTTTAATTGGTATCTCAGATCAACATATCTCCTTCTGTACATTTATAGATTCTTCTTGCAGCTGGGCATAGTGTCACTTTTTGGCTATGTAGAATGTCACATGATTGAAATCATAGTTTATCTATATTATAACATGAAAAAGAGCTTAGATTTCTGCCTAAAATAACATATGAAAGTGCTAACCCAGATAGCTGATCTGGGCTTTGGCTGAAAGAAATCTCTTTAAGATCTTGGTGAGAAACTTGCCATTGTAATGTGTGCTTTGGGAACTTTAAGGCATTTCATAGTAAATCTGATTGATTTAAACTTAGATTTAATTAAGAAATGTTAGGAAACTTAATTCTTATTCCCTTTTTCTGTTCCATCTTTGTATGTTTTATTTTAATAAGCATTTATATTTTGATATCTTGTGTTATTTAAAAGGCTAGTGTTTATTTTAATAAAAGAAACAATTAAATTCTTAGGAGGAGTCTCTGTGTCTTGGTGGGGAGAAGAAGAACCTTATAAATTATTTTGTACTGACAGTTTCTCTAAAGGAGCAAAAGCTATTTTCAGGTCTCACTTCAAGATCTTAAACTGCCCAGGATTTAAGATAAAATCTTTAATCTGAGCAGTTAGAAGTCTTAATGAGACACAGATAACATTCTGCTATAATTGGTGCCCAATGTATCTCTTGCTTTGCTCTTCGCCTTCAAGTTATCAGATTCCTAATTAATTTCTCTCTTTTGACCCCAAGTCAAAAGTTCTGGAAGGCCTTCTGTATAAAAGAGATTTTAAGCTGACAGTCTTTTTTGGGCTGTTAACCATGGCACAGCAGACAATCATTTTAGGACCTGCTCGTTGAGCTTTTTTAGATCATGTTACTCATTATGGAGCTCAAGCTGGTTGTAATGTCACCTTTCTATTTAACATTGCTGATGATACTTCCGTTGTGCAATACACTTATTACATACTGGATGTTTTAAATGCTCAAGGACAGATTGAGAACATGACCTCTCATCCATATATTCAATATGAAGCTTTAGAGAGACAAAGATTCCATTTAACTATGCCCAGGTTCAAACTTAGCTGGGGGAGGGGAATATTTTTATTCCCTCTGGGGTTACAAGATTGGGCCCATGTTGCAGTCCGGATTCATTCATCTGGCCAAACACAGGCTCATATTTTCCTCCATGTGGGATCCAAATCGTTGCTTTTGCATCAGACAAATATTGACATATTTAAACTGACTCAGACATTAAAACTGAAAAAAAAATTGGCAATGACAATGACTCAGAATGTATTAATACTCTACCTTTTAAGAGCAAGTCTTCATTTATCCCAGCCAGCATAGAATCATTTGAAAGAGTTATTGTTCGGGACAATTCAGCACTGGAAAAAACTAGATGTAAAAGGTAGGATAATCTCTCCAGACAAGAGAGAGCAGACTTAAAGAATCTATCAGATGATCCAAGCATAATAATAAAAGCCAGCAGATAAAGGCGGTGGAATTGTAATGTTTTATATACAGGATACTAGGGATTTTATTAAAATGGTTGAGAATCTTAGTATACCCCCTGATGTAGTAACTAGAGATGGGCACGAACTGAAATACAAACAAAATTAAGCACAAACCAGGCCAGTTCGTGGTTCATGAGATCCCATTTCTGACAAACCGCCACGAACTTTTAAGCTGGTTTGTTTGGTTTGTTTTTTGGTTCATCACTGCAGACAGCCTGGTGCCAATCAATTAGTTTCCTAGGCAACAGGGGATGGATTTCCTGCAGACCTTCTGCTGACCCGTAAGTGAACTTCTGCTGGCCCGGAAGTCACCTTCTGCTGGCCCAGAAGTCACCTTCTGCTGACCCAGAAATGATTATTTTTCTGACCCAGAAGTGATTACTTTTCTGACCTGGATGTGATGTTTTCACGAACCAAATGAACCGGTTCATGAACAGGGGCAGGTTCGTGAAAGTCCGTGGTTCGTGAAATTTTATGCACCACATGGTTCGGGTTTTTTTCAGTTCATGCCCATCTCTAGTAGTAACCATGGACATAACCATGCTATACACCGCCATTCCAAATGAAGATGCTGGGCTAGTGGTGGAGGAGGCACTTACAGTTAACAACATTTCCTCTGTGTCATTCCTACTGAATCTTTTGGACATCATTTTGGAAAAGAACTATTTTTGATTTGGTAATGAATTCTTTTTCCAGACTAAAGAGGTTGTGATGGGCTGCACGGCAGCCCTGAGCGTCACAAACCTTTTTATGATCAGGCAGGAGCAGCACAGTATATTGAACAAGGAGGTTAATCCATTCTACCATAACATCCTTTTCTTTAAAAGGTACATTGATGACTTTGAATCTGTTGAATTAATGGGGAACTGGATGAACTCCGTTAATCCCAACATTCAGTACACTTGGCAGTATAGTAGGAATAGTGTGAGTTTTTTAGATGTGGTCACATATAGGAACAGCAGCAACAGAATAGGTATTAGACCATTTAGGAAAGGCATGGACAGGAACTTATATTTGCATTTCACTTCTCATCATCTACAACGTCTTCAGCAAAATTTGCCATATGAACAGTACCGCCTACAGAAGAATGCGACCTTACAACGGAATTATCTGTGAGAAAGAGACAGACTAAGTAGGGATCTGTTTGATATAGGGTACCCCCCTGAGGTGTTGGAATCAGTGGCAAACTGAGTCACAAGGCTACCTAGAGAGGAGCTGTTTAGAGCTAAGGAACCCGCCAGGATACAGGTTTATGGCTGTCTGTTGAGTATTCACTGTTGGCAAGGGACATGGGTAAGATCATTAAAAATGTTGGCATCTTGTGGACCTGATCCCAGGATGCGGTAGAGCGCCATCCATTGGCTTTAGACCAATGAAAGATACATTGGTCCACTCTGACTTTAAGCCTAAGGAAGTTCCTATGGGGGGCCCTATAGGTCATTTTAGATCATAGAATCATAGACTTGGAAGGGGCCATACAGACCATCTAGTCCAACCCCCTGCCCAGTGCAGGATCAGCCTAAAGCATCTCTGACAAGTATTCATCCAGCCTCTTCTTGAAAACTGCCAGTGAGGGGGAGCTCACCACCTCCCTAGGCAGCTGATTCCACTTTTGAACTACTCTGACGGTGAAAAAGTTTTTCCTAATATCCAGTCGGTACCTTTGTGCATGTAGTTTTAGCCCATTGCTTCGCGTCCTACCCTCTGCTGCCAACTGGAACAGCTCCCTGCCCTCCTCCAAATGACAGCCTTTCAAATATTTAAAGAGAGCAATCATGTCCCCCCTCAACCTCCTCTTCTCCAAACTAAACATTCTCAAGGCCCTCAGCCTTTCCTCGTAGGGCTCAGTCTCCAGACCCCTGATCATCCTCGTCGCTCTCCTCTGCACCCTCTCGATTTTGTCCACATCCTTTTTGAAGTGAGGCCTCCAGAACTGCACACAATACTCCAGGTGTGGCCTGACCAAGGCAGTATAGAGAGGGGCTATGACCTCCTGCGATTTTGATGCTATGGCCCCTTTGATACAACCCAGGATTGAATTAGCCTTTTTTGCCACCGCATCACACTGACTGCTCATATTCAGTTTACAGTCCACTCTTACCCCAAGATCCCTTTCACATATACTACTGCCCAGAAGTGTATCCCCCATCCAGTATTTGTGCTTCTCATTTTTGTGGCCCAGATGTAATACTGTGCACTTGTCTTTGTTGAATTGCATCCTATTCACAGCTGCCCACTTCTCCAGAGTATTCAGGTCTTGTTGAATTTTAATTCTATCTTCTTGGGTGTTTGCTACCCCTCCCAATTTGGTATCATCAGCAAATTTAATGAGCAGCCCTTCCACTCCTTCATCCAGATCATTGATAAAAATATTGAAAAGTACTGGGCCCAAAACCGAGCCCTGCGGCACCCCACTGGACACCTCCCTCCAATCTGATGAAACGCCATTGACCACCACTCTTTGAGTGCGGTCCTCCAACCAGTTCCCTATCCACTGAACTGTCCTATAGTCTACTTCACAGTCTTCCAGTTTGCCCATCAGAATGTCATGGGGAACCTTATCAAAAGCTTTACTAAAATCCAGATAAATCACGTCAACAGAGTTCCCCCGATCCAGTAAGCTGGTCACTCGATCAAAGAAGGAAACCAGGTTGGTCTGGCAGGATCTGTTAGGAACAAAACCATGCTGACTTCCCCAGATCACTGAGCGGTCCTTCAGATGCTTACAGATTGATCCCTTTAAAATCTGTTCTAATATCTTCCCAGCAACAGAAGTCAGACTGACCGGCCTGTAGTTTCCCGGGTCATCCTTCCTCCCTTTCTTAAAGATTGGGATAACATTTGCTCTTCTCCAATCTTGTGGCACATCCCCAGTGCTCCAGGAGGCCTTGAAGATGATGGAAGTTCTTTCAGCACTCTTGGGTGCACCCCATCCGGCCCAGGGGATTTGTATTCATCCAGTGCAGCCAGATGCCTCTCCACTACCTCTCTGTCAATGTCAATTAGCCACTCAGGTGTCCTGCCACATTTTCTACTATCTCTAGATGTGCCTGAGTTCTTCAGGGAGAAAACAGAGGCAAAAAAGTCATTAAGCTTGTCTGCTTTTTCTCTGTCCTGCACCAGAGTTTCTCCATCTACTCCCAACAGTGGTCCAATTGCCTCTTTTACCTTGCGTTTGCTTCTCACATATCTGTAGAAGTTTTTCTTGTTGTAGCGAGCCCTCCTGGCCAGACCCAGCTCGTACTGAGCTTTGGCCTCTCTGATGGCTGATCTGCAGTACCTAGTAACCCTCATATACTCCTCTTTAGAAGTCTGTCCTTCTCTCCATTTCCTGAACATTTCCTTTTTCTCCCTTAGCTTATTCTGGAGCTCTCTGTGCATCCACATCGGTTTCTTGGAGCCCTTACTATGTTTCCGTCTTGCTGGGATAGTGAAGGCTTGAGCTTGCAAAAGCTCGTGTTTGAGAATGGCCCACCCTTCACTCGCTCCTTTTCCTTCCAGCACACTCCCCCATGGAATGACTCTCATCAAGCCTCTGAGTTCATCAAAGTTGGCCCTACGAAAATCTAACCTACGAGTCTGGCTACGAACTTCCTTGGCTCCCCACAGCAACTGGAATTCAAGAAGGACATGGTCACTTCCCCCTAAGGTCCCCACCATCTTCATCTCATCTACCAATTCTTCCCTGTTGGTTAATATCAAGTCTAGTGTGGCCGAACCCCTTGTAGCTTCCTCCACCTTTTGAAAAAGGAAGTTATCGGCCAGGCAGGTCAGGAAATTGCGTGATTCATGACGCTTTGCTGAGCCTGTCTCCCAGCACACATCGGGGAAGTTGAAGTCACCCATAATTACAAGGTTCTGATGTCTGGATACTCTGCCAATTTGTTCAAAGAGGGCAGCATCCATTTCTTCTCGCTGGTCGGGTGGTCTGTAGCAGACTCCAACAACAATACCCTTTGTCCTTCCTCCCCTTATTTCTACCCATATACTTTCCACCGGGCTGTCCGCCCCATTCTGTGGGAGTTGCAATGTTTGCAATCTGGTGGTGATAGGAAAAGAGTTTAGAATAAGTTCCACCAGACACACCATCATCCTGTGAGATATTTTGACCTGCAGCATAGCTGGCATCATGTATGTGATCGAATGTACGTGCAGACCTGTCAAGGTAAGAGTACAGGAACACATCTCATATATTAGAACAAAAACAGTGGAAGCACCCTTGGTACAGCACTTCTTGGACTATCATAGGGAACCTAGAGAATTTTGTTATTCTGTACTCCAAGTGTTATGTCCAGATAGATTGAACAATCTGCTGAAGGATTTATTGAGATGAGAATCCTTTTGGATTTATGAATTAGATACTATGACCCCTAAGGGATTGAACCAGATTATTGACTTCTCTTGTTACCTGTGAGCTTGATGTTATGTTGGGGAGGCTTTGTTTCTGTGGGGTTCTTTGTACTTTTAATTCCAGTGTGTTGTTCTTCCACTAATTAGAGGCAAAGCTTTTATAAAAATAGGTAATATGGCATTCACCACACCCTGACTGTGCATTTTATTATTCACCACAGAAGACATTGCAAAAGAAAAATGATGGTTGCAGTGTTGTAAGTAAGAGTGTATTAAGGATTGGTTTAGCATGATAAAGTTGTGGAGGTGTTATTAGATCATATTTACTATTTATAATTTTTGTGCTTGTGTAACTTAGGGAATTATTTATTGATTCATCACGTCCTTGAAAAAATAATTTCGAAATAGGAATATAGCTAGCAACCTGTTGGACATTTTTGGACTGTGGACATACATATTTGCTGGCTTGGCAAGCAGCCCCAGGGTACTCTACTCCAGTGAACCAGTGGGTCAGTCTGGTTACTCTCAAGAAGGAGACCATTACATCTGGAATGAGAAAGACAAGTATTAGGAAAGTATTAAAACAAGTACTTACCTATCTATCTGGAGTCAGCCGTTTATATTGAATGCGCTTCCAACCAGATGTTCATGCGCACTGTGAAGGCGAGAAGCAGAAGGGCTTCTCTCAATTTTGTAAATAATAGGGTTTTGTAAACAACAGAGTGTTGTGTAATTGGATTGGATGTGAACATTGCATTGGGGTTGACTTTATATTACATTGATATTGATTATATTGGTATTGATTTTATACAGTCAATGATTATTTATTTATTGCTGTATTTATTGATTAATGAGCACAGTGCACTTACATTAGTAAATTTAAATATTTATTAGTAATAGAGTATTTCAGCACAGTGCACTTTAACTATTAAATGGTTACAGACTGATAATTTCCACAGAAAATCTTTCACCAGTAATCAGAGTTTCATGGTGCCCCTTTTGTTTTGCTGGATAAAAATACTTCGGCAGTTGCATCGGGAGGGCAATACCTAAGTAAAGAGTTGACCATACCATCCATGCCCTAACAGATGTACTAGTAATGTCCAACTTCCTGACACAATTTTATTTGCCTAATTGTGTCTTTTGTCTCTGTAGCCTTGACCATACTGCTTGTCATTCCTAGGCATTTCATTTTCTTTCCTAATACTTGATCCCATTGACTATTACATTTATCTGCCTGGATGAATCCAAGTAGAGTGGGCCCTCTCATATTTTAAAATTTTTACTTTAAAAAGAAATGCTTTTATCCATGCCTTAGCTTCCATCAGTATTTTGCCCAATTCATCTATCAGAGCTATTCCCAATACACATCTTAGAGTAGTCAATAAGCATTGAAAAAAACATACTGGGTGTAATCCATTCTCTCAGATGCAGCCTGAATCCAAATTTCTGCACCTTACAAAAATTGATTAAGAACTTTGGCATTATATACCTTTAAGGCCGAGGGGACAAATTCACCTCCCACTGTATAAAAATATTTTACAATTGTCCTCCCTACACTCAAGGCAGTATTCATCACCAAATCCAAATGAGTTTTCCATGCAAGGGATGCTTCAAAATGGATTCCCAGGTGTTTAAATTGGTTAACCTGTTCCATAGGTTGGCCTGCTATATTCCATCTGAAGATCTTTTCCCTTTTCCTTTTACTAAATATCATGACCTTGGATTTCACTACATTAATAGGCAAGCCTTCATGGTGACAATAATACTCAAAGTTTTTAATCAATTTGTGGAGTCCCACAACTGATCAGGACATTATCACTGCACTGTCAGCATATAAAAGGATTGGAATTTCACACTTAGCTATATATAGAATATGGCAAGCATTCCTCAGGAGACAGGGTCTAAGTTCATTTATATATAAGTTAAACAGCAGGGGCTCAAGAGAATACTAGGAATTTACATTCATTTAGAAGTTGTTAATAAATTCCCTCCCCCCTTTATGTAATTGTTCAAGATGACTGACTCGCTCCATTATTGCTTGTTTTTGAGCTTTTTTACTTTTATTCAAGAATGTAGACATTGTTATCAAGTGTCCTCCCAGAACTGCTTTTTAATGTGTCTCATATTATGTGTGGAGGAGTTTCTTCAGTTACATTGTCTTTTATGTATTGTTTGATGGAATTTTCTATTTCTTTGGCATTTCTTTCATCGTATAACAGTGATTTGTTTTTTCTGTTTTGTTACTAGGGCCTAATGATAGTGTACAGTTTAGATAGGCATGGGCCCTTTTCACACTGCTTACCTGCTCCCAGAATGTCATGAAATATCACACAAAAAATACGGAAGATAGCGCCTTCTTGTGAGAGTTTTGCGCGGTCGCGCAAAACTCTTGCAAGGAGATGCTATCTTCTGCGGTTTTTGCGTGATATTTCACGACGTTCTGGAAGCAGGTAAGCAGTGTGAAAAGGGCCATGGTCTGACCACATTATATTGCCAATTTCAGAGGATAGTGCACTGTCTTTTAGAGAATCAAAGATAAGTATATATTCAATGCTGGTACAGATGTTGTGACATGAGGAGAAGTGTGTGAAATCTTTTTCAGAGATATGCATTGTATGCCATCTGTGGATCAATTGATAGTTATCTAGTAGTGTTGCTCATTCAGTGTTTTGTTTCTTCTTTTATTTTTAGGTTTATTGAAGTGTGTTCTATCTAGATCATGCTTAAGAATGAAGTTTAAGTCTTCTCCAATTATAATTTCCCCTTCTAGTTTTGTTAGGAATTTTAGTGTTTCTTCTAGAAAATTGATTTGCTTATTGTTAGGAGCATAAATCGCAGCTATTGTAAATTGTCGCTCTTCTATTAAACCTTTAACAAAGATAAATCTTCCATAAGGATCTGTTAATGTTGCTTTGTGATGCAATTTTATATGATTAGAGACTAGTACTGATACTCCTTGAGTTTTTGATGAACCTTTGGCATGATATTGAGATTGTGTCCAATTGGCTTTCAGTTCATAATGGAGTGTAAGTAGTTCTTGAACCAGAATAATATCTAGTTTTAACTTAGCAAGATTTGTTTTCTTTTAATTGGATTATTGAGACGATGAACATTAAGGCAGGTAATATTCAATGCATTTGGACTGTTGTTTAGATGCGTATCTTATTCATAATATCATTAGCTGGTTAAATTCAAAAGAAAAGTATCAGGGTTTATGTATTTTTGAACTTTACAATTACAGTGGATAAGAAAATCTAGTTTAAATACAGTAGTTTGGTAAATAAGAATTAATTTTGTATAAGCAAATATCTGTAACAATACTCGTATTAGTTAGTTAATTAATTAATTAATTAATTAATTAATACAAAATTTATATTAATAATTGCTATACTTATACTATATACAACTTTCTATAGAATAAGCTGTCACTATTTAATTTAGTCACAATAAGATTTTTTTCTATTTAGTATACATATATAGTACATTGGGGAAGGCAATGGCAAACCACCCCATATTTTGCTTTCTTTTTGAGGGCTTCGTGGCTGTGTCATTTTTCTTTTTTGGAATGTTTTGTCAATTGGCATATGAGTAAAGATATTAATGTCTTGTAGTAATTTTATTCAAATCATAGTCTGAGGCATGATATAATTTGTCATTGTGCTTTACTTGTAATTTGGTGTGGTTTGTCCATTTAATGTGTGTCAATGCCTCTGTGGTCATTTTGAGCCTTTGGGACTTCCTGTTTGGGATCCATGGAGGTCTAACGCAGCTCCACTTGCGGAGCTGACCGGACTGCCGTTTTAACCGGCCGGCGGGGTGAAAATAGCCCGCGGCCGACTGCTCTCAGGCGGGGAGCAGGCAAAGAACGCTCAAGACCCTAGGGTGAGCTAGATCTCGGACGAGGGGGGGCTCTACACAGCGAGTCTCCCCCCGATCCTTGAGGTCCCACCTTGCGACGGGTCGGCTATAATCTCTGCGGCAGTTTTGGGGCCAATTCGGCTGGCATAAGACCTACATACCCAAGCATCGATTGGGGGAAGAAGCTGAGAGGAGAACTTAAAATCGAAACAGCGATTACAACCCGAGAAAAGTGAAGAGAAGGTAAAGATCATTATCTTCTGAGACGGGACAGATTGATAAAAACAGAGAGGAAAAAAAGTAGATTTTTAAACTGCAACAGACTAGTGAAAAGGAGGGGAAGACTCGGCAGGAATCGAATTTAAAAAGAGACTAAGTTTAAAGAAGTTATTAAAGAAATGGGACTATTGTTTTGAATACCTGTGGCTTTGGAGCTGTGAGAAAAAGACACCATCGCGAGATCTGCTGTGGGAAGACGGGAGACAGGAAGTGCGTAATAACAATAGAGTGGCTGGAGAGAAGCGGCCCTTGCTGGAGGGCAGGAAGTAGGGAATCGCCATTTTTGAAAGGGGAAGGGTCGCGGCTTCAGCAGAAGAGGAAGTAGGCCATCTTGGATTACAAAATCATAGAGAAACCATAGAGAAAAGACGCCCGACATTTTGGACTCTTTAAAACTTAATTTCTATAAGAAGACCGGGACGTTTAAAATAGAAAAACGTTAAATTTTACGCCACGGAGTTAAGGAAGAGAGCGGATTCGTGGGAGCGAGCTAAAGCAAGCCCCACGATGTCAAAAAAAGAGTGGCAATCGGCAATAGAAAACCTGGATAAAAACCTGGACAAAAAACTTTTAGATATGATTAAAGAACTTAAGGACACGAAATTGGAGCTGATAAAAGAGGTTAAAGAGGTTACACAGACAGTAAAATCGGAGCTGTCAGAAGTGAAAAAAGGTATGGAAACAATACGAAGTGAATTACAAGGAACGCAGCAGAGAGTTAAAACAGTAGAAGACGCGATGGAGAATTTAGCAGACACGCAACAAACAGAGATGAGATTGGTGAAGGGGAGAATGTCAGTTGCAGAAACTAAACATATGGAGAAGCAGCTACGTTTTCGTGGCTTGCCAGAAGTGGAAGGAAAGTCAGCGCAAGAACAGATGACTGAGGTGTTGGCTGAGTACCTGGGGAAGGAGGAGGAGGAAGTTGTGGCTATCCTAGATGTGGCATACCGTGTGAATTCGAGAATAGCAACCCAGAGGAAACTACCAAGAGATGTGATTGTGCAGTTTACAACACGAAATATGAAAGAGAGGATTGTGACAAAACAGTTTCAAGATCCATTGGAGATTGATGGCAAGACGATTATTATAATGAAGGAACTGCCCAGATCAGTGTTACTGGACCGGAAAAAATATAAAGTGCTAATTCAGATTTTGAAGGACATGAAAATCAGGTACAGATGGGAGTTACCGGAAGGAGTGTCCTTTGAGTTTGGAGGGGCCAAAAAACGCATCAGATCTGAGCGAGAGATGGAGCGATTTATTAAGGACAATGAAAAAGACTTACCAACAAGATCATGAGTATGGAGTGTAAAGTATTATCTTGGAATGTAAATGGACTAAACTCACCGAATAAGAGGAAAAATACTTTTCACTGGCTACTAAAACAAAAATGTGACATTGTTTGTTTGCAAGAGACCCATATCAGAAAGCAGGATGTAAAATATTTAAAATCTGGAAAATTGGGCAAAGAATATGTAGCGGCCTCCAACAAGAAAAAAAGAGGAGTGGTGTTGTACATAAAAGAGGAGCTACAGCCAAAATTTGTTATGAGAGATGTGGAAGCTAGATTTGTAGCAGTGGAATGTATTTGGAATTTAAAGAGAGTGTTGGTAGTCGGACTTTATGCACCTAACGGTGCAAAAGAAAGCTTCTTTGAGGATTTAAGGAAGCATTTAGACGATCTTGCATACGACCAGATAATTCTTGCTGGAGACTTCAATGGAGTGACAGACTTGGAACTAGACAAAAAGACTACAACGGCACAAAAGAAAAGAGGACTATTACCAAAGCTTTTTTTTGAGTTGATTCAACAAGAGACTCTTGAAGATGTATGGAGGAGAGAATATCCTAAAAGCAGACAGTTTACTTTTTATTCTGCAAGGCATTTTACATTATCAAGAATTGATATGATCTGGGCCTCAAAAGACTTAGCATTATGGACTAAGGAGGTAGAAATAATGCCTATGGTAGGCTCAGATCACAACCCAATTATGTGGAAATTTGGAAAAAAGAGAAAAAGGAAAGCATGGAGAATAAATGAGGACTTGTTACAGGAAAGAGAGAATATGGAAATACTGAGAAGAGAGACAAAGTTTTTTATACAATACAACGTGAATAAAGAAGTACCAACCAATAAAGTTTGGGATGCTTACAAGGCGGTTGTAAGGGGCATACTAATGGACTTAAATGGTAGAGCAAGAAAGAAGAAAGAGGAGAAAAGACAAGAGATTGAGGAGAAAATAAAAGCCAAAGAAACACAGCTAAAAAAGAGACCAGGGAAAAAGAAGGTATACCAGGAAATTAAAATACTTCAAGAACAGCTAACAGCAATGAGCAATAAAGAATTGGAGTGGAATCTCAAAAGACTGAATCAAAAAGCGTTTGAGGGTGCTAATAAACCTGGGAAGTACCTGGCATGGCAATTGAAGAAGAAAAGGGAAAAGAAGATAATAAATAAAATTTGCGAAGATAACAAAACGTATTTGGAGCAGGCTACCATTAGTAGAGCCTTTTATAAATTTTACGCTAAGCTGTATAATAAAAAAGAAGTAAACAAAGAATCAATAGCGTCATATTTGGAGAAAACCAAACTTCCAGAAATCTCGGAAGCTTGGAGAAATAAGTTGAATAGTGAAGTAACTGACGAGGAAATAAGTAAGGCAATACAATCTGCAAATCTAGGAAAGGCGCCAGGGCCAGATGGACTTACGGCTAAATTCTATAAGACAATGGCTAATGAACTGGCACCATTCCTAAAAGAGGTGATGAATGGGGTTTTAAGGGATCAAAGGATTCCAGAAACTTGGAGTGAAGCGAATATATCATTGATCCCAAAAGAGGGCCAAGACCTGACTAATGTGAAAAATTATAGACCTATATCGCTACTCAACAATGACTACAAAATTTTTGCGAAGATATTGGCGGAGAGATTGAAGGGGTGGCTCTCGGAAGTCATAGAGGAGGAACAAGCAGGCTTTTTGCCAGACAGACAAATAAGAGACAACTTAAGGACAGTGATCAATGCTATTGAATATTATGACAAGCGTTGTGACAAAGAGGTTGGTTTCTTCTTTGTTGACGCTGAAAAAGCGTTTGACAATTTAAACTGGGACTTTATGTTTGCCACTATGGAAAAGCTACAATTGGGAGAAAGATTCATCAGAGCAATTAAGGAAATTTATAGAGACCAGACTGCAGCAATTGTGGTGAATGATGAATTGACCAAGAAATTGACGATAAGTAAAGGAACAAGACAAGGTTGCCCGTTATCTCCATTGTTGTTCATTTTAGTATTGGAGATTCTGATGATACAAATACGTCAAGATGATGAAATTCGTGGAATAAAAATAAAGGACTATTCATACAAGGTCAGAGCATTTGCGGATGACATAATGTTAATTGTAGAGGACCCATTGGAGAACATGCCAAGAGTGATAGATAAGATCAAGGAGTTTGGAGACTTGGCAGGTTTCTTCATTAACAAAAAGAAGTCAAAGATATTATGCAAAAATATGACTAAGCAGAAACAACAATTGTTAATGGAAACAACGGATTGTGAAGTAACAAGTAAAGTGAAATATTTGGGAGTCGAATTAACTGCAAAGAACATAGATCTATTCAAAAACAATTATGAAAAACTATGGACTCAGATAGAGAGAGACTTGATTAAATGGAATAGATTGAATTTGTCGTGGTTGGGTAGGATTGCAGCAGTTAAGATGAATGTGTTACCAAGAGTAATGTTTTTGCTACAGACAATACCAATCATCAGAGACTCCAAACAATTTGAAAAATGGCAGAGGAAAATATCAGATTTTGTTTGGGCAGGCAAGAAGCCTCGAGTGAAAGTGAAAGTTTTACAAGATGCAAAGGAAAGAGGCGGAATGCAACTGCCCAATCTGAGACTTTATCATGATGCAATCTGCCTAGTTTGGTTGAAAGAATGGATGACATTAAAGAACAAGAAACTATTAGCCCTAGAGGGATATAAAAAAATATTTGGATGGCACGCATATTTATGGCATGACAAAGTAAAGGTCAACTCGATGTTCCTGCATCACTTTGTTCGGAGAAGTCTATACATAATCTGGAAGAAGTACAGAATTTATCTACAAGAAGGAACCCCTTTGTGGGTGGTTCCATATGAGGTGATAGACCCGAGAGCTGTTGATAATGAACAACAATGTTTAACGTATAAAGAAATAACTAAAACTGAAGCATCCAAACTTAGAATAAAGACACAAGAGGAACTATCACCTAACTACGATTGGTTCCAGTATAGACAGATCAGAGACTTATATAATTCGGACTCTGTAAAGGGAGGTATACGAATAGAGAATTCGGAACTAGAGCAGACCCTTCTTAAAGAAGATAAGAAAAGAATATCCAAGGTATACCAAGTACTGTTGAAGTGGTATACCGAGGATGAGATAGTTAAAACACAAATGGTGAAATGGGCTATAAACTTTAATAAAGAAATAACAATGGAGGCATGGGAATACTTGTGGAAAACTACAATGAAGACAACGACATGTATTAATATCAAAGAGAACATTCATAAAATGATCTATCGTTGGTACATGACACCAAAGAAGATTGCGCTAGGGAATTTGAATACTTCTAATAAATGCTGGAAATGTAAGAAGCATGAGGGCTCCCTCTATCATATGTGGTGGTCGTGTGAGGTAGCCAGGCAGTACTGGGGGGAAATAATAAGAGAAATGAGTGAAATTTTACAATTTCAAATTAATAAGAACCCAGAACTCCTGCTACTGAACTTGGGAATGGAGGGAATTCCAGCCCAACATAGGACGTTGATATTTTATATGACAGCAGCAGCTAGACTTTTGTATGCGCAAAAATGGAAAGTACAAGAAGTGCCAACTATGGAAGATTGGACTTACAAATTGCTGTATATGGCTGAAATGGACAAGATGACAAGAAAATTGAGAGATCTGGACTCAGGGCAGTTCAACACAGACTGGGAGAAGCTGAAACAATACCTGGAGAAGAAATGGGAGGTGGGAGGAAAACTGTGGCAGTTTGAGAACTACTGAAGTATTGAAGTAGAGGGGGGAGACTTTACCGGGGGGAGAAGAGATAAATGTGAATTAATAAGAAGTCAGATTAATAGATTGACATATATATAGATATATGTAGGTTAACAAACAGAACATAGAGAAAATAATTAATTATAAGGACTAAATATAAGGAGCGATTAACTAACAATATTTTCTTTTTTTTCTGACAAGTTTTGTACCAAACTGAAGATATAGATGGGTCAAATTGATTGACTACGTGAGGAGAGATATATAGAACTATTATAAAAAGATAGAATGAGTAATATATATAGAGAATAAGTCAAATTGTTTGATATAAACGAATGTATGATCTATATGGTTTATGATATATAGAAATACCTGAAATTGAAAAATTGGGATAAATTGTTTATCTAAGATAGAAACAAAGGCTTACAGTTTGGGCATATAATGTTAAAAATAGTTAAGGATGTACTGCTTAGAATAATGGGGAATATATATTTGTTTTAGATAGAGGAAGCTAATAAAAGTAAGGGAAAGGGGACAAAGGGTTGGAAAGCTGTTGGAAGTCAACAAAAAGGGGGGGGAAAGGGAGGGGGTTAGAGATGAAAAAATTGGGGAAAATTGAATGTAAATGTGGAAATAATGGATTCTAACCCAATAAAAATTTTTCAAAAAAAAAAAAAAAAAGATTGGGGTTCCTTTGAAGGATAACAAGTTTGGAGTTATAACAGCATCTAATATTTTTTCTGTGTTCTGCAGAGGCCTCACTTCAGGAGACTTGGTCCCACTTATGGGATCAGGGCTTCACACCTTGAACCATAAAATGCCACCTTGCTGCTATTTCATTCTTCAGCAAGGTGCATAGCTTTCTGGACCCCTGCAATTCATTTGCAGTCTGAAATGCCATCAAGGGGTGGAAGTGATTGGCCCCTCCCCCCAGACCCTCATAGGTGCATTACACACACCATTCTGTCACAGCTTCTGTGGCAGCTTCCCGATATCTTCCACTCAAAATATGAGGTTATATTATTTGAGGCTGCATTTTCTTTGGTATTCTTTGGGGCTTTCCGAGTTGGGGAATTAGTGGCTGGCTCTCACCAGGACACTTCCAGCTGGGCATTAACTTTTGGGGACATGTCCATTCATGATATTGCTGTTAGCATACTCCTCCATAGATCAAAGTGGGACCAGCTGGGGTGGGGGACCAGGGTCTCCTGGGCAGTACAGAATCTTGCCCATGCCCTCTAAAGATGCTGGCTTGGTGATCTGCCCATGGGGTCTGGACCTCCTTTTCCTCCACAGGGACGGTGCCCCTCTCACTCATTTTCAGTTTATTAGTGTAATGTTTATGGCCCTTTGCACAGATGTGTTTGCGTCTAAGGAATTTGGGGCACATTCATTTAGGATTTGGGCTGCCACTGCTGCCTTTGAGATGGGCCTGCCTAGTGCTCATGTTAAAGCGATGGGTCGATAGCGCTTCAGCTCATTCAGGTCATACATCAGGCTTGAACTGGTGATTAATTCACACTCTTTTTAGTCTCCTCAGGAGGGCACAGGCTGGTTTGGATTGTGCATTGGGCAGCTGGTTACATGAGAAGATCGTGCTGGAGTTCATTTCTAGGACTAGCAAATGTGATATCTATGAGGTGGATCAGTACAAAGGGGATGATGTGGGACTCCTACTTCCTTGCTTTCTCCAGTTGACCAAGCAGTTCAGGACCCTGGATGGCATGTTTCTCCAACTCGGTGAAAATGACTTGCCCAAGAGGTCCAGGCTGAATCTGCTCAAGCTATCTTGAGACACTTTAGATCTGTTACTCAACCATGCACATTATCTGGTCAGATCTGCTGGAGCACCGCTCTTGATGTGGGGTGAGGGCTGATGACAGGGTTGACTTAGCCTGGAGACGATTGTCTAAGAGGGTGGCGTGCTATGTACTAGAGTCAGGGGGCCTGGTGATTCATCACTCAGATATTTCATTTCGGTTGAAGGCACTTTACTGCCTGGATGGGGTGCACCTGTCCAGCTGGAGACAGGACATATGGCTGCAGAACATCTGAGACAGTTTACAGTGTTGGTTGCAGCTTTAGGAGCTTTGACAGGAGCCATTTTGGGGCTCTAGTGGTGGTTTTGGCATTGGGCATGGATCCCCTTGGGGGAGAAACAGGGCCTGTGTGCAGTTTCCCCATAGATGAGGATCCCTGTAAGGGTTCTCAGACCAAGCATAGGCAGTGGCAAGCCCAGCTTGGGGGCTGCATGAGCATGCCTGCCTCCAGGTGGCAGAGAAACAATGTAGAGGCTGCCACCCCATGGGTGGGCCCCACTAGCTGTCATCCTGCAGTTTCCCTTTCAGCAGGTGGGCTGAAGGGTGAGCGGTCATTGGCTGGCAGGTGGGTTAGCAGATGCAGGGATCAGCACCCTATATTGAGCCAATGCTCCTATCACTGTAACCAATAAAGTTGTGGGTTTTTCTTCCATTCTATGTTTCATGCATATTTGTTAACCTTCCCAAGCACCCTAAACCATAGAGCTTGCCCCACAAGCTTGATTAGGGAAACCCTGACTCAACTCAAGTTTAATGCATAACCCCAAGCCTACCTTTGAAACAGTGGGGGGAGGGGGCAAATCAGCTTTGTGAGCAGAGGCAGGAGGGATATCTTAATTCCCTCTTTTCTGCCCTGTGCACTTTACGTTGCAGAGAAGAGCCCTGGAGTAGGACTCTTTGTCTTACTGACAGTTCCATGAGGCTGCCAGGTTCCACTCATATCGTCTGCTCACTCCTGGGCAGATGTGTGGATCCAGCAGTAAGACAAAACCAGCAGTAACTCTGCTAGTTAAAGTGTCTGGGGTTGAAAAGGGTAAATGAAGGTGCTCAAAGGATGCAGAAGAGCTGATTTACCCCACCCATCTACCATCATTGTTTTAAAGGTAAGCTTCAGTTCACATGTTAAAGTTGGGGTTTCCCCCAATCAAACTCATGTTTAGTACATATGTAAAGAGACCTTCTGACAGTCTTGTTTCTCAACAATGTGACTACACTTGCAAGATGGCAATTAGGTCATCAAAAAATATTCAGTTTGTGTCCTGCTATTTTTCCAAAGCAACAACTTCCTATCTTTCAGTCATCATCTTTGTTAATTTGGAACTGCTGGCTGGACTAATATTGTTAGGGCTAATATTGTAAATTAATTAATTAATAAAATATTGATTGCCTTGATTTACATTGTATAATCTGGCTTGTCTCAGTAAGAAAGGCAGACTATAAATAAAGTAAATAAATAAAATAAAAATAGTTAATGTACCATGCTTTTTATCCTGCAAAGATACAGCCACACAAAAATGCCGCTAAACCTAGCTTTGCCAACTTTTATAAGTTGATGAAGACTTAAACTCTAGTTGACTAATCTATAGAGGGCCAATTTTCATTAGAAAAGATGTGACAAGTACGTGCTTACTAATTTGCAAAAGATATTTAAGCTCTGATATAGTACTATATCAGAGAAATGAAAATATATTAAATATTATCTTCCGTTCTAACAAGGAACAGAAGCTTCTGTTTATTAATCCAAGATACAGACATATATGCCAATCCAACCCATTCCCATTTTAAGTTCATTTGAAATGGAAATCCGGTGGAGCTCAAACCATGATAACCATTTGGATGGTTACAGCTAGTGCCGCTAATCAACCAGTCAAGATTTACTTCATATGAATGTATTTATTTTATTAATTGTGGCATTTAAATAACATCCTAAGAAAATCTCAAGGCAATTCATAACATGCAACACAACCAAAAATGATAATTCGAAATTCTGCATACATCCCAAATATGCTCCTCCTCCCTCAACTCACTTCCATTGCAAAAATCATTTTCTTCCTTTATTCTGATAATGTTCCATTTATTGAGTCCTCATTCTTGCCAATATCTGTGCTGTACCATTTCAAAGTGCAGATGGGGGCTTACATGGCTGGATCCCTTCCAGCACAAAAAACCTTCCTTCAAATAGAAAACTAGCAGGTGAGAAAGAATGGTGTTCATTATCTTTCTGATAATTATTTTTTTATGCATGGGATCTGTTTTTTTATGTGAAGGAACCGCTGAATTGCACTCAAACACACACACCACCTGCACTCCAAAGTGCTACAGCCTAGACAGGTATGCTAGCTCAGTTAGATCAATGCCCCAGCCTTTATGGAACATCTACCCATTCTATCCTATTTTCAATGAAAAATCATGACAGGAGACAGCTAATAGGGGTGCCAGCACAGCCTTGGCAAATGACAGGAGACTTTGAAAGAGGGCCTTGGGGAAAGTGGAATTTGGTGAGGATGTGATGTCACTTCCAGGTGACACTCTAGGAATTTCCCCATATATTTATTGTAAAAACCTTAGAGACATGAGAAAATTCCTAGTGTGTTGCTATGAAGGGCATTTTCTAGCTGTTTCTCCCAATCCTCAGTTCCTCAAGGTTTGGAGATTTGGGCAGAGAGTAGAGCTTTACCCATCATAGTCCAGCAAATGGCAACCCAACAATAACACAATGCTGCTTCTACCATTAATTGGTTGATGTTCTGTGTTTCTCCTCTTCCTCCTAGGGAATATCAAGTCCTTTTATAGTACAGTTGCCATGTCTCCTGCTATAGTGTGAGATCTCCCACTGGCAGCCACTGCCTCCCCACGGCTGCCCAGTTGGCCAGTGAAGGAAAGAATAAAGCAAAAACTCACCATCCCATCAACAGCATGATTTCATTTCCAGGGCAAAGCCAGAAGTGACATCATGTTGCTCTAGGATTCAGCAGAAACTCTATGGCAAAAACCATAGAGCTTCCACTGAATCCTAGAGTGACATGATGCTACTTGCAGGTTTCCCTAGAAATGACATTATGCCATTAGCCAAATGGTATCGCCCATGTTCCTATTGCCTCAGTCTCCCACTGAATGGCAGCCACCAACTGACAACCTTATTTTATACCCTGAGCCTGGAGAAGGAAAGCTCCTGCTGCAGTAACATGCCTAGTGTTGAATAGTGCCTTTCTTTTTGTTCCCTTGAGTTTTAGAAGCCTGTCTGGTCCAATTAGCAGCCAAAGGGGTTCTTCCTTGTGCCTGCCATACCTACATGTTCCTCTCAACACACTAACTATACCGCTACTAAGCCATCCCCCACAGTTACAAGTATTTCAAGGTCAATTTATCAATTTAACAGCTTCATCTTCTTAATCACTAAACTTCTGTCTCTTTGAGCCTGTGCTGAAAGACTCTGGCTGCTAATTAAAATGGAGCTTTACTAGCAAGTACACAAATTAGATCCTGTCAGTAAGTTTATTCTAACTATTGGTCATTTCTAAATGCCTTTTTAATCCCCTAATTTTTACATTAAAATTCAAAAGCCTAACAATCTTAATCACCCCTACATCAAATTCATCATTAAGAACAGGAAGCCAGATGGTATAATTTTGATTTACCGGACTTCAGCGTGAATTAATGTAGTGAGTGCCGATAATGAATACATCAAACCTGATATTGCAGAAACCTATGAATCTGGCATGTTAAATTAATAACACACTTTGCACAATGAAAGCATGTAAGCTCATATAAAACCGAGGAGTAATGGTCCCTTTTATTTTAAATGGTCTTTATTAGCCTTCAATTTTGACTCTTAACAAAAAAAATGAGCATTTTGTTTAGGAATCTTCTGTCCATTTTGCTCCATGTCCAATGCTGAATTGGAGAAAAGACCAAGAACAATTAAATATGAACATTCAGTGTGTGAGATGATAGGACACATCGAGAGTTACGTTACAAACGATTCTCCTGTCATATTATGCCAATGGCAGTCATTTCAAAAACTGCTCTCTAGGAAACTCTGAGAACATATTTGGACTCTTCTGAGGGCTTGATCAATGGTTGGATCAGTAAGGTTCCCTACAACTACCAATCTTCCTTTGCAAAGCTTAGTAATCAGAGGCTGTTGCATGTTTGCCTCCATCACAAAGGACAAAAGAAAGACTCAACAGCCTAGACATGGCCGAAGGCGTGAGCTAGGTTCCTGGCCCTTGTCCTTAGTCCATGACCATGACTCACAGTTTGTGGCATACAGTGAGCTAGGCCAGTACTTTATTTTTATCATTTGATCATCTAAATCATATTTTTTGTGTTAAGCCCTTTTTGAGTTCCAGTGAAGAGAACAGCAGTATAGAAATATGAATAAAGGAATATAAATAATAGACCCATATTCCAGCCGAATTAATTTTGCACTTTAGAACATGCCCCCAAATTTCCTGCCATACACAGAAGACAAATCAATAAGGAAAAGATTGCCAAACAGTAGTTCGAAAACTGCCATTCTAATGGATGGATTTTGACAGTGATATCAATATTGGTCCATATTGTGGCCATTTAGTGGGATAGGAGGGAGAACATATTAAAATGAAATGGGTATCACCACCATAAATACCTCAAGGAAGTAACTCCAAGAAGTTACCTACAGTAACACAAAGGTCTTCACTCTGAAAATTTACGGTGATTAGGTTCATCTGTCTCATCACAGTGAATATCATTATAAAAAAGAATTCCAATATAAATTTCAGCTCTAAAACTTCCTAATACGGCAGTTTTTCTAAAAGAACTAAAGGTTGGAATGGAACTGTGGCTGATCACCTTATATATAAATATAGACTTAACGACCAAAAGTTGAAGCCATTTAGTGTGAGAGAAAATGACTAGCCCAGTTACTAGAAGGAAACAGTTAGTGATATAGCTGAACATGAGCCTAAACAGCCCCCATCTTCATTCAATCTTTCCATCTGCTCAGCAATAAATGAATGTTTCATCAGCTACACATTTAGCCTACAGTGAAATGACTACTCATCCAACAGAGAACCTGAGAAAAATTCACAGTGCTGGGGAGAAAAATGATTTCCACTCTGCCAGTGCTCAGAGGCTAGCCTGAAAATGCATCTCCAGATAGCGCAAAAGCTGTAACGTAAGTTTCTCAAGTCATATTTCATGTGAAAACTAGCTATGGGCAGAGAGAGCTGATGTGCCAATGCAGGTATCAGCAACCATACATAATTAAAGTACCAAACAACACCCAAAATCAGAGCAAGAGATCAAAAAAGACCTAGTATAAGAAAGTCCATTTGCACGCAATTGAACATTATTGATTATAGAGATGTTGATTAATAACATGTCTATTATATGTTGATTAATAATACGTCTGTAATAACAACTATTATGTCTGATGTATTGTATTCAAGATGTCGATCAGTTTGCATTCTACAATCCCACAAGATCTTGTCTTGATCATTTTCTAGCACCTTTTCCACCTGATGTTCCCACGAATTCTTTGATACTGGCAGGTTATACTTTTTACTCAATGACCAATGAATCAGCTTTGCAACCTTGTGATGTCTGGCTTTGTAATATAGAGATCTGACAATAGAAACCACCCAACTATGGATGAAGAATACAACAGTAATCCCCATTGTCATCAGGGCACCGGGAACAATTTCGAAAAATTTTGCAACTTATATGGAAAAACTGCAGCTTTCTGACAGAACACATATAGAACTGCAAAAGACAGCATTACTTGGAACAGTGTACATACTGCCAGTTTGGTCTAGTGGTTAAGAGCGCAGGACTCTAATCTGGAGAACCGGGTTTGATTCGTCACAACTCCACTTGAAGCCACTGAGTGACCTTGGGTCAATCACAGCTCTCTCAGAGCTCTCTCAGCCCCACCCACCTCACAGGGTGTTTTGTTGTGGGGATAATAATAACATACTTTGTAAACCGCTCTGAGTGGGTGTTAAGTTGTCCTGTAGGGCAGTATATAAATCAAATGTTGTTATTACACCGATACCTGGTTGATACTTAGGTCTCTGGAGGAAACTTGTATCAGCTAAACAAGGCCAATCAATGATAACAAGTAATCTTTAGTTATTATTGATTGTGTTGCATGTAATTTGAATAATAATAATAATTTTCTGCTGCCGAGACACTAGCTTGTTGCTATTGCACCACGAAAACGGGATCATGGTGCAATGATGTCAGAAATCATGCCAGGAAGACACCCTCGTTGCAAGAACTTAGCACTATGCTGGTCCGTGTGGAAATGGCCAAGGTCTCACAATAAGTAATAAATACATGCAGAAGCACTGGGTGCACTTTTTTTAGCACAACGGGTTAATTCTTCACATCGTTAACATTTGGATTAGTGGCAACTATTCACCTCTAATGTTTCTCTTTCTGTAAAGCAACTGGAAGGAGCCATTTAGGGACGCAAAAAAAAGGCCATTTCCACACTACTCACCTTCATTCGGAACACTGTGGAACAGCGCGAAAAAACCGTGGAAGATAGCGTCTTCTCGTGCAAGTTTTGCATGATGTCGCGCAAAACTCGCACGAGAAGACGCTATCTTCCGCAGTTTTTTCGCAACGTTCCACAGTGTTCCGGATGAAGGTGAGTAGTGTGGAAACGGCCCATCTTTGCCTGCCATTTCTCTTACATAGTGATTATTCTAGCATCCCACTTACCCCTCCGATAGAGCTTAACATCAAAGATTTCATTTTCTGTTTTGAAGATCCACATTTGACTCTGAAGCCAAAAGTTGCAGACCTCTGTGGAATTGCTGTTGGGTGGGTAGAAGACCAAAGGGTCTTTCCAGTATATTATGTCGAAAATGAACCCTCTGCAGATCCTGCAAACAAAATGTACTGGAAGTTTTCAGCAGGTAGAGAGGTACGGCGTGAAGTTGTACAAAAGAGAAAGGAAGAACCCCTTGGGGAGGTCACAAAGAAATGGAAAAAAAATTGGTGAGAATGTAAAGAAGTCCTGAAGGCTTCTCAATGAAGAATGAAATAGAGATAGTTATCCTGCTTTTAATTAATTAATTCATTTTATTTTTATTTATTTATTTCAAATTTCTATCCCCCACCCCTTCCCGTGAGCGGGCTCAGGGCAGATAACAGCATATTAAAAATACAAAATGCAATAAAAACAACATATTAAAATACAATAAAAATTCATACACTTTTAAAACAAGATAGTGGACCTTCACAGGGAGGGTTAAGATTTTATACACCCCCCTTTTTTCAGGCTGGTGGAGGCCCAGCCTCAGCCATATGCCTGGTGGAATAACTCTGTCCTGAAGACCTGGCGGAAGGATAGTAGGTCCTGCCGGGCCCTGATTTCAGCAGACAGAGCATTCCACCAGGTGGGAGCCAGGACTGAAAAGGCCCTGGCTCTAGTTGAGGATAGGCAGGCCTCCTTGGGACCAGAGACCACCATGAAAAAGAGTTAACCATGAAAAAGAGTTAGTTACCTTCAAACATAGAGCCCTCTCCCCCTCTCGCTAGTTCCATCATTAGCTATTTGGATTGCCAACCTCCAGGTGGAGTATGGAGTTCTAGAAGGGTTTGTAGTGTGGATTCTATGGTATTGTATCCCAGCTGAGCTTACTCCCCTCTCCAAACTCTACTGTCCCCGGATATTGCGTGCCTCCAAATCTCCAGGAATTTCCCAAGCTGCAGTTGGCAAGAAAAGTGAGAAAGAGAAGGTCACATTTATTTCTTCTTTTTATTTGTCCTTTGTTCAGAATGCTGTAAATAGATCTTTTCTTGCTCATTACACCCTCTTCATAATCAGCATCAATCCTGTGCTAAGTAAAAGCTGGATGCTTTTTGCAATTAACTAGTCTTTCTATGATTGTCGCATAAAGGATCCCTTTTGGGAGGCAATAAAGAATCCCAGGAATTTGCTTCATGCTCAATATAAATGGGTTTGAGAGGCGGGGTAGAATTTGTGATTGCAGCTGGTTTACAAGAAGGATTTTTATTTATTTTAAAAGTGCCAAACCACCCTAACATCCCCCTAGTGGTGGTGACCAGAAAAGCAGTTGGATGAAGGAACTGGGCTGGAAGGCAAAAACCTCACAGGAGTCTGGAAACTTGAGTTTGGACCATCGAAGTAAATTCCTCATAGAGGCAGAACAGAGCCATTAAAGCACACAGCCAATCCACTTTGAATGGGCTAAACAACTGTAAATCAAACACAGGACTGAATTAAGGTCTATTTTCTTCAAGACTTAGTGGGTAAGTGTGTCACTGCTGTCTTAAAGCACAGCTTGCAACATAGATATCTCTAAAACTAGGGCTGCCAATCAATTAAATAGTTTTAGTTGATTAATTATATGCCTTTTAATGGACTCAGTGATTGAATGTTAATAATTTTTACACATTACCGAAGCCTCAATATCTCAATATTTTTTTTTTAAAAAAAAGATATTGAAGGAAGCATAGCAAATTTCAGAATAACTTATTCTCAGAACCATTATGAGGAAAAATGGGTAGGAGGAGAACTCTGGCTTGGATTAAGAGAATTATGGGGAGTGGAATGAAGCTTACTGTGTTGTCTCATGAGCAGATATATACCCCCTAAGGTCCGTCACCCTCAGAAATGGCAGAGGATGTGGTTAGGTTGCCGGCTCTAGGTTAGGTGTTTCCTGGAGATACGGGCTGCATCCTGGACAGAGCAGGTTTGAGGAGGGAAAGGACCTCAGAGGAGTAAATGCTATACAGCCCACCCTCCAAAACAGCCATTTTCTCCAGGAGAACTGATCTCTGTAGTCTAGAGATCAGTTGTAATTCCAGGAGACCCCCCCCCAGCCCCTCCCTCCAGAGGCTGGCAATCCTGGGGTGCAGAGGGAAGGAAGGATCAGGGGAAAAAATCTCCTCCCCTCTGGATGATTTATGCTGACTCTGCCTTCCCCTTCAAGCCTCTGCACCAAACCCACGCAATTCCCAAATGTCCCCTGACCATCAGCAGTAGCCCGGCTCCCACCCTTCGCCCTCCACCAACAGTCGCCGGGCCAACAGGGGGGAAAGTCATGGGAACAGGCCTCCCGGACGCTCTCCTGGGATGGTGCGACGACGTCACTCCCGGGAATGATGTCATTGCACTGCCCCAAGTGGGCTCCCGTGCTTTGCAACTCTGAAGAGTGCTCCTTCTGCTTTATGGTGTCTAGAGTAGCTTATGGCTGGAAGCAGCAGCAGCCACCCATTGGAAGTGGGAATTGGAGGCTTCACAAGCTCACATCTTGCTTGTGAAGGATGTTGATGGTCGGTGATAGCTTAACCCCTACTATCACCGGCCACTTGTTTGCGGCAGGCATCAGATGTGCCCCCCCATTACCCACCGCTCCTCTGGGCTTGAGTACGCCAACCTCCAGTTGAGTAGCAATATAGGAGAGGCAGTCCCCAACGATAATTGAAACAACCAAACGTTGTGACCAGCAGGGAAACCAACAGAATTAATTCAAATTATGAAATCACTTAAATGTATCGACAATGCAGTCCTCATTGATACTCATTAAATGACATTACAACAATAAATAACATTATGTGTAACTGTATCAAAAACACTTCAAAAAGATACTTTCTGACAATCTATACATGCAAAAATGAAACACTCCGAACAATGAAGGTGTGTCACAGTTTTTGTTTGTTTCAACCTCCATGTGAGGCCTGGAGTTCTCCCGGGATTACTTCTGATCTCCAGACTACAGATATTAGTTACCCTGGAGGAAATGGCTTCTTTGGAGGGTGGATTCTGAGGCATCGCATCCCTGCTGATCTCCCTTCCCTCTTCAAACCCGCCATCCCTAAGCTCTGCCCCCAAATCTCCAGGGATTTTTCAAACTAAATTTGGCAACCCTACTCTAGGAACAAATTTGCTGGCTCGTTCACTATGGGGGCCAGAAAAGTTTGGGGCCAAGACAGCAAGGGAATTTCAGCAGCAGCTGCTGCCATCCTAAATATGGGGGTGTCAAACGTGGCCCAGTTAACTGAGGGCAGAAGACATTTTGCTTGAGGCTTTTCCAGCAAACTGGAACTGGCCGTGAACTTGTTCGTAAGCTCCAGGGCACAGTTCAGATTGCAATCGTAAATCAACAATCTTCTTTCAACTTTTATCTCAGGAATCCTCTTGTCCATGAGTGAAAGGATCATTGCTGATTAACTGGGTATACTCACCAATCCAACGGCGACTCTGAGATTCGTGGCAATGCCTCTATACATACTGCGGAGTACACCAGTTGGGTCCACGTACTGTGAAACTATCAGACGCGAGTGATGTCCGATTCACATAATAATAACATTTGATTTATATACAACCCTTCAGGACAACATAACGTCCACTCAGAGCAGTTTACAAAGTGTGTTATTATTATCCCCACGACAATCCCCCTGTGAGGTGGGTGGGGCTGAGAGAGCTCCTAGAAGCTGAGACTGACCCAAGGTCCCCCAGCTGGCTTCAAGTGGAGGAGTGGGGAATCAAACCCGGCTCTCAAGATTAGAGCCCTGCCACTCTTAACCATTACACCAGACTGGCTGGTGTGCATCACTGTCCCATTTTCCTGACCTGAAGCACTCCTGGTGCATACTATTTGCCCCATGGGAGAAACTCACAAATGTACAGATGGGTTTCCACAATGATCCAAATAACATCCCCTGACTCTGTTTCAGGTTCGGGAAATGGTATGAGGTGGGGAGACTGAAACCTCTTTCTCCATGCACACCACACTCATGAACTGCATCAAGCACCACCCACATGACAGTTGAGAATAACACACAACTCACATCTGACTGTTACACAGGACACAGAGGCCCTGGACCCAACTTGTGTACTCTGTAACATTCAGATCTTCTTAATATGCCTGGAAAAGAAAAGTTTTTCTGCTATTTTCCTGTGTGGGACAGTAAACAACATTCTGCTCACTTTCTTTTCTGCTACTTATGTTCTCTCTGCTCCCTATAATATGTGAAGCCATTTCTATTTATCCACTTATACCCCAATTTCCCCCCTAATGGGGTCCTTAAATGGCTTACAGTATCATTCTCTCTTCTTCCCTTTTATCTTTGCAATAAGAGCCTTGTGGAGTAGGTTTGACTGAGAGCGACCAGCTCAAGTTCACCCAGCAAGCTTCCAGTGGCAGAGTAGGGATTCAAACCTGGGTCGTCAGGATCATAGTTCGACACTCTAACCCTTATACCACAGCAGCTCTCAAGTCAGAAAGCAAATGCAGGTGCTGTGAACCCCTGGGGCCAAACTTGAGAACAGATTCCTGGAGGAGTCTGAAACCAATCTGGGGAAAGACAAGGTGGCTCAGGGCCCCCCAATACACTTGGATCCCCCTCCAGACCCAGAGCCTCTCCCAAACCAGAGCCCCTGGATCCAGGAGCCTCAGTCTAAGAATGGCCCCTGAAGGCTCAGTACCAGGCAATGTTTGGTGTAGCAGTGAGAGCCTGTTTGGTGTAGTGGTTAAGAGTGCGGGACTCTAATCTGGAGAGCCGGGTTTGATTCCCTACTCCTCCACTTGAAGCCAGCTGGGTGACCTTGGGTCAGT
This sequence comes from Eublepharis macularius, assembly GCF_028583425.1. Classification (NCBI taxonomy): domain Eukaryota; kingdom Metazoa; phylum Chordata; class Lepidosauria; order Squamata; family Eublepharidae; genus Eublepharis; species Eublepharis macularius. The sequence continues at coordinate 20,981,046 of NC_072792.1, read as the reverse complement.
CACAGCTCTCTCTGAGCTCTCTCAGCCCCACCCACCTCACAGGGTGATTGTTGTAAGGATAATAATGACATACTTTGTAAACCCCTCTGAGCGTGGCATTAAGTTGTCCTGAAGGGCAGTGTATAAATGGAATGTTATTATTATTATAATGTTGCCAACGTGCCAGAATCCAGGACTGCCAGTCCCCAGCCTGGACTACCAATCTCCCTGGTTCTCCCTCCACCAGAATAGAGCAACAGAGATGGTGGCGAGTAAGGAGTGCCAGGCTGGCAGCCTGTTTTCCAGCTATTGACTCAGACCTAAGTGCACATGCTGCTTCGCAGGATCGGGGCTCGATCAAGCCCTGGCCAGATGAAGCCTAGGAATAAGTGGGGCCACCTGCCCTCCAGGATGTTTAAGCCCTGGGTTAAACAAATAGCATTGGTGGTTCAACCAGTTTGTATGGCTAGCCTGCTTCTATGCTCTCTGTGAGACAGCACCCAGCACCCAGCTACTGAGCCTGCTATCAGAGCCAGAACAGCAGGTCCTATGTGGTTTCTGTTGCATTGGAAGACTCTCAAATGAGCAGAAGTGGTAGACCATCTGCTAGGGATACAGAAGATCCCAAATTCAATCCCTGGTATATCCAGTTAAAAATGATCAGGTATTAGATGCTGTGAAAGATCCTGGCATGAGATCCTGGCTTCTAGTTTGAGTAGGCAATATGGACTTAGACGGACCAGTGCTCTGATTTGGTATAAGGCTGCTTCATGTGTTTGCTCTGATTCGGTATAAGGCCGCTTCATGTGTTTCTCTGATTCGGTATAAGGCCGCTTCATGTGTTTGCTCTTGGACAATCAGAAACTATCCAAGGCTCTTTCGGACACTGTCAATCCATGGTTGTTTTAATTCAACAACAGTCAGTAACATATTCAGGGAGTCTCCAAGAAATTTAGGCCCACTGTCCTAATCAGAGAAAGGTCTGAACGCTAAACCTGCCTGCTTCTACATTTTATTCTATGGTTTCAGATCATTATTTATTCTTAGATGCCAATAGGATGGAAGAACCCCTCATCAACCAGGGACACATTTCCTCCTTTCAGCTCATGGTGGCCTTTGATTTATCCATTTGATTGTAAAAGATGGCGCTGTTATCTCAGGATTGCATAAACAAGCTTTAAACAAACGTTCATCTCCAAAGGCACTCAAGCAACTTGAAAAGAATAAGTTGGTCCCAGTTGCAAATATTTTTGACTCTTAAATTTCTCAATGTAGCTCATTTGACAAACCTATTATAAAATGAATAAACGCAGTTCTGTGTGATTTGTCCATTGTCAACATGTTAACACACTTTATTTGAAGGTAGATTGATGAAGGGTGGTTGAAGGAGTTTACCCTCCTGATTTAAAGAATAGAAAATCATTTTCCTCCTGCACATTTTTCTTTTTTTTCCCTAAGAAGTTCACAAGAGTAGATATACAATTATCCCCGACTTGCTGATGCAAAGGAACTGAGCATTTAGTTTCTTGTCACTGTCTCTGAAATTCCTAAAGGTACAATTAGCATTTCATTTGACATAATGTTGAAAGGTTCATAGATTGATCTTCCCTAAAATGCAGCAAGAATTTTTTGAAATGCAAATTTTGACATTTATTAACTTTTATTCCAGATCTGTTTATAGACTGTAAAACTGTGCATACATTTAACTCAAAGAAGCTAAAAGGACAATGTTTAGGTGGATACTCTGTGTTATAATAAAAGTCTATTTTATTGTTTCAACAATGAAATTTTTATTATCCAAGATTTATGATATCAGCACAGCAGTTTTTACTGCATGATTCACAGTGTTTTTATAGATGTATATTCAACAAAACAAGGAGAGAAATTGGACTGCAGTGTTCATTCTCCGGAGTGCATTTCCCTATTGAAATAATGTCAGCAGTTTTCCACCTTCAAAGCCCCATGTTTTCAAATCAATTAACAATTCTAATTGTGCAGGAACAGTTGTTCACTTCTCTCGGCAAATGGGACAGGAAGCTTTATTTCCTTTCTTTGCTTGAAACGAAGACTCTAATCTTCTGAACCATATTTAACATTTTTAAAAGCACATACCTTTAAAAAAAGTTGAGACAGTATTACAACACTGTCCAGTGTAAATATTTTTTTCCTGTGTGGGCCACATTAATTTTCTTTACTCGTTTTTCTTATTTGTCAAAGAGGGAACAAGAATAGTCTTCCAAGCCAAGAAAGTCCCATTACACTTCAATGAAATGTTTTAAAAACTATTTTATGCTAGACAGCTATCCTTGTTTGTGAAAAACAGTAAGTTAACGCCCTTTCCACATGTCCTTACAGGGACAGCCCACTCACCAAATGCTGCCGGCTTTCCCCCTTATCTCCAGATGTCTCCGTTTTCAAAATGGTAGCAGGCTGTTTGGCTTCCATTTTTGGGTGCCTTTTCTGGGACTACAAGAAAGTGCATTTTTGGCTTCCATTTTTGGTGCCTTTTCTGGGACTACAAGAAAGTGCATTTTCAGAAAAGGTGCCAAAAAAAAAAAAGGAAGCCAAACAGACTGCTACGGTTTTGAAAACGGAGACGTCTGGAGTCAAGGGGAAAAGCCGGCAGCTTTCAGTGAGTGGGCCGTCCATTTAAGGACACATGGAAAGGGCCTAACACTGGTTTTAACACAAGTAGGAAATTGTAGAAAATGCCTCCCTGACTATCAAGTTATGCAGTACACAGATTAATGCTTCGAATAGTGGTTAGAGTATTGTATTCGGAATGGGGATCGTTCCTGTTTGTATCAGCCATGAAATACACTGACTGGGCATTTCCCACCCTAAAATCCTCTCAGGTGAGTTATGACCCTCTGAGCTCTCTGGAAGAAATAACTGCAGCTGTCAAGGCCCTTGTCTTTGTCCCAGCTGCTCAAGCTTCACATTAACGACATTGTCCAATAGCTTTAAAATACCTTCAAGAGATAGGAATATAGATCACAGAAATTGTGGTGGACAGGCACAAACTTCCCCTCCACCTCTACTTCACTCCAAGTAACCCCCCTCCCCAGCAGTTTTCCTCAAATATTCAACAGTGACAACATGAGTGTGAAACCCCCCCATGAAGATGCCACTTGGGGGGAGTAGATCAGCAGACAGGACACTCCTTCTCTCTCCTTCCGCTTCTCGTCTCCTCTATTGAAGAGTGTTATAAAATGCTGTTGGGCTATTGTTACATCCATCAGCGGATTCAAACATTCAATTCAAGCTAGGGATGCTGTGATCTTCACTGCAAATGAGTTTGCCAGGTGAATTTACTGCAATCCATTACAGCAGTTCTGGGGATTCGATCCTGCGATTAGTTGGTTGGTGCAGAAAATGTCCCAAACCCCTTCCAAACTGGTTTGTGGTTGTGCAGTAGCTTTTGCTCCTAGCCTGTACTATTTGCTTGATCTCTGGGCATAATTAACAGATGGACCCAATCCTCTGTCCTGGGGAAAAAAGATGTTCTGGATTTGGGAGGGAGACTGTGGAGTGGAGCCCTGGAAAAGGTGGGCATGCAAATTCCCCAGAATTGGGGAAAGGATTTTCGGTTAAATCTAGTGGCAATGGTAAAGCAACAGGGTGGGCTGTTTTTGGCCACTCCTTCCCGGTTATTTGCCACTGAACAGATAAAAGGGTTGTGGTCACCAGGGAGTTACTTTGCAAAACCATGACCACTCGGATTTTGATAAAGGTTAGCCTAGGGCTGTTACCTTATTCTCTGTTTTGCTCGAGCACAAGCTGGTGGTTTTTCTTGCCTTACAAAGCTTTACTCCTGCCATGTATGCCAGCCCTGGGATGTTAGAGGCAGAATGGTAAACCCACCTGCCCTCCTGCCCCCTTGTGAGTATAAGATCAGAATAAATAATTCTCCTAAGCTGTGAACCGAACTATAGTACTGATGGAGGAAGTTGTGATGTAACTAAAAAGGAAGGGGAAACGTATCTCTGCTCTGCCAGGTATGGTATCTTGCACTGTCTGCTATGGAATGAATGTTAAGTAACAAATGTATTAAATTTCTATCAGAAGTGCATACCATGGCTGTGCCAAAGGCATTTGTGAGTGACGTGGAGTGTGATGGAGGAGATGGTTACAATCCGCCTTGATCCTTCGATAAACCACCTACATGTTAAACAATATGCTGATTTTGCATTTATGCAGGCATACTGCTGTGCTAGGTGTGTGAAATCCAATGAATGGGAAATAGTCCATCCAATCACTGATAAATCGGTGGTGTATTTGCCACTGGTAATCACTATGTAACCTGAGTCTGCAGGAGTTTGAACCTCCCTAATCCACACCCAGGTTCAAACCCTGCTCTGCCATAAAAACCTGCTGGGTGATTTTTGGTCAGTCACTCTCTCTCTCAGGGCCAAGCTACAAGTGACGAATGACACAGGTTGGACACTTGTCAGCTTCGCTCAAGTTTTGATGGGAAATGTAGGCATCCTGGTCTTGCAGCTTGGCCCTCCGACTGCTGTCCAATGGACTTTTCAACTGTCACTTGTCCAACATTCTGCCAAGCTGCCTACATTTCCCATCAAAACTTGAGGGAAGCTGACAAATGTCCAACCTGTGTCATTCTTCACTTGTAGTTTGGCCCACAGTTTTACCAATCTTATGGGGTTGCTGATGTGAAGATAAACTTCCTGTAACTGAGACACGCCTCATGACAAGAGAACGTACCTTGCACATTGATTTTACTTTAATCAAGTAGTTTCATTAGAAAGCCGAATACTAAGGAACATGTTTTGTTTTTCTTACTCCTGTTCCTAGCACAAGAGTTTAAGACACAATCTAACATTTGATTTTCCAGAATAATCAAATTCAAGGCAGAAAGGGGGGCGGGGGGGGAACCTAACACAAAAAGTGTGTTCTCTAAGAAATAATACACAATAATTTGGCAATCTATTTAAAATTGTATCTCCTTTCAACTCAAGTTCCCAAGGAATCTTGATTCTACACCTGCAGTCTTGGTATATTTTCTGATTTTGCATGACCTCTGAAAAGGCTAAGCAGTTTAACAGTGCAGTCCTAAACACTAAAAGCGATGGGCTTAGGGAATCTCAGCTATCGTTTTCCTAAAAAGCGAGTTTCTGACTCCTGAGCTGTGAAGCAAGATTTTAATGCTGTGGAGTAATCACCAAAGTGAGAGCAGAAAGACTTCTTGTAACTAGGGGCGGAGCTCTTCTGCATGACTGGTAAACCAGAATATATTATGCAAATGAAAGGAATATCTTCAAATGTGCTGGATTTGCAAAATTCAGGATTTTCTTACATGCAGTTTGGGGTGCCTTGATTTCTGAGGTTTCTTTTAACAACTAAGTGCATATCACTCTGCTTATTAACAACGCTATACTCCTGAAATAAAAAAATCTTTCTTAACACAGCGATATAATAATGTACTGGGTTTTATCCCATTATTGGATTACTGAATATTTCCAGAGTAACTCTAAATAGAATAAGGCCTCTATAATGTATTCAGTCTATGAATTATCATGTGTGTGGCAGAAGAGCAGAAACTTCACACCTGTCAGTTCTGGCTGATTTTCAAACACGATGCGCAAGTGTCAGAAAATGACCTGCCAGTCTGTGCTCATGATTAAGGTCCTGTTCAGGTTTTTCAGTGGGATTTGAAAGAGTGTTTATCCTTGAAGGGTTATTGTCTGTATGAATCTGTCCATCTCTGACTCACCATGCGAAAGGCTTATTTTTGTGAATTTGGTGTAAAATAAAAGCTTCAGGGATGGTGCTACACTTTGGTCTGTCTTCTGAACAGTCTGAAAACACCCTGACATTTGAGTAGACCAAGAAAATGTGCCTTAATTACATTGGAATATTAGCACAGAGGGTCAAAGATTTCATTCAGTGCCACCTGTTGTTAGAGTAAAATACTCTTCCGAGACATATTCTGTCTATTGCAACGGATGCAAGATTTCTCAGGAATACTGTTTGAGCTGAATGAATAATTAATTTGTGCGCCGTTGACTTTCTTTTAAAACAAGCCTTTTTTCTAGTGAGAATTTTATAATTTTTGGTCTCATGTCATCTTTGAGTAGTGTCTAGAGATGGGCATAAACCAGGAAAATGGCGGTTCACTGTGGTTCATGGTTCATCATGTTTCATGAACCATGAACCGGCATGAAATTGCCCAGTTCATAAACTGGTGCATTTGGTTCATGAAAACGTCACTTCCAGGGCAGCAGAAGGTCTGCAGAAAGCCCATCCCCCCATTGCCTAGGAAACTGATTGATCCATGCCAGGCTGTCTGCCGTGATGAACCGAAAAACGAACCAAAAATGAACTGGGCTAAAAATCAGCAGTTTGTCGTGGGTCATCAGAAATCCCATCCGATGAACCACTGGTTTGCGAACCAAAAAACGTCCTGGTTCGTGACAAACTTTGGTTTGCATTTTGGTTCATGCACATCTCTAGTCAATTGAACTCTTCTTTCACTATGATGTGATACTTGATAATAGAGATCATCAATATGGATCCTTGGCCGATTCCAGATGACTAACCTTAAGGCGTTTCATGCCGCCCTCTTCCAGATCGCGACGGGGAAAATGCGAAATATCGCGTTTCCTCGCACAAGTTTTGCACATCGTCGCGCAAAACTCACGCGAGGAAATGCGATATTTCGCATTTTCCCCGTCGCGATCCGGAAGAGGGCGGCATGAAATGCCTAAAGGTTAGTCATCTGGAATCGGCCCTTGTCTTATGAATCTTGGTTACCATACATTTGAAAGCAACACAATATATAAATTTCTGCTTTACTAAAACAAAATTCTCTCATACTTATTCTTTGTAAATCATACATACACACATGCACATGAACACACACATACACTCAAAAACAAGATTTCTAGATTTCATCTTTCTTAAAGGTAGAGTTGTTGAATATAATTCACTATCATTTGGAAGGAGCTATGCCTTGGTGGAAGAACACCTGCTTGGCATGAAGAAGGTCCCAAATTCAATCCAGTTAAAAGGATCAGGTTGCAGGTGATGTGAAAGACCACGACTGGAGAGCTGCTGCCAGTCTGAGTAGACAATATTGACCTTGATAGTGGTCCAATTCCATATAAGGCAGCTTCATGTTTTCACGATGGAAACTATTTAAAGGGATTTGAATTTGAAGTTCATAGATCCTCAGGATGAAAGCTTTAATCACTAGGGTTCTCTTGAAGCTGGACCTCATTTATGTAATATTTTAATTATATTATATGGGCCATGGTTCTGTTCAACTTGTTTAATTAAAAGTTAGGTATGTCTCTACATGCCCTGATCTGGATAGCCCATGCAACCTTGATCTTGTCAGATCTCAGAAGCTAAGCAGGGTCGGCCTTGGTTAGTAATTGGATGGAAGACCTCCAAGGAAGATCAGGGTTGCAGAGGCAGGCAATGGCAAACCACCTCTGTTAGTCTCTTGCCATGAAAACTCCACTAGGAGTTGCCTTAAGTCAGCTATGACTTGATGGCACTCACAACCACGGGTTTACATGCGTGAAGTGCAGAAGCTGCAGACATGTTTGACATGTTCAATGTTCAATCAGATATGAGCTGATCACTGGGTCTATTTGGTTCAACTCCAACTGACTTAAATGCATTAGATTTTTGTCAAATTGACATGCACTCAAACAGTGCCAATCCAAAGAAGTTGGCAGCCACTAACATTACTACAGTCTACTTAGATGAACACCGAATAATAGGATTTCTTTTAAAACACAGTGTTTATTTATAACTGATTTATATAATTATATGATTGGTTACTGTTTTGACTATCTACGTAAATCATTGCCTGCCAAACTGAGCTGCAGCTCAGCAAGGACAGGTGAATGGAGAAATGCCCAAGCCATCATGCTGACTGTGCTGTACCATTCAGTTAGAAAGGAATAGTTACATGACCTGCTGAACAGCTATGAATGGGTCAACAAATAGTCGAATAATTGGCTCTCTGTTTGCAACTGGCGAGCAGAATGTGAGCCAAACCAGTGGGTATTCAGGCATCCCTAGTGCGAACCAGTTGTCTCTAGATTTCTGTATGGAAAACAATTGTGGGGAACGGGAGATCTTTGTAGAGAACAAAGAAGATGCACAGTTTTTCTGTCCTTGTAAGAAGTGAATTATAGAGTAACTGAATAGTGTTGAATGTGTAGCATCGAGCACTTGAATGATTTTTATATTTCATCTTTGTGACACAAGGAGCATTGTTCTCACTTAAAGTCTTCGTAAAAGCTTTTCCCCTAGAAGACATTTGGTGATTAGACCCAACTTGTTTTTCTATGTCACTGCAAAGACAAAGCAAATGCTGATTAAAGCAATTAAAAGTTTCCTTTGTTTGCTGAAAGAGATGCACTCAGATAACGCCTTTTTTGTTTGTAGACATCTTAATAAGCAGTAGCAGACTGAAATGAAATCTGTCATCAGTTTATATTTTTTTCCTTAGGCTTAACTGTCTGCTTCACATACAGATTAAGGGCAACTTGTTAACCAAAGTTCCTTGTATGTTTTTCATTTGTTCTTGTAAACTCTAAAATAAGGGGGGAAAGCAATGATATGATCAACAGGAGGAAACTATGTATTACACTAAAAGCCAGCATATGTGGGACAGTCTCAGTGACTAAGAGTTGGACCACGTGATACGAATTACACATGAATGACACGAAAACTTACTTACACATGTTCCAATGTTGTTTTCAACTACACGCACCAGGACTGCAGGACCTCAATCGAACCTGTGTTCACGGGGGCACGGGTTTTCTCCGCGTACCTCCAAGATATCCCATCATGCATCTCCACTTTGCACAGATAGGAAGCAGAAGGTATAGGAAATAAGGACACTCTGCATTGCCGTGACCGCGTACATGTGCCGTCGCGGCTACACTGGAGCAGAAAAATTTGAATGCGTGCCTGGACCAGGATGCGTGCTCATTGATAGAATGCTGGACATGGGCATTTGGGGTAAGACAGGACTCCTGACACTCGCTCTGTCTCGTGTAATTCGTATCGTGTGGTTCGACTCTAAGAAATAGAACTCATGATGAGTCTGTGCTAATAGGACAGACTCAATGGACGGCAAATGTGGGTGCAAGGGACAAAGAATAAAAACATGCCCCTCATTCCAGATCCTGGCATCACCAAGAGTAAACCATCCCTAATGGGGCACCCGATTCATCTGTTTAGTGTATCTTTACCCAGCCCTTCCTTTAATTAATTAATTTATACCCCACTTTTCCCCCCAGTGAGATTCCAAAGCGGCTTACAGCATTCTTCTCTTCTCCATTTTATCCCCACAACAACCCTATGAGGTATGTAGGTTAAGTCGAGTGTATGTAACTGGCCCAAGATCACCCAGTGAGCTCCCATGGCAGAGTGGGGATTCAAACCTGGGTCTCTCAGATCCTAGTCCAACAATCTAACCACTACACCATGCTCAGGTTGGCATGCTTGATTCTCCTTTTCCCTTAACTTTCTACAATAGAAATAAATTGCTGGCTCTCAGTCCCCTGGGGAAGAGGAGAATGCTGCATTTTAATGACACAGTGGGGCAAAAATCCTGATACCTGGGCTGCCAAGAAGGGGAGACTAGAGAGACAAAATTCTTGAGGCTCTGTATAGCCTGAACGGCCCATAGAGCTGGGCAGGCCATGTGATTTACTTTCATATGATGTTTGGGTTGGATCCAGGTGAGGAGGACCCACAGGGAATCTTTGTATGGGGGCACGTGGTGGCTGTCAGCAGTTCTGCCCAAAATTGGGTGGCCAGGAATCACACACAGATACCTTAATAGGACTCTCTAAGCTGAGTGTATCAATGATCTCTGCAGTACACAGGTGTTCCCACTACACGTACACTAAAGGTCTCCTTCTCCTTGAAGGGAATGCCATACTGACAAGGGGCCCTGAAGCTACTTTAGGTGCTGTCTCTCTAGGAAAGGGATGCTTCAACTCAAGCATTTAGTAAGGTAGATATCTGGACCGCCCAGGTGCAAATATGTGATCAAGTGGTCATCGGTACCAAGCCAAAGAAAAGAAAGAAAATGTAGTGTTCCTTAATGACTGTGCAGTTTGTGTTTACATGTGTTGAATATGATGCTTATAGGCCTTACATAAATGTAACATCTGTATGCAGATGCCCAGTGGAGTAGATGCACCTACTCTCCCACTCTGTCCTCACACATAGCCCCTGTATATATCTGATTTGGTTCTTTGTTCATTAGTAAAAGGTGATGGGATGACGATACTACTAGGGTCTGATTACATGTGTACTAAAACAGTTTGTGTTTAATGTGTGACTGCACTGACCTTCAAAATGGTGTGTATGGAAGGGGGATAATGTGTTCTTTAGCATGCATGGAGCAAGGAGCAACTTCATCAGTCCCTGCTTTTTGCATTTGCGAATAGAAGAGGGCTGTGGGAGGCAGGCTGTCCATCTTACTCCCAGAAACACATATCTCAAGCAGTAAGAAGAACAGCCCATCCCCATGTGCCCTCTTCTTCCTGGAAAAGTGTGCTAGATGGAAAGCAAGGCCCAACAGAGACACTTCTGCCTCCACACATGCTCGCAAGCCCATTTCCTCCCTCCCCCAGACACCATTTTGAATGGTTGGTCACATGTTACACATGAGTTGGACTGGAGTTTCTCTGAACCCTTTTTTGTATTTAGCATACGTGCAATCAGATCCTGAGGGCCAAGCTACACATGACGAATGACACTTGAACGGCAAGTGGATTGAGTGGAGGGCAAGTGAACAGGGAGAAATACACTTGCTGTTCAAGTGTCATTCGTCATGTGTAGCTTGGCCCTGAGACTTCTTAATTACAGGAGGCATGATGGTGTTGGAGATCACAGGACCAAAATTGCAGATCGTAGCGCTCATTCAGGGGGGGGGGATGTGTTTTAACCACCAAAGACTGTTCTTTTTTCCATTGATAGGTGTTTCCTTATGACCTTCTGATGAGTCCCACATAAACCTGAATTATGAAAAAGGTCTCAGATGGGCTTGGATCATGGAACAACACTGGCCGTGACCCTTGCTGAAATTTAATTTATGTGCTGCCCAGTGCTTTGCTTCCAAAGCACTTAAGATACATTACTATTTTTCCATTTAAAAAAAATAAGGATGGTGGGTTAAAACAAGCCTTTTTCAGCCACAAAAGATCAGCTGTTCTTCACTGCTGAGAAGATTGTGTAGGGATAAACAGAGTTCCAAGACATGAGAGAGCTGCTGTAGAATAGCAGTTAAGTGGTTGGCCTCTGAATCTGTACTCTGTTGGTTTGAATCCCACTCCTACCATGAGCTCAGTACGGGGCTTTTGGTAAGCTATTCCTCTCACCCCCAGGTCCACAGATGTTTTGTGGGGATAATAATAATAACAACACTGCTTTTGTTGACTGCTCTGGCAGGGGCACTAATCTACCTAGCACACTAATCTAACACTGTTATTATTGTTGTTGTTTCTGCTGCTACTGTTGTTGTTATGTGTTAGGGGAGCCAAATTCCTCCTCGTACAGAATCCATTTTTTAGAAACTCAGGGGACAAAATTTCACAGGACCATGGACATGGGCAAGTTTAAGGATGTGTTTTGTTATAACAACAACAACATTCAATTTATATACCGCCCTTCAGGACAACTTAATGACCACTCAGAGCAGTTTACAAAGTATGTTATTATTATCCCCACAACAAAACACCCTGTGAGGTGGGTGGGGCTGAGAGAGCTCCAAGAGAGCTGTGACAGACCCCAAGGTCACCCAGCTGGCTTCAAGTGGAGGAGGGGGAAATCAAACCCAGCTCTCCAGATTAGAGTTCTGCGCTCTTAACCACTACACCAAACTGGCTCTTATGGTATAGTTCTGACTGGTGTGCATGAGGCAATCTAATGAACAACAGATTTCCCAGTATGTATTCACTGCTGATAAACCACATCAAGTGCAAGTGCTATGCAATCACAATGTACAATATTTATGATACATATAATCCCCTTGGGAGTTCAAATAAGAGTTCAAATACATGTACAACAATAAATTCAATTCATGGGTAATCCTACTGTAATTAACAATAAATACATGTATTGTACATATACATATTGGAAAATCTGTATTTGAGATTATTGGATTTATTACGGGAACACAGTGTGTTTTTTCCCCTGGAGGCACTTAACTGTAATTGCCTTGGTTGATATATCTGGTATCAGGAGCAGAGCAGGTGGCAATGCCCGCCTCCCTTCACGCAGCCAGGATCAGCTGCAGAGCACGAGGAGATGCCTGTCCCCCCTCACCCAGCTGGGATCAAAAGCGGAGCAGGTGACAATGCCCACCCACCCCCCTTCACCCAGCCTGGATCAGGCACAGAGCTGGAGGTAATGCCCATCCCCAACTTCATTTGGCAGGGATCAGGACTCTGAGCAGGTGGCAACGCCCATCCCCTTCACTTGGCCAGGATCAGGTACAGAGGAGGTGGCCATGCCCACCCCCCTGGCTTCACCCAGCTGAGATCAGTCACAGAGGAGGAGGCAATGCCCGCCTACCCGCCCTGCCCTTTCTAGAGTCCATTGTATTTTTCCCCACAACAGACTTTGTTGCTAGTCACATATGATTATTGATGTCTCACTACCCACCCACAAAATGCTCCCATGATCACTGGACATTTCTATTTTATTTTATTTAAAACATTTTAATACCACTTTTCCACTAACTTAGGACCTCCAAGGTGGATAAAAATAAAAGACATTAAAAGTCTTTACCTAATGGCAGAAGTCAATAATGTAGTGGAAGACAAACCTCCCTAAGGAGACAATTTCATAGTTTTGTTGCTACAACAAAGAAGGCCCTTTCTCATGTGACTAGCCATGTAACTTCACATGATGAGGGCACCCAAACTAAGGACCCTGAAGGTGACCCCCTTAAGGGTGCTTTCTCAGGTTGCCACCTATCCAGGATTACATGATGGGGGTACCTAGAGTAGGATCCATGCAGTTGACCATAAGGGTCGAATACTAGTGATGCCAGCCCCTACATTTCACACACACCCCAACCTGGCTGATGGTGGGGGGGGGGCAGGGAAGAAGCAGGACAGGAGTCCCAGAGCATGTGATGAAATGGTGCTTGTGTACCCTGGAAACCATCCGGTAACGTCACTTCCAGTTGAATCCAGAAGTGACAACATGTCTTTGGGGTCAAATCAGCCCCAAACATAGCACACGAGATGGGCAGATCAGGGCCGGTCACCCACCTTCCACCCTCCAGTTTCCAGGTAAGGGGGCTGGCAACCTATTATATGGGAGTATGCAATATTTAAAGTATGCTTGTCCCAAGCCATAAAGGGTTTTAAAGGTCAGTACCAGCACCCTTGAATTGTTCCTGAAAGCAAATTGGGAGCCAATTCAGGTGGGAAAAGATTGGAGTGGTATGGTTCCTATGACCCACTGCAGCCATCTACCCCCTTTAAGAACTATGGACTCTGTTACCATCAATCAGGGATTCTGCCATCTGTGCCAGCCTCCCCATTTTGGACTATGAACTCTGTTGTCAATGCCTGTCTCCTGAACCAGAGACCCTGCCATTTGTGCCTATTTCCTGACTCTGCCACCCCTGCCTGCCCTACCTTGGGCATGGACCTGGCAGCTAGCAATGACGCACAAGCAAGAAGGATTCTCTGTAAAATGGACTAGGTGCCCCCTGGCCTGCCCTCCACAGGGAAACCACCGCAGAATAGTCCTGGGTCCGCCATAATGCCCAGAGCAGCCTGCCAGCGAGCCCACGAACATGCAGAAGCAAACCAGAGGGCAGCCATGTTCTCAGGCAACAGGCAGTTACTACGGACGGTTCTCCTTGAATCCATCATTTCCCCACCAGGCTCCTGTCACGTTCTGAGGTCCTGCCTCACCCTGGTATGCAGATCGCTGGCCACAGCCCTAGGACGGAAAAGATGTGCTGGCTGAACAAAACAGACAATGGATTCATATTGATGCGCCTATCAAGCACCGACGTTCCAAGCTGATCCCATCAGTACAACCCGGCTTCCTGTCAAATCTAATCAACCCGCCCTGCACTCCTTCCCTTCCTTTTGTCCCATCCCAAGGGTGTCACTGTCTCACAATCAGATCCTAAAGTGGCCCATTACATTCCTGATATGAGCCCATCATATCTCATTAGCCCATTATATCTTTTGTTGAAAACATCCTGAGAACCAGTCGCAGGCCGGCCCCTCAGGGCTCCGCCTCAGGACATATTTCGGCTATTTAAGCAGGCTCTGCCTGACACTAGGTGCTTGGTGCTGGGTGCCGTGCCCGGTGCCTGGCACTGTGCATGGCCGGGTGCTGTGCCCCATCCACAACCCAGATGGCACTGTACATCGCCCCCCAATCTTGCTGCTGGAATCTCTGCTCCTCACCATGATCCGGTAATGTATTGCCTCTATTCCATCGATCTCAAGTGGGTTCCTGCTAATGCAAATGTCTCTGTAACTCTTTCCAACCTTTATTTCTGAGTTCTTGTATGTCTGCTGTATGTAAGTGCTATGTCAGGCATATGCCACACTTCTAGTAAACATTATTTATTTGAATATTCGCCTCCTCTTTCTTGTCTGAGTAATCAGATAGACTGACTCTAGTATAGTTGGTTAAAGATCCGCGCTAGCTCAAGCAGAACTTCTTGCTAATTTCCCCATAAAATAGCAGTTCTGGTAACACCACTCCCATAGCTGGATTCAACTTGTGCCTTCTAGTCTGCTGTTCAAATAGGAGTCAGAAGCTTCTTACAGGTATGTCCGTATGGATTTTATTTATGCAGCTATAGAAATAAAAATCTACTGTGATTTTTTTTATCCATCTGATAAAGGGGGAAATGATCACATACTCTCTGCAAGCCTAAAGCCATCTTCATGTTAACTTCTCTCACACGTTCTTTCCCCATAGAGCTCTGCCCACAGACTCCAGTTTGACCTTTCGATTACTTCCTGTTCCAGGCGGCGGCCTCCCATCAGTAGAGGCTATTAGTTAGTGATGTGTATGATAATAAATTATCATGCTCCTGCCTTCCACAATATTGCAATATTATGCTCTGCTTAATGCTAATATTCCTCCTGCTATTCCAGGTTTGCAGCCACTCATCTCGAGCTCTCAGAGGTGTGACATTCTGCCAAGATCCTGAGTAATCCGTAGCAAATCAACAATTTCCATATCATCGGCAAGGGAAAGCATTTCGGACTTGTTGAACCCTAGTTATTATAGGCTTGAACAACTCCTGATATAGAGGAAAGATATGCATGATTATGCAGGCAAATACAAGCGAGGCTGACTCCCGCGTACCGCAAATCTAATTGACAATTTTGTTGCCCTTCTCCGGCTATTTAAGAGAAGTGGCGAGGTCAATGGTAATGACGCATCTCATGGTCGGGAGAGAGAGAAAAAGGAGCCCACCTGCTTGGTTGCTGGCCTTAAGTTCCTAAACTAAAAGAAGATGAGAAAATTTTATGGAATAATAAAGAGTAAAAATAGAGCTTGTAAAAGGAGACAGACTGTCCTACAGATATGAATTGATGCAAGCAGAAGATGAGCTCAGCTTTTTGTAGAAGAAGCACCGTTGTATGGTGACTGAACCAATTCATTCTTCTGGTAAAAATGATCATCTTCTTAACCATCAGCTTCCTCGCGTTCCTCTTGTACTCACTACAGCAGTGCCATTGTGAGAATCGTTTCTTTTTAAAACCAACAGAAATAAGAGAAAGAATTAAGATCCAGCCATTTAAATTCCAATTGATTTGGGGCAGAGGGTTTAACATGGTGATCTTAATGGAGGTAAAGTCAGAGGTTTCTAACAGAGAGCTCACGAGCTCACTGTTGTTGCAGAGAATTTCATGCCTTATCTAGAAAACCCAGGAAAAGATCACAAAATGATCTGCTCTCAGTTTTGTTTTGTTTTTAAAGAAAATATTTCATGGGATTTGTCTCTGAGCTGCCCAGCCAATAGCGTCATTGTCTGTGCTCTTCCTAGTCTATCTTCTGATTCTCAGGGCACAATTTGGTAACATGCCGGAGGAAAGAGTAGTTAGGGATTCTTTTTCATATTTTTGATTTCTCAGAAGTCCAAGGTAGGGAATGGAATGGAGGCAGCGTACCATATACAGGCATAGATCCTCTGTTTAAATAATTGAAATGCTACATTGATTAATCACGGTGACTCCCTGATTAAGGGTCTAAATGGCAGGAGCTGGGTAAGGCGAGGTTTCATCGAAGTTCCTCCCCAGGATGTCTATTTTACTCTGGCTATTGGGATTGAATGAGATACAGCTCTGCTTCTCTGCTGGTTCTTTGTCTCACTAATAGTGACTAATAGTCACTAATAGTCATTTATTGGCATGATGCAAAAACGAAGAGGTGAGAAACTGGTCTGGGCACCAAGAAGGAAGGGGAACAAAGTGGAAGCATCTTTGCAACTGCAGGGCTGACCTTCATGAGCAAAATCAAAATTTAGATTCATGGGTAAGTCCAGAAAGACCATGCCAGTGAGTGCCTGTGGCCTTCCTAAGGCAGTGATCCTGCAGTGTAGCAACCATGCACACCAATGTGTTTCCTGGCACTTAGTTGCTTCTTTCCCAAAGCAAAGAGTTTGCTTTATTTCACTGGAGTAGATCACAGGAGGGTCTGCAGAGAATACCCATTCAGGAAAAACTACCTGTATTGTAGGAGGATGTTTGGCTTGGAACCTCCCACCATTTGGTAATTGCTCCTCTAGCGGCAGCCATTTTTGTGACTGGTTCCACCTCCTGTGGCAGCCATTTTGTGATGGCACCCACTACCCTTTCTCAAAATTCCAGCGCAGCAAAGTTGAGGGCACCACCCATAAGGGCAAAGTCAGCCCCCAGGTCAAACATACAACTTGTCTCTCCTCTCATCTTACTATATAATTGAGTAAGTGTGTTTCAGACAACTCACAATATACCCTGGGGAAACACTAGAGGGTGCTGACATGGAGGGAAGCCTAGGCAAGGCACCATGTTGCTCCAGAAAACGTGCCATGGTGGGAAGCCCAGGCTGGGAGCAGAATGGGAGCAAATGGCAATGCCCACCTCATGCCTTCACCCAGCTAATATTAGGAGCAGAGTAGGTGGTAATGCCCACCCCCACTTTAAGAGAGCTGGTGTTAGGAGTGGACCAGGTGGTAATGTCCATACCCCCTGCCTTAACCCTGCAGGTATTAGGGGCGGAGCAGATGGCAATGCCCACTCCCTGCCATAATCCAACTGGTATTAGGAGCAGGTGGTAATACCCACTCCTCCTTCAGCAAGCTGGGATCAGGAGCGGAGCAGGTGGCAATGCCTGTCCCTTGCCTTAACCCAGCTGGTATTAGTGGTGGAGCAGGTGGCAGTACCCACCCTCCACCTTAACACAGCGGGTATATGGAGTGGAGCAGGTAGCAATACCCATCCCCACCTTAACCCAGCTGGTATTAGGAGTAGAGTAGGTGGTAATACTCTCCCCCAGCCTTAATCCAGCTGGTATTAGGAGCAAAACAAATGCCAATGCCCACTCCATGCCTTAATTCAACTGGTATTAGGAGCGGAGCACTTGGCAATGTCCTCCCCCGTTCACCCAGTCAGGATCAGAAGCAGAGCAACCTTGCTGGGATCAGGAGCAGAGCAACCTTGCTGGGATCAGGAGCAGATCAGATGACAATACCCACCCCCTTCACCCAGCTGGGATCAGGAGAAGATCAGATGGCAATGCCCATCCTTCTTGACCCGGCTGGGATCAGAAGTGGAGCAGGTGGCAATGCCCACTCCCTCCATAACCCAGCTGGTATTAGGAGCAGAGCAGGAGGCACTGCCCACACCCCGCCTTAACTCAGCTGGTATTCTGAGCAGAGTAGGAGGCAATGCCCACCCCCTTCACCCAGCTGGGATCAGGAGCAGATCAGATGGCAATGCCCACCCCCTTTCACCTGACTGGGATCAGGATTGGAGCAGGTGGCAATGCCCACCCCACCTTCTCCCAGCTGACATCAGGAGCAGAGCAAGTAGTTAAGCCCGCCGTCCACCTTCAACTGTCAGGATCAGGTGTGGAGCAAGAAGCAATACCTATTCCTCCCTTCACCCAGCGTGGAGCAGGTGGCAATGCCCACCCCCCTTCACTCAGGTGGGATCAGGCTCGGAGCAGTCGGCAATGCCCACCACTTTCACCCAGCCGTAGTCAGGTGCAGAACAGGAGGCAATGCCCCCCCCCCTTTACCCAGTATGTATCAGGCATGGAGCAGGTAGCAAAGCCCACCACCTCTTCACATGGCCGAGATCAGGCAGATCAGCTGTGGAGCAGATGACAATGCCCACCCCCCCTCCTTCACCAGCTGGAATCAGTGATGGAGGAGGAGCAAATGCCTGCCTGCCCACCCTCCCCTTTCTAGAGCCCATTGTATTTTTTCCCACAACGGGCTTTGTTGCTAGTAAAGAATAATATTTGGTCAGTCTTTCGTCAATTGTGAGGTGTACACTTTTTGTTTTTCTCCTTGAGCAATGTACTCTTACACAGAGAGCATTAAGGTGTTAAAAACTGGGAGGAGGGAGTACCCTTCCGACATGCCTAGCTCCCCCATCATTCATGTCTGTGTTTTCAATTTCCCCAATGTGAACATCAAAACCTGCAGGATTACCAAGCTTATAAAAATAAGTTTCATCCTTCGGAGTCTTCTAAGAATCTCATCTAACTTCAGCATATAAAACGCTGGCCCTTGTATTTATACTAAAATGAAAGAATATATTGTCTGCACACATTATTTTATTGTTTAAATGGTTCTCGTTCATGTTTCATTTCAATAATATTTCCCCAGCTTGTAAAGCTTATGTTACGTTGAGCTCCTCTTTAAATTCACAATGCATAAAACTGCCAGGTGGCCTAATAGCAGAGTGCATTAACAGATTGAACTATAAATCAGATGGTTGGGTTCACATACTGTAAAAATACTACAATTTTCTTCCAGATCAAAGTTTGTACACTTATTTTCTCAGGCACTGAGACTGAACACAGAAGATTTTTTTTCCTTAAATGCACCCAGTCAAAAAGCTGAGGATTTACAGAGCTCTTATATTTCAAGGATATACAACATAGAGAAAATTATACTAGGGATGCCAGGCCTTGGCTGGCAACCCCCAGGAGATTGAGGTGGGTGGATACTTGCCCAAATAGTTTGTTGCAAAACTGCATTGCCACTTCCAGCTGTGTGACTGCAAGTGATACCACCATGTTGCAGGATGCTCTAGGATTTCCCTGAAACTCTGTGGTAAAAAACACATGTGACGGACCAGCACAAGACACCACACTGGAGGGGTGGAGCAGAGGCAGTGGGGTGGAAGCTTCAAAAGGAGGATGCACAGACCAGGGTGGGGTGGGCATTGGAGAGTGAAGTGGTGGAAGTGGAGAGCAAGAGACAGAGAGCGGAAGGAGTGAGGAGGCTGAGGCGCAAAGCCGAAGCAGCTGCAACCAGCGGCACTCTGGAACGGGACTGCAGGGATGGAGGTCCAGTCTCAGTGAGCCAGGGAGATGAGATGAGCTGCTCGGTGCCAGTCAGGCAACCCAGGACTCCCATTCTGAATGATGCTACAGCCTGCCCGCTGGATAAGCAATCCGGCATTGAGCTCAGGAGCAGCACAGGTGATGGAAGCAAGGGAAACACTAGAAGCCAGGAACATCCAGTCAGGCCAGGGATGAGCTGGGAAGCTGCAGCTCACTGTTAAAGGAGCTGCGCCTACTCTGAGGCCACTGGGGCAATCGTCACAACAGAGTTTCAGGGGAATCCTAGAGTGTCACACAGCATAGTAACGTCACTTCCTGTTATACAGCTGGAAGTGTCCTTGTAGCATTGCAGGATGCCATTTCAGCACACGCACATCCATTGTTCTCTGCTCCTTCTCAAACTGTGTCAGGGAGCCAATGCCAAGAATGGGATGGTGCTTGCCAAAGAAACCTAGCCAGCATAAAAGATACCCTTCCCTATGTACTCTTACAAAAAGGAAGCTCCATTAAACATAGTAAGTAAACCTTCTTAGGGTTAGCCTGCAGCTGATATGTGTAGAAAACTTTCCCTTGAAACTAGAGATGGGCACGAACTGGAAAAAATCCGAACCATGTGGTTCATGGTTTGTCAAATTTCACGAACCAAGAACCACGAACTTTCACGGACCTGCCCCTGCTTCGCGAACTGGTTCGTTTGGTTCGTGAAAACGTCACATCCAGGTCAGAAAATCATCACGTCCGGGTCAGCAGAAGGTCACTTCCTGGTCAGCAGAAGGTCTGCAGGATGTCCATCCCCTGTTGCCTAGGAAACTGATTGATTGGCACCAGGTTGTCTGCAGTGACAAACCAAAAAATGAACCAAATGAACCCTCCTAAAAGTTTATGGCAGTTCATCAGAAATGGGGTCTAACGAACCGTGGTTCGCAAACCATGATGGCCTGGTTCGTGCTTAATTTTGGTTCATATTTCAGTTCATGCCCATCTCTACTTGAAACATCAAGGCATGAGGAGAGGGGATGTGCACAAGGGGGAATTAGTGAGTGGAATAGGGCTCAACTCTGCCCCTGCCCACTTTTTCTTCCCTGAAAATGCATTTACTCGTTTTTAAGGTGGACCCTTAAAGACTAATGACATTTTATCCCAGGACAGGATGACTGCTGAATTACTCTGAATGTGAAAAAGTTTTTCTGAACATCCAGCCAGTACCTTCCCTCCTGTAGTTTAAACCTGTTGCTTCGAGTCCTATCCTCTGTTGCCAATAGGAATAGCTCCATTCCCTCCTTAAAGAGTCTCTCTACATGAGATGCCTCAGCATGTGTTCGTCAAGTGTAGGGAGATGCAATGTTAGCCGGGAAGTGTAGTTTAAAAAGACAGAGCCTGCAGAGATCGTTCCTCAGAGGGTTTGTTAATTTCACCATGGCCTTCCCTAAGGCTCTGTCAGTCTCACCTATTCAGCCTAAAACTGTGTGGGATCGCGACCAGAGGGCAGCGAGGAATGGAAATGGGCTGGAGCTGCCTTCCAGAGCCGGGTTTGGACTTAGAGAGATTATAATGGGCTGCAGCTTCCCTTATGGCATTTCACAGCCCCTTCACACAGCTCCAGTGTTCAGCAAAGCTTTTTCTCTGTCTTTTTAAACTACTCTTCCCCAGCTACCATTGCATCTCCTGACATGTGTTCTTCATATGTCAGATGTCCTGTGTAGAGAGACTCTGCGTGACAGACTTTTATCTGGCTGGAAATACAGATGTGAAAATCTGCTTTATTGTTCATATGTCCCTTCACTGGAACAAGACGCTTTTGCATCATTCTTCCGAACACGATTCTTTTTGTCTTTGAAACATGCAAATAATGGCTTGGATCTCATACAAGGGTTGGAGCTGGCTACTAAAGGTCCTGGGAGTAAGCAGAGTCCCCATGGGGGCTGGGCTGAGCTGGCCTCAGCAAATGGCAAGTGGGGAAGCTGCCAGGACTCCGGGCTTCAGATGGGTCCAAATGCTGCTGATTCCCTATTCCCCCATCTCCTCTGATGCCTGAACTCACGCCTGACCACAGCCTACTTGTGAATGCTTTGTCACCTCTGCTCCCAACTGCACGTACTCCCTACTGCTGCTGGAGAAGAGCATGCGCATGATGCACAAAGCATCAGCATTCCTTTTGGCCATGGGAGGGGCACTCCTGGCTGCACCCACCACACAGCACCATCAGGGACAGGGCGTGCAGGCAGTGAAGGCAGCTGTGACTGCAAGTGGTGGGAGAGCTTGCATGTGGGCACAGGAAGAATGCACAGGCAAATGGGAGCATGTGGGTGGGAGGGCAAGAAAGGCAGGGGACCGAGCACTCTGCCCAGGGGCCTCCCAAAACCTGGAACTGTCCCTGTCCCAGGATAAGCTTTAATGGACTACAGCCCACTGCAGATGTGATGAGAAAATCTTGAGTATGCGGATATTTTATGTGGAAGATAAGGGGGGGAGAACATTCTGCCACAACTGGAGAAGTAGCATCTGGTCCACCAAAGCTTATGCTGGAAAACAATACTGTTAACCTTTAGGATGACACCATTTTGTGCTGCTGCAGACTCAGGGCCAAGCTACAAGTGACAAATGACACTTGAATGGCAAGTGAACAGACTCCCGTGTATTCCTCCCTGTTCACTTGCACTCCACTTGTGGTCCACTTCATCAAGTGGAGTGCAAGTGAACAGGGAGGAATACACGTGAGTCTGTTCACTTGCCGTTCAAGTGTCATTTGTCACTTGTAGCTTGGCTCTCAGGGCCAAGCTACACATGACGAATGACACTTGAATGGCAAGTGTATTTCTCCCTGTTCACTTGCCCTCCACTCAATCCACTTGCCGTTCAAGTGTCATTCGTCATGTGTAGCTTGGCCCTCAGACTGCTGTTCCTGTGGAATGTGAATAGCAAAGATGATGGTGTTGATCCTACAATGCTGTTGTGTGGGTTGGTGGAGCAGTGGGGGAGGGGAATCAGTTGCTCTCATTTCATTTCATTTATTCGATTTTAATCCACTCTCCCCACTATGAGCTCAGAGTGAAGTAACAACAGTTAAAAATGTAATAAAATGTACATAAAATACAGGTTCATACAATGATAAAACTCAGTTCATACACTAAAACTGAAGATGGCGCCCCCCAAAATATGCCCTGCCCCATTAACATTCAAGAGGCGGTAGGTGGAGAGAGCAACCAGTCTGATGGAAAGCTCAGAGGGGAAGGGAGGCTAGCGGGGAGGCATTCCTACACCCCAGCCTGGTGGAACAACTCCGTCTTACAGGCCTGACAAAAGGATAATAAGTCTTGTTGGGTCCGGGTTTCCGCAGGCAGAACGTTCCACCAGGTCAGAGCCTGTTTGTTTGAGTCTTCTTGTTAGGGTTAGTCTTGTTGGTTAGTCTTAAAGGTGCTACTGGACTCTTTTTGATTCTTGTTAGGGGAGTTTTTTCTTTCCTAAGTTGCACTATAAGCTACGCCAATGACACACCCCAATACATTTATGAACAGTAAAATGAAATCATGTGCTCAAATATAGGCTATATTTAGAAGGAGGGCTCATTTCAAGGGGGACCGTGAAGGAACGCAGTTCTGGTAGTACCTCAAATTGGTAACATGTCAAGTGGCCCTGCCCACTTGACTCTCAGCCATTTTGGGCCTGTTTCGGCCTGGATTGGGGCCGAAACGGCTCAGATCGGGCCTCTGATGGGCGGTGGATCACTTTCCCACTCAGCAGCGGCCTGATCCTGACCATTTTGGGCCCCCTTTCAGCCATTTTCAGCCCCTTTTTACCATTTTGGACCCAATTTTAGCCCTGAATGGCCAGGATTGGGTCCAAAACAGCCAGGATAGGTGATGTCAGGGAGTGTGGCATATGCAAATCAGTTATGCTAATGACACACTCCTGGTGATGTCAAAGACCATGTCGTATGCTAACGAGTTATGCTAATGAGCGTCTCCAGTTCTTTTTCTACAAAATGACCCCTGTTTAGAAGGATTCTTTTTCTACAGCTCAGTCCTAAGGGGGGGAGGGGTGCCAAAAGTGCTCTGAGAGCTACCAGTCCCCACGATGGCATATCCAGCCAGGATGCCACTGTAAACACCCCTTGCAATGGTGGGTCACCCAGGCACCACTCCACCTGGGTTTCCCACCACTGGGTGGCTGCAACAGGCAGGCACTGGCAGATCTGGAGCATCAATCCTTGCGTTGGCAGGGAAGGGGGAAGGGCACAGGGTGGGGTGGAAGTTAGTCAGCTCTCTTAGCCCTTCAAGCCACAGGAATGTCCCCAACAGCGGTGGAAAGTTATGCCATGGAAAAGGTGGCATAGCCCATGGGTGCCCAAGTTACAGGGAAAGTAGTCCTCATCACCAGCCATGCCCGAATGGCCCAGAGGAGCACAGGATGCCAACTAAAGCTGTGACCAATCTGCTTGTGCCCTCACAGTGGCCGAGCCCCCTCCCATACACCCAATTATGCCCCCCACTCTAAATAAAAGCTAGCCTGGGCACTCATGAACTCCATAAGTAGGGGTGCAGTATGAGGCTCTGCTTGAGAGCCCTCTGCCACGGAGACTGAGAGCAAGAGGCTCCTCGGGGGTAGGGAAAGAGCACAGAGCAGGCATTTTGCATAATTGGCTGACCACTTTGTATTCATGCATGGGAAGAGAGCTAAGTCCAGAATGTATGACTTGCATCTCCCATTCAGTGAAGAGTCCAGTAGCATCTTTAAGACTAACCAACTTTAATGAAACATAAGCTTTCAAGAACCACAGCTCTCTTCATCAGATGCATAGAGGGTATGAAGAAACTGGCCAGAGATATATAGATGGTGAGGGGAGATGGGAGACGGTGCAGGGAGTGAGGGCCATGAAAATGTAATCAGTTGCAAAAGTCATGAAAGAGGTGCAGTGCATAATCCAGGATGAATAGAGACTCTGGATGGTTATTTCTGGATAGAGATTCTGGATGGTTATCTTATTAGCAGAAGTAATTGCCTTCAGGCATTCCATTCAGATTCAGCAATGGAGAAAAGGGGTCACACCCAGGCTGGATTGCACACTCCAGAGCCCTTCAGACGCTCGTCGCCTCTGCCTTAATGCCATTCCACCCTTGGGGCCAGCGACTTTCTTGAGGTGCAGCAGACCTGGCTTCCCCAGTGCTGCACATGTCTCTGTTTTCTCTCAGGAAGGTGGAAATCCAACTGAGAGACATGGGTGTGTGGCTGTCACAGTCCCTGGCTGTCCTCTCAGACTGCATTGCCAGCCTGGCTCCAGGAGCATTCCCCCTGAGACAGTCATTTGACCTGTGAGTCTGCCTCCCTTGCTCAAAAGCAGTGCAAAGGCTGGCCTGACCTGCCTCCAAAAGGCTCCCTGGAATAGCGCGCACACGAACAGTCACTACCCAATTGGAAAGAGTTGGCAACCTGTGCCCAGACGTCTTCTTCACATTTGGCAGTTCAATAAACTCCATATTGTACAATAACTCTCTCCCGGTCCATTTGCTTGTCTGTGAATGATGGTAGCTCCCTGCCCCTCCCTGACCCAACTTGTCCCCCCCCCAGCACTGCGCTTTCACACATCCCAGAGACTGACCTCTCGCTCTGGGCTGGTAAGGCTAGGCTGGCCCCAGAACATGTTCTTGGCACCTCTGGATCTTTGTTTTGTTCTGCTGCAAACCAGAGCAGATGCACCTTGGAGGCTGAGGCCACACCTTGCTACCCATCCCCCCTTCTTCCCCCTCAGGGTCACTGTGGGGAGTGGACTGCAACTTAGAGTGTTGAGCATGTGTGGCTGCCCTTGGGAGGGGGGCTTTAAGTGGGTATCACATTCTTCCACAGCACAGCACAGCATTTGATAAGTCAGGCAGATGGGAAGCATGAGGGGTGCCACTGATGCGAAGATGCGAGGAAGTTGAGGGGGGCCAATTGTGGAGCAATGTGCCAGCCAAACCAATGGATCTCTGGGGCTCCTCACCAGCAAGACCAGCCTCTTTTCCCTTTTGCTGTTTGCAGAGGGAGGGGGAGACCCAGAGCTTTAGCCTGCCTCTCCCCCCGCCCCAATTGGGGTTCATACCACAAGCACCGGGCATGCTATCCCAGGGCCTTTCCCCTGAGCCATGCTGATCAGTGTGATACTCTCTGTCAGACCCCAAGTAGCTGCAGGTAATGTTAGAATTGCAGAGGGGTCTCCCATCCTGACTGGCATGTCTCTTGGGAGTCACCTCTCCTGGCTCCGAGATTTGGTGGCTCGTCCTGAGTGTTAGGGGTTGTGGGTTTGACACTGGCCTGGATTTCTTTGTCCTGCTGACTTTCTGTTTTTTCTTTTCCGGGAAAGGGGTGCACGTGCCTTGGAATGGTGGAGGGTGAAGTCCTTCAAAAGTGGGAGGCACCCTCACTGCCAGGCTGGCCCTTGCGAGCAACAGGGTGGGCTCCCTGTCTGCACCTTGGGAGTACGTTCCTCTCTCCAGCTGGGAAGGGCTCCTCTTGAGCCAAGTGCCTCTGTTGGGGCACTGTGCCATCGAAGGGTCTTTATGCCCCCAAATGCCCGCTCTCTGCAGAGGAGGAGATTGGCAGTGGCAGGCAGTGACGATCATGCCTGCAGATTGGCTCCGCCTTTGCATGCCATTCATGGAGCTGTCAACAACAGCTGCCCTGCCATTGGTGGCTGCTGCTGGAGTTTCCAGATAAACAAGAGAGCCTGCTCTGCTGGCAGCAGCTGTCCCCACTTTTCTGCCAGTGTATCTGCCTCCGGAAAGTCTTTTGGAAGAGAAGAGGTGGTGCCAAAGTTAGACACGTGGCTGGCCACCTCCACCGTAGCATGGCTGAGGATTGTGCTGCTTGTTTTGCCCACCATCATAGAATGATAGAGTTGGAAGGGGCCATACAGACCATCTAGTCCAACCCCCTGCCCAGTGCAGGAGCAGCCTAAAGGATCTCTGACAAGCATTCATCCAGCCTCTTCTTGAAAACTGCCAGTGAGGGGGAGCTCACCACCTCCCTAGGCAGCTGATTGCTCCTTTGAACTACTCTGACTGTAAAAAAGTTCTTCCTAATATCCAGCCGGTACCTTTGTGCATGTAATTTAAGCCCATTGTTTCGGGTCCGACCCTCTGCTGTCAACTGGAACACCTCCTTGCCCTCCTCCAAATGGCAGCCTTTCAAATATTTAAAGAGAGCAATCATGTCCCCCCTCAACCTCCTCTTCTCCGAACTAGGGCTCTGTCTTCAGACCCCTGATCATCCTCGTTGCTCCCCTCTGCACCCTCTTGATTTTGTCCACATCCTTTTTGAAGTGAGGCCTCCAGAACTGCACACAATACTCCAGGTGTGGCCTGACCAAGGCAGTATAGAGAGGGGCTATGACCTCCTGCGATTTCGACGCTATGGCCCCTTTGATACAACCCAGGAGTAAATTTGCCTTTTTTGCCACCACAGCACACTGACTGCTCATATTTCGTTTACAGTCCACTCTTACCCCAAGATCTCTTTCACATATACTACTGCCTAGAAGTGTATTCCAAATCCAGTATTTGTGCTTCCCATTTTTGTGGGAAGCACAACAAACAACAGAGGTCCTTTTCTTCAAGTGGGATTGATGTACAAATCTGTCTCATGAGGTGTTCTAAAATTCAATTGCTTTTTCGCAAAAGCCTACCAGCTAAACCCCATTTACTTTGTCCAATGGGTCTTCCTCCCATTTCATTTAATCTTTTCAGCATCAGCCGAACATTTCTGGAAATCGTACTGCGCAATTACAACAGGCATGCAAAAAGAATCTCTCTTCTTCCCACACCTTGTCCCCTCATTGCTTTTCACAGTGCAGATTGTACCAAGTGCCCCCAATAACTGCACCCCCCAGAAGCACAAAGATCTTGTCTCGAAATGTCTTCGTTTCTTTTGGCTGTTGTTTCAAACTAACGTCTGCCATTCCGGGTGTTTATTCAGCTTCATTTAATTTCTTATTACGTCGCACATTTTTGTCGATAGTGCATTTGGACAGCATATTTTCAGTGCCTTGCAGAATAAGCTTCTTGTAGCCGATGCCATGACAGAAATTGAGATATCGATGTAAAGCTGCAGCTATTGATCCTACTTTGTTTCCTGGCCATTGTCAGAGGTGCAGAGTAGTAGTTTATAGAATTCTGCTATTGCCATTGTCTTTCAGAAAGGAGACTGGAGCACAGAAAGCTCTCCGTGATTAGAACTCAGCCATTTTTTAAAAAACCCTCTGAAATGTCAGGAGTCACATCAGATTTTTTTTGTGTCCTCACCCTGAGTTGTGCTACCACGGCAAAAATGATTATCTCTTTGACTAACAGGGATAATGAATCTGATACTATGATCTTTTCATTGTCAAAGGCATTTTCATTTCTGATTTCCTTCATCTGCAACAATCAGATCCTGAGCTCAGCCTGGGATTTTTTAGGAATTATAAAATGGAATTATAGAGAGGCTACGGACGCGTAACTGAAATTTTGGCAGATCAGTTCCAACAGTAATGTTTATTCTCTTCACAGGACAGCTAGAACTTTACTCGTACAACCCAACTAAGGCCTGACACCCAGCAAGAGGGCTGGGGGCAGAGACATGGGGGTGCAACCATGGCAACGTTGCTGATGTCACTTTGTCACTTCTGAAGAATAATAATCAGGGCTTTTTGTCAGCTGGAACGTGGTGGAATGGAGTTCCGGAACCTCTTGAAAATGGTCACATGGCCAGTGGCCCCGCCACCTGATCTCCAGACAGAGGGGAGTTTAGATTGCCCTCCACGCTGCTCCAGTGGCATGGAGGGCAATCTAAACTCCCCTCTGTCTGGAGATCAGGGGGCAGGGCCACCGGCCATGTGACCATTTTCTCCGAGGACAACCCACTGAGTTCCACCACCTCTTTTCCCAGGAAAAAAGCCCTGATAATAATAATAAAAACATTTGATTTATATACCGCCCTTCGGGACAACTTAACGCTCACTCAGAGTGGTTTACAAAGTATACCATTATTATCCCTACAACAATCACCCTGTGAGGTGTGTGGAGCTGAGAAAGCTCCGAAGAGCTGTGACTGATCCAAGGTCACCCAGTTGGCTTCAAGTGGAGGAGTGAGGAACCAAACCTGGCTCTCCAGATTAGAGTCCTCCTTCTCTTAACCACTACACTAAACCCATATGTGACCTCTAGGAGTAGCCATAAACTCTACAGTAGAGTTTCTGACGAGTCTTAGATGTCCCTTACATCATTCCTGGGATTATCCCTGGAAATGTTGTAGCAACATTGGCATTTTCACTGTTATTCCCCCTCCCACCCCCTCTCTGAGCAGTAACAGGCAAAGATGGCTGCCAACAGGAGACCTCCTGCCATAACAAGAAGCTTGGCAGCCCTAAACCTAACTCTGTGCATATTTACTTCAAAACAAAGTCCATGAACTCCTTCTGCAATTAGCTTCAAACTGGGCAAATTGCTGCTGTGTGGTCCCTGCTTGGATAAGGAAGGAAGTCTTGGGTCCATCTGAGTGGAAACTGCATTGCAGCATCTTTCCATCCCATTGCTGCCCCTTGCAGGGGGGATGTGGAAGAGTCCCAGGATGAGCTCCTCCAATATGGTCCAAAGTGTGGGAAGGAGCTACAGATTCCATTCCAGGAACATGAAATCATAGAATCATAGAGCTGGAAGGGGTCCTACATGCCATCTAGTCCAACCCCTGCCCAATGCAGGAATAGCCTAAAGCATCCCCCCAAATTATCCATCCAACCACTCTTTGAAGACTTCCAATAACATGAAAAGATCCGGAGTGCTGTAGATGTTACTGTTAGACTATGATCTAGGAGACTTAAGTTCGAATCTCTGCTCTGCCATGCAGGTTGCTGGACTAGTCATGTGCTCTCCGCTTTACCTACCTCAGAAGGTTGTTGTGGGGATAAAATGTGGAAACAATAGTCATGTACACAGCTCCTTGGAAGAATGGCAAGATATAAATATACTACATAGATAGAGGTTACATGAGAAGGGACCCTGAATATTTAGTAGGGTTTGTTTCCCAGGTAGTATGCATAGGATGGCAGTCACAGTGCCTTACCACCTGATCTTAAATAAGTTTATTTTTACAACATTATAGCACTTTGCAGAATAATCTAAGGAAAGGGGCGAGTCCTCGCCACAGGAGACTGCAATCTAAAGTCAGACAGGGGGCGGGGGTGACAGGAGACAGAGAGGTTTGGGTACAACGGAGTTTTCCAGAGATGGAAAAGGGAGGTCCAGCCACAGGTTACTTTAAGGCCAGAAACCAGGTGGGATGAGGAGTTCAAGTAAGGGAGAATTGTCCAAGACTGATCAAAAAAGCTGGGTGGATTCAACACGAAACTGGGGGCCAAACCGTATGATATGCAGCTTCCCTGACCTGGCTCATAGTCAAACATCATGTAGTTGGGCCCTGGAAGGGAAGAGAAAGCAGACAGACCTGAGCAAAACTGGGCATTGCCATTCCCCACAGCTGCTGCATGGCTGCAGGGAAAGCCAAAAACGCAGTGTGTAGTTTGTTTTTGACAGCCACTGCCGTTTTGTGTCTCTTGTGGCGTATTGGGCATTGGGCACTGATCTGTTTGGGGGAAAAATAGAGCCCGCAAGCTCAGTTTCCCTATTATGATGATTCCTTTAAAGGGGCCATTTCCACACGGCATACCTTATTCTGCAAAATAGCAAAATCTTGTGAGAAGACACTGTTATCGTGCGAGAAGACGCAATAACAGCGGCTTCTCATGAGATTTCAAGAGAGATTTCGCTATTTTGCAGAATAAGGTAAGCCGTGTGGAAACGGCCAGGGTCTGGGGAGAGAGGCATGGCAGATGCAAGCCCAATGGGGGCTATCAGATCCGCCTCACTCCCAGGTGGCAGGGGATCCACACAGGGGTGTACTCCCATGTGGCATCCCACTGACTGTCATCCCATGGTCCCCCCGCCCCTCAACAGCGGTCTGAGGGGTGTGTGGGGGTCATTGGCTGGCAGGCGGGTCAGCTGATGCTTGGATCAGTGCCCTATGCAGCACCAATGCTCCGTGAGCTGTAATACCAATAAAGTTGTGGCCTCTTTCAACTCCAACACTGTTGTTTGCTGGGTTTTGGTCACCTTGCCCCCCCTCCCCGCTCTCCTCCCCTATTCAGCACTGGCCTGCAACAGAAAATACTGACCTTGAGGGACCAAGAGTCTGATTTAGCATAAGGCTGCTTCAAGTGTTCATCTGACTGATCTGCCAGAGATTTTAAGAAAGCGTGGCAGAACTTGACTCCTGCACAAAATGTGACGTTGTTCCAAGGGCAAAAAAACGAGATAAGATGCTTGGATATCCATGAACGAATCTCCTGAAAGTTGCTTTACTGTAAGTAAAGGTGGGGGGAGTTTAATCCTTTCGCTCCGAGGTCAACATAGACAGGGCAAATAGCTGCCCTGTCGAACTATCTTAGGGCCAAGCTACAAGTGACGAATGACACTTGAACAGCAAGTGGATTAAGTGGAGCGCAAGTGAACAGGGAGAAATACACTTGCCGATCAAGTGTCATTCGTCACTTGTAGCTTTGCCCTGAGGTTGAGGAAATGGCATGAGAAAGGGTTAAACTTCTTTCTCCTCTTCCACTACTAACAGGGGCAAAGAGCAACTTTGGAAGGCCATGAGAATTTGGGGAAATGGCAGTGAGAAAAGGGTTAAACCACCATCCCCGACACGGGCCTGCTACAAACTTTGTACGGTTCCACTTCGAAGACCTGAGTATGGGGTTTATATTGCATCTCTGAGGGCCAAGCTACACATGACGAATGACACTTGAATCGCAAGTGAATTGAGTGGAGGGCAAGTGAACAGGGAGAAATACACTTGCCATTCAAGTGTCATTCGTCATGTGTAGCTTGGCCCTGAGTTTGCTGTTTAGGTATATAATTTTAATAACTGGGAACAACTCTAGGTTTACAGAGAAGGGTGGAGTACGAATATTTTAAATAAACAAACATAAATATTGTATTTCTCCGGCACAAATATTATTTCTTTTCAAAGGAATCAGAATGTAATAAAACACACACATTCCTCTTTGAAATGTCAACACAAATGACAAGTCAAACTGGAAGGGCGGCATAAACCAACATGGTGGAACTTGTCCTTCAGTGCATTATTAGTCCAAGTGGTATCACACACAAAATTTTCTGCTTGCTTAACCATGTTTTATACTTGGCTTCATTGAAAGAATACCTTCCAGCAGCTTGGGAAAGCCCACTGTTGCTTAATTTAGGAACTCCTGTGATATAAATAGTTAAGCATAAAGATGAAAAGTGGCAACTATGATTCAGTACTATTCATCTTCATCCTAACATGTTGCTCAATGACTTAAGTACACCAGCCATTGTTGTAATTAAGATACTTGTGCAATATATAAATGCCCTTCCCCAACCTAATTAAACTCAACGCTTCCATTGGAATTTGCTGGATCACACATTTTGTCTTCTGAAATAATCACCACAGATCTAGCGTGGGGGGAATTAACGACATTCTGCCTAGTATAGCATGGGATAAAATAACTATAGTCAGGTCTCCTCGTGCACAACTATTTTAAATGGTAGTTATACAACCCTGTTAATATTTCACAGTTGATTATTAGCTCTTGTCAGGCCACCTACACGTCCTGTTCCAGCAGTAGTAATAACTTCCCTAGTAGTGGGTCACTACTACTAGTTCACTACCAGTCATTATAGTGAAGGAATATTATTAGTGGTAATCAAGGCAACAATTATGATGCAAACACCTTTGCTACGTTTTCTTGAAAGCTAATCATTAGCTGGAACTTTTCTATTTAACTCAGTCATACTTTGCCAATTCAAACTTCCAAGCCGTGGCCAAAAATAGTTGACAATTTCCCCAATCTAACATGTCTAACAGAACATCCTACCATGTGTCATGAATCATGATATAAATATGCTTTGTTATCTTCCTCCTCTTAGTTCCACAGAGTTGAGAGGATTTCTGCCTTGTTCTCCTCGTAAATAAGTTGGGGTAATAATATCCTCACTTCCTTGACTTTGAGGAACAAATTAAATCAAGGAAATAAGGGGATGTGATTGCTTACTAACCATAAGCTGTGAGCACTGGGTAATCAGGACTTAAGATAGTTTGGCACTAGTCAGAAAATGGATTAACCAACTACTATGAATTAACTGAGTACTGTTCTGGATGGGCCACTGATCTGTCTAGAAGAGTGGTATATAAGTGCAGGTTGTTGTTTGTTGTTGTTGTGAGCGGTATATAAGTGCAGGTTGTTGGTTGTTGGTTGTTGGTTGTTGTTGTTGGTGGTGGTGGTGGTGGTGGTGGCGGTGGCGGTGGCGGTGGCGGTGGTGGTGGTAGTAGTAGTAGTAGTAGTAGTAGTAGTAGTAGTAGTAGTAGTAGTAAGCAGAGTGGTAAGCTGCAGTACTGCAGCCCAAGCTCTGCTCACGATCTGAGTTTGATCCTAGCGGAAGCTGGGTTCAAGTAGCTGGCTCAAAGTTGACTCAGCCTTCCCTCCTTCTGAGGTTGGTAAAATGAGTACCCAGTTTCCTGGGGGTAAAGTGTAGATGATTGGGGAAGGCAATGGCAAACCACCCCATAACAAAAGTCTGCCAAGAAGTCGTGATGCGATGTCCCCCCATAGGTCAGTAATGACTCAGTGCTTGAACAGGGAACTACCTTTACCTTACTTATTATTATTATTATTATTATTATTATTATTATTATTATTATTATTATTTCTGTATTTTAGTATCTGTCACCTGAGACACCTACCTCAGCTACTCTGTCAAATGGTTTGTCCATCCATGCATTGGCCTACAGATACGTAAACAGAAAACACTATTTCCAAGAGCAAAATTTCTTGTTTTTGATGTTGTTTATACTATCACTCAAGTTTATGTTTCTTCCTCTGTGAAGCTCAGCGTACCATCCAATTTTCCCTTCTTTTTAACCTTACAAAAGGGAGGCTGGTCTCAATTCCTGGCCCAAAATGACACAGAGCTACAGAGTGCTGAAGGAACGTGAATGGGGTCTTCTCGGGCCAAGTTCAGGGCTTAATCTCCTACATCATACTGGCTGTCCTGTAAGTGATGATGTTATTCCCTGGCAATGTGAACTTCAGGGACTGAGGGCCAAGCTACACATGACGAATGACACTTGAACAGCAAGTGTATTTCTCCCTGTTCACTTGCCCTCCACTCAATCCACTTGCCGTTCAAGTGTCATTCGTCATGTGTAGCTTGGCCCTGAGATGAGTTAACTGGTTTCAGGATCTGTAGTGCTGACAAGAAACCCAATTGTGGGGGAAGAACATACTACAGAGAGTGGGGAATTGCCACCCCTTATTCAGAAACCTCAAGTGCCCGGAAGTCTCTAGAACGTGTCGCTGGTTACAGACCCTTCTATTTACTGCTCATCTGCCTAATAGAACAATCTTTTAAATGCTTTCTGACACTGGCTTACAAAAATGGTATTTAAGTCTAAGTCTTCATCTGGACAAGATCATACATTGTCCTATTTGATTCTTGCATGCTGTACATTTATTTTTAGCAAGACATTTTGCCCATGTAATGTAAGCGTCTGTGTAACACAGACCTTATGCTTATAAAAGTAATTAGCCATCAATGAAAACAACTGGCTCATCAAAAGGAAAAGTGCTAAGGAAAGGAGACACAGCAAAGCAAGGCCCAAAGACTATTATGATAACACTGAATGTTCTTTCAATGTTGAATTTTTTTCTTTAGTCTTGGCAGTACAATTGTGATGGCTGCAGATAAATATTTGAATAAGTACAAGAGTGTATGTAGCAATTTTCCGTGCATCCATCTTCGTGATATCTGCTTCAATCAGTATTTCTGCACATGGATTGTATATAAAAATGTACACGGACTTGATAAGCTATCTTCAGTCTTGGCCTACTGTAATCTTAACATTGATCCATAAAACATTTTCAGAAATCCATCCAAGACAACTCTTGTTAAGCAGTTCTTAAAATATTTGCTTTTGCTATCTGTCTTAGGACACTGCACACATCACAATTGCACATGTCACATAAGCCCACTCACAACAAAATACTTCCACGCCATCTGCACACAGGAGAGAATCTTTTAAGATGGTATCTGTGGCAACACAAGTATGCACCTCCTAAACTAAAGCCACATCTTTGTTTATTGAATGATTTTGTGTTTGTGTGTGTTTGCATTTATGTATGTTGAGGGTTGTGGATTGGCACCCAATCTTGCCTGATGTTAGAAGAAGGCAGCAATGGCAACTGACCTTTGCTCCTCACTTGCCTCGAAAGCGCCTTGCTGGGATTGCTGTAAATTAGTTATGACTTGATGGCACACATTCACACACACAGAGAGACATGTGGATTGGATCCAGCCAGTATGTTCACTCAATCTTATCCAGTTCCCCAGTTTTTGTACATGCAGAAGATCCCATGATATTCCATGAATTTGTCTAATCCCCCCTTTTTAAAGTGCTCACCACATCTTGTGGAAGAGAGTTCCACAAGTTAATTGTGCACTATGTGAAGCGTTACTCCCTTTTGTCCATCCTAAACTTGCTGCTCATCACCTTCACTGGGCGGCCTTTGAGTTTTAATATTGTGAGAAAGAGAGAGAAACCGCTCTCTCCACCTCTCCCCAGAAATAGTGAGCCTGTATGTGCAAGTATGGCAGAGCCCTCTGTAGTTTCCTGGGCATGTATAACAAAACTATAGCTGTGTAAAACGCTGATTGTGGAAATTGTGCATGTTTTCTCTTACATTGTGAGATTAATCTGGACAGGTTTCAGAACCTCTCCAACACCAACACCTGTCCTTTTCTTGTGTTCTCTCTCTCCTTCTCTCACACATGCGCGCGCACACATACACACGCAGAGAATAAAAAATCAAAAGTTCTTCATGCTCCACTTCAGCTGTTCCAGGCCTACGCCACCCATAAAGAAACACGGTTTAAACAGGTCTATAATTTTTAGCCAGTTAACTGGTTAGGGTAGTTGATCGAAACAAATTCAATTCTGCCTTTTTTGGTGGTCAAAAGAGACTCTTCCCTCCTCTCCAGCAAACAAGCTGGTTGTGTTTGTGTGTGTGTGAGAGAGAGAGAGACAGACAGAGACAGAGCGACGTAGCGGTCAAAGTATCAGGCTAGGATATGCCATGAAACTCACTTGGTGGGTCACAAACTTAAACACTGGAGATTTTGAGTGCTTGTCGACACAGAGAACTTCATTATTGTAACTGATAATGTTTGCATGTTTGATGAATTGTACCACCAAAACGTGGGAGTTATCCGGAAGCCCCATGAAGTTCCGTTACTGAAATTAACAAAGCTTTGTGTTTTTGAAATTGACACAGTGTGTGTGCGAGAGTGCGAGCGGTAGGACCTGCCATGAAACTCACTAGATGACCTTGTCCACTTTTCTGAGAGCCTCAGCTCCAGTGATCTCATGAACTGTAACTATTGATGACATCATTTGAAAAACTGAAACCATGTCCCATTAAAGTGTATTTTCTAGAGTTGAAGATTTCCTGCAGTTCTTCCTTCCCTTGTGTCCCCCCCCCCCCCCGCCACTACCACCCTTTTAATTAAACTTGTTGGCTCAGAACCTCTCTCATTGTCAAGAAGTTGCATTGATGTGTGAATCACTAGCTGTTTGCTGTCTGACACATCTGACTCTGTTGAAAAATTAATGCATGCAAGTTGTTAGCAATGTAGAACTGGACAAATCAAATTTGCAGATGCTCTCTCTGGACGCTGACCCGGAATTCTGCACGGATGAAGTGCTGCACCTGAGGCAGGTGTCTTCCTCCTCCTCCTCCTCATCAGTTTATCTATATTGTGTATTTCCCTAATGTAGATTTCCTTCAAAAGGCCTAAATGGCATTTTCTCTGGGTAAAGAATCGGAGGACAAGTTCTTTATTTACCTATTCCTTATGCAAGTAATGCACAGACAAAAGGAGCATTCACATGCGCATGTTTGTGTTGGTGTTTGCATGTATTCAAAGCATCTCTGTCCCTTGGACTCGAGACGGCCATCAGTGTACCGACTCGGTTGTGAGGACACAAATTATAACAGTGCAATTGAACAAAATTAAAACAGGTTAAAATACACACATTAAAATTTAACAGACTCCAGAATGAAACTACTTTAAAATACATACCAATTCAAATCATGCAGGATTAGAATGAGCACATCCAAATTTGCCAAAACAATTTGCACTCCAACAAGATTGACTTGCATGCTTTCCTCATTGTAGAGAGTGGAGGCTCTGTCCTTGCCCTTCTTTGGTAGGCTATTCCAAAGGACTGGTCTCACCATAGCCATTCAGATGGTCCTAAGGAAGATACTTTAAGGCTATCTGAAGAATGTAGTAACTGGTATAGGGGAGTATTCTGTATAATATGTGCAAGTATCCTATTAGTCCAAAATGTACCTTCCACAACAGCCTCAACTAGGTCAGTTTCTCTTATGATCTATGTTCATGTTTTAATTGGCTGAGAAGTGAATTCCTGCTCCACTCCAACAGTCTGGGAGCTTCCCCTTCCCATTCCTTTAGAGGCAGTTGGAACAAAAACTGCTTACACATTTCCCCTTATACCTCCATAACAAAAAGACCAGAGACATTTTTTTTAAAAAAAATGAAATCCAGGAATTCAGAAGAACTCAACAATAGATCATTATGTTATTGCTCTACAGCACAACAGCGATTACCTTTTTTTAAAAAGCCCTAAAAAGCCCTCCAATGGCACAGCAGGGGAAATGGCAACAGTACAAGGCTAAGAGAAAAAAATTGGTCCAGTGTAGATGGAACATTTGGAAATACGCACTTTCCCATCAGGAAGATGTGCCAGTGAACTTGGATCGCAAAT
Source organism: Eublepharis macularius (assembly GCF_028583425.1). Lineage (NCBI taxonomy): Eukaryota > Metazoa > Chordata > Lepidosauria > Squamata > Eublepharidae > Eublepharis > Eublepharis macularius. The sequence goes on along the minus strand of NC_072792.1, from coordinate 20,943,624 downwards.
TATCCTGTCCTGTTGTACCAAAAAAGATGTTGATACTAAAATTAAAATTACATTAAATTAAAATTAAGCGAAATTAAAATAAAATTTCCACCAGAATAACAACAACAATTCTGACCTGGGTAGCCCAGATATGCCTGATCTCACCAGATCTCAGAAGCTAAGAAGGGTCGGCCTTGGTTAGTAATTGGATGGGAGACCTCCAAGGAAGACCAGGGTTGCAGAGGCAGGCAATGGCAAACCACCTCTGTGAGTCTCTTGCCTTGAAAAGCCCACCAGGGGTCACCATAAGTCAGCTATGACTTGAGGGCAGCATTTCATTCATTTCAATAATAATAATAATTATTATTTAATAGTTATTTGTTATATTAGTTATTTCACACAATAGTACATCTCAAATAGCTCTCAGCAAACTGGTTGTGTACAGGCAGGAAATGCTGTACATGTCCACAGCTCAGGTTACCAAACTTGTCACACATGTTCTTGAGATCAGAATGGTGTAGCGGTTAGAGTGTCAGGCAAAATCTGAGAGACTTGGGTTTAAATCCCAAAGCAAAGTATAAATGAAGTAAAACAAATAAATTGAGTATCATCTCCAAGAACTTGGATCTGGAAACATCAATATTAGCCAGCTTGTCTTGAGTAAATACAAACCTTCCCTCATTCATACCTGAATTCTATGAGGCAACAATATGCCCAGAGGTTGTGTTTATGTTTGAAGAGAGGATATCCGCAATCCGTACATGATGCCGATGAAAAAAAGTACCATCAAATGATAGGATCTCCCATGTCATAGAGGAAGAATTCTTCAGGAAAAATATATTTGATGACAATTCTTAAATTTGACGGGACTTTCACCAAAAAGATGTAAACTTATACACATTTTTGTCCATAGAACCCATTAAACTCAAGAATAACTTGGCAGGCCCCTGTGGACTGTGTAAGATGGCATCTCAGGAGTGATTTGCAAACTTCCATATGTTTACAACTCCCATGTGCAATATGCAGCTGACAGCCAGAAATGAAACATTTCCTACATTACTGTGCATGACCAATATGGTGTCCTAAATATGCATAAGTTTTGTCTTTCCAAAGCAAACACAGACCACTAAAACGTAGTCCTTATTGTATGCTGAGCAGCATGGCAGTAACAAAGTATTTCAGGAGCATTGTCTGATCAACGTGGATGAGCATGGCCTAGGTAGGGTTCCCCAATCTTCTCTTGTGGGCACTTTTGAAATTGTTTAGGACAGGGAGTGAACACTCCCACAAAATGGCTGCCTTGGGATATACAGCCAATCACAAAATGTTAACAGGTTCAAAGCCAAGCATCTTCCTATGACGGAGGTAACTGTTTCCAACAGACTGCTCTCTGACGACACAAAGTTGATGCCTCCTGGGCTCTTCTGAAGGACTTCCTGCTCCACAAAAGTAGAGGAAAGCCAGCATTGAGAGACAGTGTTGTGTAGTGATTAGACTAGGATCTGTGAGAACCAGATTTGAATCCCTGCTCTGCCATGGAAGCTTGCTGGGTGACCTTAGGCAAGTCACACTCTCAGCTTAACCTACCTCACAGTGTTGTTGTGGGGATAAAATGGAGGAGAGGAGAATTATCTAAGCTATTTTGGGTCCACACTGAGGAGTACAATGTAAGTAAATAAATAAATTGGCTTGTTACCTTGGCGAAGAGATGCTTTGTCTGTCTGTCTATCTGTCTATTTATCACTGATCATATGGCCATTGCCTTAAGCAGAAATTAAAATGGGAAGAACCTTACTTAATGTCATTTCTCTGATGTTTAGTTATCGCCCCTATATATTTTGCCACAGAAAGAATAACGGAATCATTTGTATCCGATAATAACCATGTCACCTGATGATTAAGCTAGCCCTCAACTCATGAAATATGGGACACTTTATAATCATATGTTCAATGGTTTCAATTTTATGATATGGGCACCTGCATGTTCTGTTAGCATATGGTACTTTCTTGCAGGGTGTTTTTTCAGCTGGAATGCGGTGGAACGGAGTTCCGGCACCTCTTGAAAATAGTCACATGGCCGGTGGCCCTGCCCCCTGATCTCCAGACAGAGCGGAGTTTACATTGCCGTCCGCACCACTTGGCGCGGAGGGCAATGTAAACTCTGCTCTGTCTGGAGATCAGGGGGCGGGGCCACCGGCCATGCGATCATTTTCGCCAAGAGTGTTTTAAACTTTAAAAAACTCCCCCCTTGTTCTAGCTGACCCCAAGTGACGTCATTGTGCGGTCCTGAGTTCCACCACTGAGTTTCACCAACTCTTTTCCCAGAAAAAAGCCCTGTTTTCTTGTATCTACCCTCCACAATTGCTGAGGGAAGAGCATTCATTCTTGCCAGAGTAAAAGCTCTTAATCGTGTAAGAAGAAGCAGTTCTGAGTTTTGAAGAGGCAGAGGGAGACAGTGGCAAGGACAAAAAGCTGCAATGAATTGTCTGAAATACCTTGAAGGGTACAAGGTCAATCAATCAATCAATCAATCAATCAATCAATCTCTCGCTCTCGCTCGCTCTCTCCCCCTCCCTCTCCCCCTCCCTCCCCCTCCCCCCTCCCTCTCCCCCCCTCTCCCCCCCTTCCCCTCCCCCATGTCTGGGGATCTGAAGTGGGGAGATGGATCTGGTAACCTGCAGGAGTGCCTCTTTGCTTCTACTACTTTTCTACTTGTGCATTTCTAAATAATGAAAATATTGCAGAAATTATTTTAAAAATTTACAAAACTTCCTAAGTCTTCAGTTATCTCTCTTCCAAAGGGAACTTATTCTAGAAACACTGCCCATGGAATTTCTCACCATTCAGGAAAACAAGAAGCACAGGATGCTGTTAAATGACCAAGAGCTGACTGGTGTAATAATTGTTTTCATTGTATTTTGAATGTCACTCAGCCAACAAGCCCATGAACAGCCTCGGTACTTTCTCCAAGATGCAGACAGGCTCAGCAGTTATATAGCAGAAATTGCTGCTGCTAGGATTTTGATATCTTACATAAGCTGCTTGGTTTCCCTCTATGGTTGGATTCCATACAACATTGCATGGTCTATCAGAAGCTAGACAAACCCACCTCTCGCCCCCATTTTGGCTGGCAAGCAGATTTCTTAAGCTAGTGTTGGGCTCGATAGTAAGCTTCATTTAGCTAGATAGCTAGGTCTCAAGTTATATAGGCCTACTCTTTATTTATTTAAGATATTTTTAGCCACTTTTCTCCTAGAAAGGATTAAAGATGCAGTATGAAAAAGTAATTAAAACCTGCATAATATAGTCATTAAAATGATGTCAGAACTGAGAACCATTTTTCTAATAATAGCATACTTTGTAAACTGCTCTGAGTGGGCATTAAGTTGTCCTTGTCAGGTTTTGCCTTGGATGCCATGGCTTTGGGCACTGCAGTGCCTGGCTCTGACCACAGGGGGGCGTCAGAGATACTGCAGGACCCTGCTCTGTGGAAGGAGGGGCGGTATACATCACCCTGACACTTGCCTGTCCACTCACCGGCCTGCTCAACCTACCCCAGCCATCACTCACACTCCTCTCCTTCTTCAACAACCTCCCTCCTCGCATCCTCATACTCTCTCGCTTCCCACTACTCCACTCCATCACTCCTACACAACCCACCCCACCCTGTGGGTGGACTTCCCTTTTATCCTTTCACCAATTCCCTGTTCCACCTGTCAGCCACACACCCCTCCAGCATTCTAGCCACACCCTTGGCTGACTCATGCAACTGCACCTAGGTTTGCTCTGCAGGCTGCCCAGGGCAGTCACTCATGTTCCTCCTTGGCTGGCTGACAAGCTTTCTCTACTTAGCTGGCTGCTTGGGGCAGGCACACCTGTGCCTTCTTGGATGGTTGCCAAGCTTTTCCTGTAGAGTGGCCCAGGCAGCTCCACCTGTGGTTGCTTGTCTTCCTGCCCTACTTGGCTCTGACTAATCCCTTATAGCCTGCCTGCAGGTTGGGGCATGGCCCTGTGGTGCCTTGACTGCCTTCCCTCTACTGCTGGTAAGGGTTCTGTTTGATTAGCTGCTGGCTGGCTGTCCCTGCTTCCTGTGCCCTCTCCCTCTGGTCTGGCCTCCTCTTGATTGTCCTCATTCTCCCTGTCTGGGCTCCTAGACTCCCACTGGAGGGCGGGGCTAGCTGGCCTCCACCTGTACCTTCTAACCCTCTGAGGCTTGGGTGCTTCTTTCCCTCCCTCCGGTGCTTGCAGGTTCTGGCCCTGGGTGTCTGCTGGGGCAGCTGGGCGGCTGTCTCCTGTCCCTTCCTTCCGGCAAGTCCGGGGGCTGCATCTCAGACTCTGGACAGTCCTGAAGGGCAATATATAGTTGTTGTTGTTGTGTTATTACTAGACATGGGCATAAAATAGAAAAAAACTGAACCATGGGGTTCATGGTTTGTGGGGTTTCCACAAACCACGAACCGGCATGGAACTGGCCCAGTTACGAACCAGTTCATGGTTTGTGGTTCATGGGGTTTAAATGCCCCTTTCTGACAGGGAAAGGGGCATTTAATCATTTAAAGGGCCCTTTCCTGCCACTTACAAGGGGCAAAACCCTTTAAACTATCAACTGGCAGATGGAGGAATCCCCCCTGCTGCCTGCCAGCTGATAGTTTAAAGGAACCTGCCACTTGCAAGGCAGGGCCCTTTAAAAGGCCCAAACCTGAGCCTCCAGCCCCACCCCCCCAGCCCCAGCCCCTCACTTAACTTCCCTTTGATGCTGGGGTGGTGGAAGCCTCCTTCGCTGCCCAACAGGCTCGTGCAGGGCAGAGGAGAAAGCCAAAAACGGCCTTTCTGCCCTTTAAATGGCAGCCACGGCTGCCATTTGAGGGACAGGAGGGCCCTTTTCCATCTCCTCCGCTGCCACATGGGCCTGCAGGGCAGCGGAGGAGGCCTCCACCACTCCAGCATCAGATGGAAGGTAAGTGGGGGGCTGGGGCTTGGGAGGGGAGTGAGGGTTGGGGCAGGGGGCTGGGGGTTGGGCTGTTTAAAGGGCCCTGCTGCTTGCAAGTGGCAGGTCCCTTTAAACTATCAGCTGGTAGTCTGCAGGGGGGGGCGGATCCTCCCTACTGCCTGCCAGCTGATAGTTTAAAGGGACCTGCCACTTGCAAGTGGCTGAAAAAATTTCCTCGGAGGAAATGGCCATTTAAACTGGCCCTTTAATACAAACCAAATGAACCAGTAGTCCAGTTCATGGAAGTTCGTGGAAACGAGCTTCCACGAACCATGGTTCACGAACCCCGAACCAGGCTGGTTCATGGGTTTTTTTGTTTCGTATTTAGGTTTGTGCCCATCTCTAGTTATTACTGAATAGCTAGTCTAAACAATTTGGCCGTATACTGCCTTCAAAATGTTAATAATGCGGAGTCCTTCTTGGTCTGTTGGCCCTACCACATAGGGACCACTGCTAAGGGCCAAGCTAGAAGTGACGAATTACACCTGAATGGCAAGCGAACAGACTGGCATGTATTCCTCCCTGTTCACTTGCATTCCGCTTGCACTCCAAGTGGATGGTAGTCTCCTTGCTTCAGTTTGGTTCTTTTGGGCTCTGTTGGCTCAGCTTGAATAGGAACTTGCACTAGGAAGTGGGCTTTGGCCAGGGTTTGCCCCTTTGCTTAAGGTTTCTTGGCTTGGAAAACCTAGGAAATGTTTCCCCCAAAGGAAACAATGGAGAGTAGCTGGGGGCAACTTGTTTAGGATCCAATCTTCCGGAAATTTGGGGAAGGGGTCTTGCCCTCCCCCAGCCCCCCTGATATTTTTCCCTATTGGAAATAATGACCAAATACATTTGGGATTCTCTAATATATATTCAGATCCGAACAGAAAATCTGACCCAGATATCAGGAATACAGAATATTTATGGCATTTCTGAATACCAGATCTGAATTGAACCAATTTTTGTTTTCACCGCACACCCCTATTGCAGAACCTGATTTAAATCAACTCTTAATTTTTAATGTCTTAAAGGCTGTAATCTTATGCGCACTTACCTGGGAGTAAAGCCTTTGGGGACTCATGGCTGAATAAACATGCAAAGAATCAGGGTGACAAAAGTGATATTTTTGCTATTGTATGGATAAACATCAGGAGCATTTTCTTGTAATATGCACGCTGTGATCTATAATACACCAGAAACTTTTGTTCTCTAGAAAGAAAATGTCATTTGTGTAGTCTGCTTTGGCGACCACAATACTTCTTCAAGTAAGGTAACCTTGCTTTCTCTGAGGTAGGAGTCATTTCATTGATTGTCTCCAAGTAAAAGGAAATGGCTCATGCATCTTTTGTACAATATAACAAATGTCCTTTTGCATTATAATTGAATGGTGATTGTTGTGTTCAATCAATGGGAAAGGTTAAAGGAGCTCCTCTGCCAGCATTTTTAATGGAGAAGTCGATTAAGATTCACTTTAATCATTCTGGCTGCCTAGGAATTAAAGCAACAAAGACTATCACTGGCACTATAATTACCAGTCCTTCTGTAGGTTTACACTGCTCTTTATGCAATAATAAATTTTCCTATAATGCACAATCTGACCAGGTTAACTTGCTTTGTTTGCAAAGCTAAATATTTCCCTTAATTGTATTGTGGGTGAGAAATTCGTGTGATTAAGCTTATGTAATTCAGTTGAATTATAAAAGAGAACCCGCCGCACAGACTGAATGAGCCGAATCAGCAGGACGCTTGGCGCTGAACAGTTTTAACGCCACGGCCTTAACCCTAGGACACTGGTGGCATATTTCACGTTATTGAACATGGGGACCCCTCATCTCTCTCAGGCAACTCTGAAGGGTCAGATATATTATTCTAATCTCTGTTCAAAACAGAGAAAAGGTTATATTGTACAGAAGAATTCGGCACACTGCAGTGAATGAAAAAATTCACCTCAGGGACATAGGTACAAATCTCTTTCAGACATGGCCTTTACGATGCTCCCCAAATGGAATACTTAAGTGGCCCCTGGTAATTTTTAAAAATTCCTGAAATTGATCTCATTTATTAATTAGTCTGGACCTTTAAAGGTCTTACTATAAATAGCAGCAACGTTTTTAAAAAATCATGTCAAATGAGACCCAGGTACAATCCAGGCCATATTAAGGCATGCAGGGCATCGATATATGCTTCCATTAAAACAATGCTAACCCTTGTAATCCACTTTAGCGATGCTTTGATCAGATTTTGTTAATCATCCGGTAACAAGATATTCTAATTCTTTAGATATGTTCTGACTCTAAAATAGTCTGATTGCTGTATCTGTTTATAGATGTGAGGTGGGTAAGAATTTATTTTATGTATTTATTTATTTCAAATTTGTATTCCGCCCTCCCTGCAAGCAGGCTCAGGGCAGATAACAACATACTAAAATACAATTTAAAATGCATGTTAATTAAAAACAACACATTTAAAACAGGAAGGTGGATAGGCTTCATGGGGAGGGTTTTATACACCCCTTTTTTCCAGGCTGGTGGAGGCCCAGCCTCAGCCATATGCCTGGTGGAACAACTCTGTCTTGCAGGCCCAGCGAAAAGATAGTAGGTCTTGCTGGGCCCTGATTTCAGCAGACAGAGCATTCCACCAGGTGGGAGCCAGGACCAAAAAAGCCCTGGCTCTAGTCGAGGCTACACCAAAGAAATACAAAGGAAGCACGCCAAGAATTATTATATTGCCCTATGTACAATGATACACTAAAGATTACAACAATTGGTGCAATGACAATTGTTTACAATAATCATAGGAGCAAGAAAAATTCCATATTTACAATAATCATAGGAGCAAGAAAAGTTTCATCATATCCTTATAAACATTCAACAGGTAAGTGGTAATCACGTTGCTGTTAATGCATAATGTCCCAAAGTCCGTGGAAGGCATCCAGTAACGCTGAGTGGCAGGAACGCTGAGTGGCAACGAGCTTACCGGTCCCATTCGATTTGGCTCGTTTCAGGATAAAACCTTCATCAGGCCACCAACCTATAAATTATCATTAAAAGTCCATCATAGACCGTGCCACAATAACAATCATAAATACAATATCCAAATGCACTAATTAATACTCACTATTTTGATTCCAACATAATCTTAACACGTGAAATTAACCACCAAGTACAGAGTCAATGTAAAGTCCATTCGAAGGTAAAGGGGAGATCATTCCTAAGACCATAAATACTGTCATCATTAAAAGAATCAATTGAGTACATTCATTGAACCATTTCATTAAACTCTGATCCTGAAAAGACCCACATCTACATATGGAGTCTACTTTTTTAAAAGGGGACAGGACCAAATTGGTATCCTGAGAAACAAATGTTCTCCATTGCACATGACCCCCCAGGCACACCATTAATTTGTTAAAATTATATTGTTAGAAAGGGTATATATCCTTTATATCCTTAAGAGAATTTTCGTCCCAAATACAGACCAGAGAACTCCACAGTCTGCGTAATTATCCAAGTTGTTTATACACCACAATGGGTGCTGAATCAAAGGATCGAAGGGAAGTAGAACATGAAACATTCATTAAAAACGGAGAAAGAATTTGTCAAAGCAAGAGATAGTGACAGCTGTCAGAGGAGCCCGTCCCTATCCGGTTTAAGTTATCACGGAGATCACAAAAAGATTGAATAGTCTATTTCAGTATTTAAACCCTGTGGAACCATAGTTTTTAATCTGAAAATCCATCTAATCTCTGCCTGTAAGAGGCGGGCGTTTGTTCACTCCCAATTTAGGTAACACCTCCAATACTGAAAATTTAAAGGTTTTGTACCTACCATGCGTCTGCCACAGATGCTGGTGGAGTGTTGTTATCTCACTACAGTTTTTGACCCGTGAAACGTGTTCCTGGATCCGCTGACGGATCGGCCGGGTAGTGCAGCCTACATATAGGAGGGGACAGGCACATTGAAGGAGGTAAACTACATTATCAGTATTACAAGTGGAGAACCCTTTTGATTGGGCTGATTGACTAGATGACGGATAATTTATATCTCTAAGATCACAAGACAGGGCGCACACACTGCAATGTCCGCAGGGGAAATGCCCCTGCGGCAAGGATTTTTCTTCCAAAGGTATTCTAAAATCGGAATGAACTAGTAAGTCCTTTAAGTTCCTAGTGCGGCGAAATCCTATTCTCGGTGGAGACTCACATCCCGGGATCTCAAGAAGGATGTGCCAGTACTTCCTAATGATCTTAGTAATCGGGCCAGATAGAGGAGAATAGTCAATGGGCCAAGAGATGCCCGTGGTTGCAGGATCCTTTTGCCTATAAGTAAGTAATTGCGGTCGGGTCAATCCATCAGCCTTTTTCATAGCACGGGAGATCACCCAATCTGGGTATCCTCGTGCTTTAAAAGCCCTTCCCATCCTGTTCGCCTCCTTACAAAAGTCAAAGTGGAATGACGCATTCCTCTTAATGCGCATGAATTGTCCCACTGGGATGTTTTTCTTTAAGACAGGGCGATGATGGGAAGTATACTGTAAATAAGCCGCCCTATCAGTCGGCTTCCTAAAAGGTTTTACCCCCAAGGAAGTGGCAGATCGCTTAAAGACAACCACATCCAAAAAAGGCACGCTCTCCAAACTGCCATGGGATGTGAACCGTATATTAGGGTCTAGGCTATTAAGCCAGTTCACAAACCCCTCAACCATCGAAGCATTCCTTATTATGCAAAAGACATCATCTATAAATCTCCTTACACAAACCAGTTGTCCGAAAAAAGGGTTATTCTCAGCACTATAAACATATTTTTCCTCCAATGCGGCCATAAAGAGAATCGCAATACTCGGGGCCGCGGGGCAACCCATCGCGACTCCCTTAACCTGGAGATAAAATTGGGATTCAAATCTAAAATAATTTTTCTCCATAATAAGATCCACAAGGTCTAGAAGAAAGCTAGTGGGGGGGGGGGGATTTTGATGATCTCTTTTCCAAATAATGCTCAATGACAGCTCTAGCCTCATTATGAGGAATCGAGGTGTACAGTGACTGAACGTCAAGGGTGAGCAAATAAGCCCCTACAGGAATCTCCATATCTTCCACTAGTCTAATGAAGTCCGTAGTGTCTTTGATGAATGATCTAACCTCCATCACAAAGGGCTGTAAAATACTATCCAAATAAATAGCCAATGGTTCCAAAATGGAACTGCATGCAGAGACGATTGGACGACCTTGAGGAGGTCGATCAGGCTTATGAATTTTTGGTAAACAGTAAAATACAGGAATCCGAGGGTCCTGATTATACAAGGCATGATGCATAGGCAAATCAATCAGATTATCAGCGAGTGCATTATCTATAATAATCTTAATAATACGCTGAATTTCTGAGGTGGGGTCGTGATCAATAGGAAGATAGTACTTACGATCCCCTAATTGTCTCAACACCTCCTGTCGATAATCCTCGCGATCCAGAAGTACAATCCCCCCTCCCTTATCCGCCGGTTTAATAACCACGGTGTCATCTTCCTGTAGTGACCGTAAAGCTATTTTCTCTAGCCTGGTCATATTTTGCCATTGGTTTCTAGGCTGGCCTTCCAAGAGTTCTACCTCTTTAAGTACTAATTTCTCAAAGGTCTCCAGTTGGACGTCTGAGACTGGTGGCATAAAGGTGGATTTTCTTTTCAGACCAGGAATCACGGAAGTCATGCTAGTATCTCCAAAAAACTTTTTTAATTTTAATTGACGAAATAGCTTATACAAGTCAATACGTGTGTTGAGAATATTGTATTTGGGGGAGGGAACGAAGCCTAACCCTTTGTTCAGAACCTGTAATTCAATAGTTGAAAGCCGCCGGTGGGACAAATTGAAAACTAAGTCCGGTATCTCCCCCTGCGTGGGGGGCGGCCCCTTGCTAAAAAAGAGCACTTCGGGGGTTGGTTGGGTATAATACGGCTCCTTAGGGTTCGTCCCCCTTCATCACCCGAATGGTCAGTGTCCGATGGATCTGTGGTGTCAAAATCATGACCATCCGTGGTGGATGGAAAGCCGGCGGCTTTCAACTATTGAATTACAGGTTCTGAACAAAGGATTAGGCTTCGTTCCCTCCCCCAAATACAATATTCTCAACACACGTATTGACTTGTATAAGCTATTTCGTCAATTAAAATTAAAAAAGTTTTTTGGAGATACTAGCATGACTTCCGTGATTCCTGGTCTGAAAAGAAAATTCACCTTTATGCCACCAGTCTCAGACGTCCAACTGGAGACCTTTGAGAAATTAGTACTTAAAGAGGTAGAACTCTTGGAAGGCCAGCCTAGAAACCAATGGCAAAATATGACCAGGCTAGAGAAAATAGCTTTACGGTCACTACAGGAAGATGACACCGTGGTTATTAAACCGGCGGATAAGGGAGGGGGGATTGTACTTCTGGATCGCGAGGATTATCGACAGGAGGTGTTGAGACAATTAGGGGATCGTAAGTACTATCTTCCTATTGATCACGACCCCACCTCAGAAATTCAGCGTATTATTAAGATTATTATAGATAATGCACTCGCTGATAATCTGATTGATTTGCCTATGCATCATGCCTTGTATAATCAGGACCCTCGGATTCCTGTATTTTACTGTTTACCAAAAATTCATAAGCCTGATCGACCTCCTCAAGGTCGTCCAATCGTCTCTGCATGCAGTTCCATTTTGGAACCATTGGCTATTTATTTGGATAGTATTTTACAGCCCTTTGTGATGGAGGTTAGATCATTCATCAAAGACACTACGGACTTCATTAGACTAGTGGAAGATATGGAGATTCCTGTAGGGGCTTATTTGCTCACCCTTGACGTTCAGTCACTGTACACCTCGATTCCTCATAATGAGGCTAGAGCTGTCATTGAGCATTATTTGGAAAAGAGATCATCAAAATCCCCCCCCCCCACTAGCTTTCTTCTAGACCTTGTGGATCTTATTATGGAGAAAAATTATTTTAGATTTGAATCCCAATTTTATCTCCAGGTTAAGGGAGTCGCGATGGGTTGCCCCGCGGCCCCGAGTATTGCGATTCTCTTTATGGCCGCATTGGAGGAAAAATATGTTTATAGTGCTGAGAATAACCCTTTTTTCGGACAACTGGTTTGTGTAAGGAGATTTATAGATGATGTCTTTTGCATAATAAGGAATGCTTCGATGGTTGAGGGGTTTGTGAACTGGCTTAATAGCCTAGACCCTAATATACGGTTCACATCCCATGGCAGTTTGGAGAGCGTGCCTTTTTTGGATGTGGTTGTCTTTAAGCGATCTGCCACTTCCTTGGGGGTAAAACCTTTTAGGAAGCCGACTGATAGGGCGGCTTATTTACAGTATACTTCCCATCATCGCCCTGTCTTAAAGAAAAACATCCCAGTGGGACAATTCATGCGCATTAAGAGGAATGCGTCATTCCACTTTGACTTTTGTAAGGAGGCGAACAGGATGGGAAGGGCTTTTAAAGCACGAGGATACCCAGATTGGGTGATCTCCCGTGCTATGAAAAAGGCTGATGGATTGACCCGACCGCAATTACTTACTTATAGGCAAAAGGATCCTGCAACCACGGGCATCTCTTGGCCCATTGACTATTCTCCTCTATCTGGCCCGATTACTAAGATCATTAGGAAGTACTGGCACATCCTTCTTGAGATCCCGGGATGTGAGTCTCCACCGAGAATAGGATTTCGCCGCACTAGGAACTTAAAGGACTTACTAGTTCATTCCGATTTTAGAATACCTTTGGAAGAAAAATCCTTGCCGCAGGGGCATTTCCCCTGCGGACATTGCAGTGTGTGCGCCCTGTCTTGTGATCTTAGAGATATAAATTATCCGTCATCTAGTCAATCAGCCCAATCAAAAGGGTTCTCCACTTGTAATACTGATAATGTAGTTTACCTCCTTCAATGTGCCTGTCCCCTCCTATATGTAGGCTGCACTACCCGGCCGATCCGTCAGCGGATCCAGGAACACGTTTCACGGGTCAAAAACTGTAGTGAGATAACAACACTCCACCAGCATCTGTGGCAGACGCATGGTAGGTACAAAACCTTTAAATTTTCAGTATTGGAGGTGTTACCTAAATTGGGAGTGAACAAACGCCCGCCTCTTACAGGCAGAGATTAGATGGATTTTCAGATTAAAAACTATGGTTCCACAGGGTTTAAATACTGAAATAGACTATTCAATCTTTTTGTGATCTCCGTGATAACTTAAACCGGATAGGGACGGGCTCCTCTGACAGCTGTCACTATCTCTTGCTTTGACAAATTCTTTCTCCGTTTTTAATGAATGTTTCATGTTCTACTTCCCTTCGATCCTTTGATTCAGCACCCATTGTGGTGTATAAACAACTTGGATAATTACGCAGACTGTGGAGTTCTCTGGTCTGTATTTGGGACGAAAATTCTCTTAAGGATATAAAGGATATATACCCTTTCTAACAATATAATTTTAACAAATTAATGGTGTGCCTGGGGGGTCATGTGCAATGGAGAACATTTGTTTCTCAGGATACCAATTTGGTCCTGTCCCCTTTTAAAAAAGTAGACTCCATATGTAGATGTGGGTCTTTTCAGGATCAGAGTTTAATGAAATGGTTCAATGAATGTACTCAATTGATTCTTTTAATGATGACAGTATTTATGGTCTTAGGAATGATCTCCCCTTTACCTTCGAATGGACTTTACATTGACTCTGTACTTGGTGGTTAATTTCACGTGTTAAGATTATGTTGGAATCAAAATAGTGAGTATTAATTAGTGCATTTGGATATTGTATTTATGATTGTTATTGTGGCACGGTCTATGATGGACTTTTAATGATAATTTATAGGTTGGTGGCCTGATGAAGGTTTTATCCTGAAACGAGCCAAATCGAATGGGACCGGTAAGCTCGTTGCCACTCAGCGTTCCTGCCACTCAGCGTTACTGGATGCCTTCCACGGACTTTGGGACATTATGCATTAACAGCAACGTGATTACCACTTACCTGTTGAATGTTTATAAGGATATGATGAAACTTTTCTTGCTCCTATGATTATTGTAAATATGGAATTTTTCTTGCTCCTATGATTATTGTAAACAATTGTCATTGCACCAATTGTTGTAATCTTTAGTGTATCATTGTACATAGGGCAATATAATAATTCTTGGCGTGCTTCCTTTGTATTTCTTTGGTGCAGCTTTTTTGAGGAAGCCCTTTCCCTTTTGGTGTTCGTTCTAGTCGAGGCTAGGCAGGCCTCCTTGAGGCCAGGGACCACCAACAGTCATGTATGTTTTTGTAATTTATTGGCATTTCTCCAGGTAGGTTCCTTGGTGGGGTTTCCCCTCTGGTTGTAGTTGGATTCTGTACCAAGGTTGCCTCTTTTTTGCTTCGAGATCTCAGAAGCTAAGCAGGGTCAGCCTTGATTAGTAATTGGATGGGAGACCTCCAACGAAGACCAGGGTTGCAGAGGCAGGCAACGGCAAACCACCTCTGTTAGTCTCTTGCCATGAAAAACCCACCAGGGGTCGCCGTAAGTACAGCATTGGACTGTAGAAAGAGTATCAAAAGCAGGCTTTATAACAGAAAGTAACATTAGACAGTAAACTTGAGGGCACTCTCCACCACCACCATATAATAAGAAAAGTGGGGATGTGGGATGGGATGGGATGGGATGGGATGGGATAGCCCAATCTCATCAGATTCAGGAAGCTAAGCAGGGCTGGTACTTGGATGGGGGACCACCGAAGAAGACTCTGTAGAGGAAGGCAACAGCCTGCATCTCACTTGCCTGAAAAGTCCATTGCTAGGGTTGTTAAAAGCTGGTTGCGACCTAATGGCATGTGTGTGCGTTACATGCTGTCAAGTTGCTTCTGAGGTCTGGTGACTCTATGGATGAATGCCCTCCAAAACGTCTTCTCATTGCCAGCCTTGCTCAAGTCTTGCAAACGGAAGCCCGCAGCCATTGCATATTGAGTCTTCCTCTTTTCCTACTACCTTCCACCTTCCCAAGCTTGGGCCGTTTTCACACGTCTCAGCATAGCACTAAACTTACAGAATGAGGGCAACTTCATGGTGCGATTTCTGACGTCATGGCAACACAATTCCGTTTTCATGGCACTATGATGTCAGAAATCGTGCCATGATGATGCCCTCATTCCATGAGTTTAGCACCATGCCAAGACGTGTGAAAATGGCCATTGTTGTCTTTTCCAGTGAGTCTTGTCTTCTCATGATGTGCACATACATACATATAAGAAACCCACTTTTCCTAAAGAAAAGATGTTTCAGGAGGAAATAATCAGAAGAAGTCAAAGGGCTTCCCCCCAAAGGGGGGTTGCATTCTCTTTTCCGTGTCCAGTACTTATCTGCTCCTTGAAGGACTGTCTCTCCCCGTATGTGCCCCGGTGAGCGCTTTGTTCAGCGGGTAAGAACTTACTGGTGATCCCTAGCCCTAGGGAGGCTCATTTGGCCTTGACCAGGGCCAGGGCCTTTTCGGTCCTGGCCCCAACCTGGTGAAACTCTCTGTCTAAGGACACTCGGGCCCACCATGATCTTGTATCATTTTGGTGGGCCTGCAAGATGGAGATGTTCCACCAGGCTTTCGGTTGAGGCCAGCGTCTGGACCATCATTGAGCCTCCTACCGGTCTCCGGTATTCAAGTACAGCTCGTGTGTCTGTCTACCTCCTCCTTGTATGCTGGGGGCAGGAATGTGTAGCCAACTATATCAGGTTTTTGTACATATATGATTTTAATTGCTGAATTTTATTGTAGAATCTGCTATGTAATTGTATATTATGATTGTTGTACCCCGTCCTGAGCCCACTTGTGGGGAGGGTGGATTAAACACCGAATAAACGAAACGAAATGAAACTTGTCTCCCCACACCCAGCCTTTTTCCTCACATAGAGTTCCAAACACTGTTTTTGTAAGATTTGGCTCCTCCCAAATTGGGAGGCTCCCAAATTGTCTCCTCCCAAATTTCAGGAGATTTGGCTCCTCCTTTGCTGGACTGTGCTGATGGAGCTGTGCTGAATTATGAGACCACAGCAATTTGCTTTAGAAAACAACACCCCCCTTTCCCACCCCCATCCCAGCTGCCCATGTTCCAAGTTAGACTGAAAAAGTCATTGAGATGTTTTCAATTTGCATATATTCATAGGAATCATGTACATATTTCTTTGAACTGGGCAGATTGCAGATCGTGTGCTCATGCGGCGCACTTAGCGCTAGGAAGCAGTTGAAAAGAAGACAGATCAAAATCACTCATTTCAGGGAGAAAATGAGAAGGAACCATTGTTTCTCGCTCACAGGAGATTATAATTAGTACGAGACAAGTTAAAAAATGAAAATCACTAACTTTCTATCTCCAAAGAGTTAAAGACAAATGCCTAATTAACTATTTATTAAAAATGCATGATTGGGTTTTGCAAGAATATCAATATATGATGAATATTATTGATAGTAGGATTATTCTGTTAAGGAATGGGGGTGGTGGTAAATCCTGCATGAAGCAAGAGGAGTTTGGCATAGAGCATTTAGGTTCCCCCCTCCATGTGCACATTACTGCAAGAAATCCGTATGCAATTTTAAAATAAGATAGACTAATCTGTTTGAGTGCCTACTGGCTTGTAAGCAGAGACAAGTGGAGGGTGCCAGAATGGGGATCATATGGGCCTGGAATTCCCCTTCTGTTGACCACAGAAGGCAAAAGCATAATCCATCAAGAACAGAATGTATGCCATACTTTGTTCATTAGCATTTAAAGAGGCTGTTTGGCATGAGACAACAGATACAATTCTTACAAGAACTTGGCAGCAGCAGGTTTGTCACTTAATGACAATCCACAGCTTTTTCAATAACATACTAAATGTTCCCGATGTGAGGGATGAAATCTTTGCAATCCTTTTCATTCTTACCCTCGGGTCTATACCAGGTTTTGCATCATAGCAACTGATTTATAGAGAAACTGACACAGGCGCCGCCGAAAATAAAAATAGATTCGTTGGCAGCTAGTCAAGTAATTGGAACTGAATTAGAAGCTATGTGGGTGTTATTGAAAATATCTTCGTGTTTGCCCCAAAACACCAGAACGCGCATCACGTCTGTAACCCAAAGACCTACACGTTGGCAGAGGAGAAGCAAAGCAGTGACATTGTGGCAGAGACAGCCGAAGCAGCCGTCCAATGTTATTGTAGTCCACGAGCCAGGACCTCAGATTTTGGATACTGAGATACCACCTGGGGAAACAAAGGCTCATTATTATTTTTGGCAAGCTCTGGAAAGAGATGGGAAATGGCAATAGCAGTACGTAACACTTTGCCTCCTCTACATCCACATTTTCTCAGCCATATTCCTAAATTTGCCAGTACCTAGAATTCTATCATTGTTCAGGATATCAATCGCTTTTTTTTTATTTTAATGCCTGGTTCAGTCAAGGGCTTGAATCCTCCACATTGCTTCAACTTGCACTGCACTGTCCTCCACTGAGGAGTGGATTCCTCCAGCCCTAGGTTCTTCCGCTTCACTCAGAGCCAGTTTGTTGTAGTGGTTAAGAGCAGCAGGACTCTCATCTGGAGAACTAGGTTTGATTCCCCACACCTTCCCTTGAAGCCGGCTGGGTAACCATGGGTCAGTCACAGCTCTCTCAGAGCTCTCTCAGCCCCACTCACCTCACAGGGTGATTGTTGTGAGGATAATAATAACACACTTTGTAAACAGCTCTGAGTGGGCATTAAAGTGTCCCCAACGATGATAGATAAATCAAATGTTGTGGTTGTTGTTACGAAGTCTAGCATATTTTGATGAGCAGAAACCATCAAATACCAGATGAACATGGTCTGCAGTAGAGGAAGGCGTCCACAATGGAAGGTTTGTGCAAGTGGAAGGTAAGTATAGGAAAACCAAGGGGCAATATTCAGCTAGAGTTGCCAACTCCAGGATGGGAAATTCCTGCAAATTTGGGGCGGGGGGTGGAATCTGGGGAGGAAGGGGGTTGGAGAGGGGAGATATCTCAGTGGACTATAATGCTATAAAGTCCATCCTCCACAGCAGCCATTTTCTTCGGAGGAACTGATCTCTGTTGTTTGAAGATCAACTGTAATTCCAGGAGATCTCCTCGTCTCACCCAGAGGTTGACAATCCTATTTTTGTACTAAACAGTCAAGACCTCTTCTTGACTGGAAGAAGCAAAATCCACTTACAGTCATGACCAGGGCTCGCCATCACACCCTAAGGAATCTTCCTTTTTCTTTTTAAATTTAAAAAAAAAAAAATCTGATGAAAGGTTCCAGTAGACTCAAAAAGTAGCACACTGTGAGTCTCTGAATATGAGACATCTTACACAGGAATGCTTAAGTGTAGGGAGATGCAATGTTAGCTGGGAAGTGTAGTTTAAAAAGACAGAGCCAAAGGCTCTGTCAATTACACCTCTCTACATGAAGGTAGTTTAAAAAGACAGAGCTGGCAGAGGGTTTGTTAATTGCATCTTTGCCTCCCTGAAGGTTCTGTCAATTTCACCTCCCCTTCCGGGAATCTGACATGTGTCATTTAGTTGGTTGTAATAAAAGATATTATGGAGATTGTGTTCTGATGTTTTGGATTTTACTTTTGGCAGCCTCTGTATTTCAACTGATCTTAAACAGCTTGTCGGAACATTACATAAATTAAATTTAAAAGTTCATAAATTAAAAAGTCTGCTAAAAATTAATCCGAAAACTAATTTTATACACTTGTACATTGAGTAATGTCTCAGGGCCAAGCAAAGACCTCTTGCAATTTTCTTAATGCTTTATTAATCAGTTTGTGATAGGAAAATACATGCCACTCCCATTATCTCCCCAATGAAAAAGTACATCATTAGCTCACTGTTTCCAATCATTTCTAAACGTGTGCATGAGAGATCCATTTTATCTTACTCAAATATCTCACATATACAATCCGCTTGCTTAAAATAGCAATGTTCCTTTTGGTACTTTGAATAGGTGATGATGATCATAAACCAGCTTTAACATCTAGATGATTTGGGTTTTCTCAGCTGGATCTCACAAGCTGAACATTCCTGGTTTCTCCTTTCCTCTGCAGCTGCTGGCGATCCCCAGATGTTGAGGATGGGAGTCAGGTGGACAAAACACCATGAGGATAGAAAGGGGGTGTTGCAATGGGAATCAGGAAAATCTCCACCTCCCGTTTATGCACTGCAGATTCATAAGTAGATAGAGGTGTCATCAGTGGTAACTTCCATTATAGAGGGAGTCCAATTTTGCAGTGCTCCTCAACATGAGTGGCTCATTTGTAACATTTGCAAAGGTTGTAGAAGATAGTTTAACCAGTACATTAGGCTGTGTCTTGAGATGATGATTTTGAGCTACTGGCAATTAAGGTGTGTGATTCATAATGCCAAGAAGGCAAGGCATGACGCAGTTTTGACCATTTCCTTTGACCATTTCCCTAGGGATTCTGTGCTTGCAAAAAAAATCACAGTGACCCTTCAACCCCTGGGGGGTACCAGCCAGCCCCACACACTGAAGGAAATATCCTCAGAGATTCCAGATCATCGCAACATTATTTTTATCTGCCCGCAGGAATATTCTCCTTTTTCTGCACATTTTTTTTCCTGTTGCCGTTTGCATGGTTCCCGTGGTATTCAATACTGTGAACATATTTGGATTTCATTTCACTGCTTTTTACGAAGTGTTTTAACTTATCTTTTGTGGTCCATTTGCCCCATCACTTCAGAATGAAAATGGGAGACATTGATACAATGTCAAGTTACAATGTCAAGTTACAGCCTCCCAGCAGACATGATAGAGGGGTCAAGTTACAAACTGAAATGTAAAATATATTCCAAGAAAGTAATGAATGTGCACAAAATATAGGTTACAAACAAGTTAAAAACATAAGGCCTGAATGGCAAGCTACATGCATATGCTAAGAATTGCTAAAATGTTCTCCATACACAGATAATGATACAGTCCAATGACCAACACAAAGACAGACCATACACGTTTCAGCCCTAAGGCCTTCCACAGTGGTCAATTGTACAATATTTATAATCAAACACACCCACCCGTTCAGAAACCAATATAGAAATGCTCCCAATGCTTTATCTAAAAATGCAGAGAGAAAGGGCGGGGGGGGGAGAGGAAAAAAATGTATTTAGTATTGGCAACCACTACGCTCTAGAAATATTTTTAGAAAAACACTAAAACAAAATTTACTTCATGTATTGTGTGGTATAATACAAATGTTGCTGCAGACCAAGGAATGCAGTCACACAATGCTCTTCGTTTGATATTGTATTCTATAGGAAAAAATGTTACAAATGAACTAATTATTCCATACTACACTCTTTAACCCGCCCCTTCATTTCTTCATTTACCACTAGGAGATTGCCCGCCACCGGAGGGCACGTGGGGCCTCTATTAAATGGCCACGATAATTCAGGAACTCTCTATTCTCTCCACAGCGCAGTGAAGGCCATTCTCTTATTTTGTTTTTCAGGGCAATTTGTATATGGGCAAGCATTTTTTAAAAACTGAACATTTTCCCACATACAGTTTGTAACAGTATAGCTCATTTTACCAGCTCTGAATTACAGCCTGCTCCCTGGGCTGCCCATGTAGACCAGGCCTCAGTCCTTCACAGCAACTCCTTGCAGCTTCCCAAGGCCGGGTGAGCCAGCTGCAAAGTAGAGGTTTCTCTTCTTTTCTTTGTAAGGATGCAAATGGCAGAAGTGTTTCTTTTGGTGACCTACTCCATATCATTGTAAAAGGAGAGGGTAGGGAATGCCAGGTTTCCACCCCTGGAGTTTTGGTGAGAGGGCAAGGGAAAGGCAAAAACCCAGTAATGACATCAGTATGTCAGCTAATGCTTTAGAAACTCTATGGTATTACCATAGAGCATTGGCTGACACACTAATAGCACTTTCAGGGTTTTGCCCAGTAGATAGCATCACATTAGGGTTACCAGCCTCCAGGTAGTAGCTGGAGATCCCCTGGAATTACAACTGGTCTCCAGGCCACAGAGATCAGTTCGCCTGGAGAAAATGGCTACTTTGGGGGGTGGACTCTATGGAATTATGCCATGCCAAGGTCCTTTCCCTCCACAAACCCCACTTTCTCCAGGTTTCTCCAGGTTTCACCCCCTAGATCTCCAGGAATTTCCCAACTTGGAGCTGGCAACCCTACATCACATCATGTTCACCTCCCGCTGTTCTCCCGCCACCCCAGAGGCAAAGGCAGGTGGGGTGGCCGGGTGGTGGTAGATGCAACTGGCACCCCTAGGGGAGAGGCTAAGTATATGTTAGGTAAAGGTAGTCCCCTGTGCAAGCACCGAGTCATTACTGACCCATGGGGGGACGTTGCAGACTTTTTAAAGGGTGGTTTGCCATTGCCTTCCCCATTCATCTACACTTTGCCCCCAGGAAACTGGGTACTCATTTTACCGACCTCGGAAGGATGGGAGGCTGAGTCAACCTTGAGCCGGCTATTTGAACCCGGCTTCCGCCAGGATCGAACTCAGGTCATGTGAGCAGAGCTTGGGCTGCAGTACTGCCGCTTACCACTCTGTGCCACGGGGCTCCTTAAGTATATGTTATATGCACATATTTGCAATAGAGCACTAAAGTCATATTTATATGAAAGGCACATTCAGATGAGGGGACTGTAGAGCAGAAAAGTGGAGGAAGGGGTTAATTCCCTCCCCTCTTCTATGATCTAAAGCATCCCTTCCGCGATGCCACCATGATGTTCCAAAGCTGCATCTCAAGCAATGCCACCAGTTTTCTGCCTTGACGCCCCATCTCCTGAAGCTGATGTTCATTGAAAACAAAATCAGAGTAGGTCTCAGATAAATTTATCTATGCAACTTCTCATTAGCCCTTCTGCATGTCTGGTGTAACAGGTAACATGAATTCCAGCTAGCAATGCTTTACGTTAGTTAATCAAGCCCTTTCGGCTGTGATGTTGTACAAAATGACAAGGTCATTTTCTATATCCAAAAAGTGTAGCCCCCAAGTATAAAATACATATGCACAATAATGTTTTTGAATGTGGTATGTTCCGTTGATATGACTGTACCCCTTTGAATTTCACACGGTGGGTGACAGCCCTGAAAAGTACTCAATAGAAATGGCAGCCCACATAAAAAGCTTAGCTGTTGAAGAGAAGGACTTACCATCCAGTTAAACTGCAGAATTTTGAAAAGGTCAAAATAAAGAGATAACTAATCTAATTAACAGGCTATTGTTCCTGAGTATAGACTTCAATCTGCAAAGATGTTATTGGCATTTGAATAATTTGGAGGCAGTAAATGGCCCTTTCATTGAGAGCTCCACTTCTTTTGCAGTTTTGGTGTTTAAGAGAGTTTGGATGACAAGCCAATTGAAGGCTCCCCCTACAAGCAGTCTACTTTTATGAGCAGTGTATGAAAACAGAAGGACTGGTGTGGACAGAGCCCAAAGCTACCTTACCTGAGCTTTGTTACATGAGAGCACTTCAGAGAATTATATCCATATAGAGATCAAAGAATTATAGTCTTAGATTCCATTCCAAGTATCAGTCAGCTAAAGATACTTGCAAAGAAATGTTTATTCGTTCCCGTTCCTTGACTTGGGGGAGGGGGGATCACAAACTTGATTTCATAATTTTATTTAGGATATTTTTCTTTTATCCAGAATCTTGTTCAAGAAAGCTTACAACTAAAACAAATTCATAAATCTATCATAAATCATCAGTGCAGAAAGAAATGGGTAACTGTGTATGCCATACAACTATTTTTATATGAGTAGCACTCTTGTATGAATAGTTAATTATGGGGAATGCAGCTGGCTGATTATCCAAACTGACTTTTGTTATGGGATTTTTTTAAGGACCTCTAACCTAATGCCCTACTGGGGGCCGGCTGCAATGCCAGATTTCATCTTCCGACTTCCTCAGGGGCAGGCAGAGGATCACCGTATGGAGATTATTTCAAATGTCCATTCCCTCATAGAACCTGGAGAGTGACGCAGATACAGTGAACTGGCATTGCAGCTGGCCCCCAGTTTGGGCTACTACCCTTCAGGATCTCTCATATGGAATATTGAAGAAAACCTATAAGCAAGAAAGAAGAACTAAATGAGACTTGTACTCTCTAAAAAGCGCAGCGCTTAACTGCTATTGGACTTGGAGTTGGCGTCCTGCTTCCTTGGAATGTATGGGAGGGGAATACGTGATCCTTGTTCTTAGAATTTTGTATTTAATATATGATCTTGTTGTATGAATTGCACGCTGTAAATGTATATGAATTTGGGAGCACCAGCACTTTAAATAGATTATATTACTGTTTTTTTTAATCCCAGGTGGTGTTCTTTTCCACTCCATGTATCATATGGCATATCTTAAAATAATCTTTCTGATTTCAGGAAAAGTAATAAGAATTCAAGTCATCATCAAACTGTTGTCATAATGAAATCCAAGTCAACAATTTTTGCTTATTGTGATCTCTGTGCTTTTAAAAAATAATAATAATAATTCAAGTCTATTACTGGGTTTATGCTATGCTACTTAAAGAAATGCTGAGCCTAGGTACTGTACTGAAATAAAGTTCTCCTAATGCATTAAAAACAAGACCCATCTATGAATCACATGCAATAAGATTGTGACTTTGTTTATAATAAACACTTTAAAAGACTGATATTTTCCCTTATAAATACTCATAGTAGGATGATCTATGAGATTTCTAATTTATTCTTGTTTAAAATTTAACCATGCTTTTTTAAAGCATATCAATTTTGTTAATACCATGTAATTAAAACATGTCAGTGCACAGCAAGTTTTAGTCTAAATTAATGACTATGAGAATTATTTTAATTAAATAACCAATTATAGAAAAATCGTAAGCATGAGAGCTGACATTTAAATGAATTTCATTTAAATTGCTTCTTAACATTGTTCCATCTAGGACACTAATGCAAAATGAACTATTGTATCAACATAGATTATCACTATTTTTTTCCATGCACATAATGTATTCATATTCAATCACTGGAACAAAGGGGATATTTTTGTATTGATCTGAAGCTTCTATTAACTAAATACAACAAAGTGAGGTAAGGAGAAGCAGAAAAACATCGTAATTCTCCTATCTGTCCTCCTGCATTTCCCTTGCTTTAATATACCCTTCAATGTTTGTTTTCTCTGTTCTGCTTAGATTTGTGTCTTCTCAATGATACAAAATGAAAAATGAAATGGTCTTTGTTTCTTCCCAGCACTTTGAGTTTTCTAACAGCAGTTTGAGTGAATGTGAAAAACAAATGGGGGAAAAACAAGCTCTTGAAAAATTAAAACAAAACCAAAAAAAAGCAAAGCATATCCCTGGATATGTCATTCCAGGGATATGTCATTCCCTGGATATGTCATTCGCTGGTTCTAACACGCGTTTAGAAAGATTGACCACTAGGGTTGTCTCTACTGCGGTTGCAGAAATGGCCATACTTTTCTTTTTCATTGTATCGGCGCTTTTTCATTGTTGTTCATCATGGCATCTTACAAAGAGGTGTTGGCTTTCTCCGTGGAGGAGCAGGAGCAAATTTTGTTAGGCGTTTCGTCAATTATGAATGAATCAAATGACGCTTCTAAACCTGATTGGGACACTCTTAACTTTCAGAAATGCAAGAAGGTCAAGTATGACCTGCATGCAGCCACCTTATCGGATTACCACAAATCTCAACGAATCCCACGAGGTTTGCGGATTCAGAAACCCCCGGGAATGTTTGGGTTGGATGAGCAGTTCAAATCAGATTGGGCTGCGATATTGAACAAGTGCAGCCTAGATTTAATGCTGTTAATTATCAGGAGGTGCAAAAAAGAGAGCGAGGCACTAATGGAGGATATTGAGGCAACTGGAAGGAGGATTAAGGAGTCAGTCCCGACTGTGGAGTATGAGCCATGTCTTAAAGAAATAGAACAGGAAGTGCGGGCTTTTGAGAATCGGACCAAGGAGATCAAGGTTAAGAAATATAAGAGGGATTATCTGGATTATACGAACAATAGAGTGTATTTATGGTGGGATTCTTCCATCAGTAATAAGGACATGAACCGTAGAGTTACTTGGGCGGAACCGATCCGCTCCTACTCCGACTTAGAGACCTCTGGTCTCTCAGACAGCTCCGGGGAGGAGGGACCGAGTAACCGCAGACTCCGCAGCGGAACAGTCTTTCCAAGCAGTAGGGAACCTTTTTTAGGCAAAGGCAAGAAAAGACCTGTCCCCAGAGCAAGACAGAAACCCTAGTGGTCAATCTTTCTAAACGCGTGTTAGAACCAGCGGAGCACACAGTTCTAAATAAAGGGCTAGGTTTCGTACCTACGCCTAGATATCAATCCTTTCAAACAACAATAGACGTTTTTAAACTGATCCGACAGATAAAATTGAAAGCTTTTTTCAGTGGAACGACCGAAGTGAAAAACAAGGACTCAGGGTTAGAGATACCTAAGCGCCTCAAGCAAAAGTCCAACTTTATGCCTCCCATGACCGATCACAGAATTGATACTTTCGAGTATATGGTCATGCGGGACATTAAAAATCTTGAGAGCAAACCGATAAGGACCTGGCAGAATATTTCCAAGGATGAGAGGAGAGCAATCAGCAATTTAAAAAATGATAAAAACATCATCATAAAACAGGCGGACAAGGGAGGGGGAGTGGTAGTTATGGACCGGGATATGTACATGGAGGAAGTGAATAGGCAGCTAGGAGATGCCTCTAGTTATCTCAGGATTCCATCTGACCCAACAAAGCATATTAAGGACATCATTAAGGTAGTTATTGATGAAGCAAGGGAGATGGGCGAGATTGATGATCAACTACACAAGTTATTACAAGCTAGAACCCCACGCATACCAGTCTTCTACATACTACCAAAAATACATAAAAAGATCTTCCCCCCTCCCGGACGGCCGATTATATCAGGATGCGGGTCTATTCTGGAACCGTTAGCTCTACTTCTGGATATGACCCTGAAACCAGCAGTTGCAGCAATTGGTCCTCTCATACAGGATACCAGGGACTTCATCCAAAGAATAGAGGGGACACCCATGGTGGAGGATGCATGCTTCCTCACCATGGACGTAACGTCATTATATACAATCATTCCACATGATTTGGCACGAATGGTAGTGGAGGAGGCTTTGGATTCAGTAGGAGGCAATAGACCATCAAAGAATTTTCTTCTACAGCTTTTGGACCTGATATTAGAAAAAAACTATTTTCGCTTTCAGGATCAGTTCTTCTTTCAAGTGAGGGGAGTGGCCATGGGGTGCTCTGCAGCACCAAATATTGCAAATCTCTTCATGGGTAAATGGGAAAATCAGCACATCCTGGATCAATCGAACCCGTTTGTAACACAGATCATACAATATTTTCGATTTATTGATGATCTCTATTTCGTATATAGAGGGACAGACTCAGTCGTCAAGTTTTGCGAATGGCTCAATAACAGGGACCCCCATGTTAGGTTCACCTGGCAATATAGTAAGAATGAGATCAATTACCTCGATGTGATTACCTTTAGGGATGTAGACAACACCATCAGGGTACGTTCCTTTAATAAGGAAACAGATAAGAATTCCTATCTACACTTTGACTCGTTCCACCCCCGGCATTTGAGGGAAAACATTCCCTTTAGCCAATTACTGCGGATTAAACGCAATTCTTCCTCTGCTTTGGATTTCTTAAAGGATGGGAGGAGGCTTTGTGAACAGTTTAGGAGAAGGAGCTACCCGGTTAAAGTCATAGAGGCAGCTTGGAAAAGGGCAAATAATACAGGAAGACCGTTACTCTTCATGCCGGGAATGAGGAACCAGGGTGACAGGATAACGTGGGCGTTGGATTTCACCCCCAGAGCCAACCAGATCAAAAAGATAGTATATCGACATTGGCCTCTGATAGAAGGGGTAGAGGGTTGTGAGTCTAGACCAAGGATTGGTTTCCGCAAAACCAAAAGTTTAAGGGACGACCTGATACGGGCAGACATTAGAGAGAGGGAGAAACATCTTGATCTCCCACAGGGTAACTTCCAGTGTGGCAATTGCCAAATTTGTAGCATCATGAATGTGGGTAGGGAGTTTAACATCAGAGACATTAAAGTGACAGTTCACCATTTCGCCAACTGCCAGACCAAGGGAGTAGTTTACCTTCTGGAATGCCCCTGCAGAATGCTTTACGTCGGCTGCACGTCCAGACCGGTCAAGGTCAGAATACTGGAACACATATCACGCATCCGCAATAACATACAGGAAGCTCCACTCACACAACACTACAGGGAACGCAGTCATCCAGAGAATGCCCTTAAGGTAATGATCCTAGAAGTAGTGGGAAGAACTAGCGCCGATACAATCCAAACAAGGCTTCTACGCAGAGAAGCTTTTTGGATTCACAAACTCGACACGATAAAACCAAAGGGACTGAATAATGAATTATGTTTGAATTGTTTCTTGTGAGGAACTGAGGCACATAGCATGTGAGGTTACAGCATACAGTGTGTGGTTGCTTTAAGAAAGGGTGGTACCAACAGGCTACAGCTGATTTAAATAGGGGGCAGTTTGCAATGACGTACAAGGAAGAGAACAAGCATACCTACTAACCAGGCGATGAGAGAAATGTGGTGGTGACATTCTATTGGGGAGTGTTTGTAAGTAGGAAAGATTGTGAACTACAGGGAAGGGGTATTATGGAGAAAAGGCTGTAAATGGGTAGCATACTCATAGAGTGTTTTCATCATAGATGGCACGCTCCTGAAGAAGGTGGCACGAAATCTGCGTTCGTAGCCGGCCCCAGATTGAGCGTGGCGGTCTCCACTCCCTCCTTTGGAATTCATTTGGGCTTTACACCACCTTTGGGAAGAACTAGTTGAAGGAGAGGAAGGAGTGAATCTGTATAAAATTCATTGTATTACTTATATACCTGGTATTGTAGAGCTGTACTGCACCGGAAATGAAATTGCACATGTATGATTTTGCACTTGTACGATTTGCACATGTATGAATTGTCCTATGAGCAATGGTCTTTGTATGAATTGCAATATTGGCTCAACGAACAAGGGGCACTTGCACTTTGAAAATTGTATAATCATTCATTATTGTTGCGGCGTGCACACAGAGTGCAAACGTTTCTGTGGGTAACCCCTCCCTTGTCTCTACTGCGGTTGCAGAAACGGCCATACTTTTCTTTTTCATTGGTATAAGGTAAATGCCAGGTCCCTCCCCTCCCCAGCAGGCCCAGGCCCAGGCTCATCACAGTATTTACTGCCATAATCAGGCATTGCACTTAAGTACCAGTAGTCTGCTCCTGGAGGGGAGAAGCCTGTATCCCCACCCCCTTGCATTGGTATTTAAGGCCTCAGTTCACTGACAACCTTTGCTGGAACAACATCAATGTGATACTGTCAGTTTCTCCCTTGAGGCCTGCTTTGATTCCTAGACCCCAGTCTTGAGCAGGACACTGCTTTATACTGAGTCAGACCACTTGCCAAGTTGCCAGCTTATGGCAGGACATTTCCCAGGAATCTCTACCTCTGCCCACCAGTTATCAGCAGGAGGAGGCAGGCTGGGGAGTGCCCTGGTAGGTTCCTGCCACTCCCACCCACCTCCTGCCAATTGCCAAGGGGACCTGAGACCCTATCTGTCAGGTCCCTATTTTCTATTCTGACTGAAAGCAGCTGTCCAGGGTCTCAGGTAGAGATGGGTATGAACTGAAATACAAACCAAAGTTAAGCACGAACCAGGCCAGTTTGTGGTACATGAACCACGATTCGTCAGATCCCATTTCTGATGAACCACCATGAACTTTTAGGCTGGTTCATTTGGTTCATTTTTTTGTTTCATCACTGCAGACCACCTAGTGCCAAGCAATCAGTTTCCTAGGCAACAGGGGATGGACTTCCTGCAGACCTTCTGTTGACCCGGAAGTGAACTTCTGCTGACCCGGAAGTGATGGTTTTCTGGCCTGGATGTACCATTTTCACGAACTAAACGAACCGGTTCACGAACCAGGGGCAGGCTCAGGAAAGTTCGTAAAATTTAACGAACCACGAACCACATGGTTCGGGTTCTTTCCGGTTCGTGCCCATCTCTAGTCTCAGGCAGATGGTTTCTGCATCATCTGCTACCTAATCCTTTCAGCAGGAGATGCTAAGGACTGTGCCTAGGGCCTTCTGCATGCAAAGCAGATGTTCGACCTTTAAACTGTGTCCCATCAAGTTACATATTCCCATGTGTCCCGTTCCCATGATAGTAAAGAGTTCAGTTGCACCTTTAAGACTAACCAACTTTATTATAGCATAAGCTTTCGAGAACCACAGCTCTCTTCATCAGATGCAACTTTATTGTAGCATAAGCTTTTGAGAACCTCAGCTCTCTTTGTCAAATGCAACTTTATTGTAGCATAAGCTTTCGAGAACCACAGCTCTCTTCGTCAGATGCAACTTTATTGTAGCATAAGCTTTTGAGAACCTCAGCTCTCTTCATCAAATGCAACTTTATTGTAGCATAAGCTTTTGAGAACCTCAGCTCTCTTCATCAAATGCAACTTTATTGTAGCATAAGCTTTTGAGAACCTCCGTTCTATGTATTGTTGAAGGCTTTCACGGCCGGAGAACGATGGTTGTTGAGGGTTTTCCGGGCTGTATTGCCGTGGTCTTGGCATTGTAGTTCCTGAAGTTTCACCAGCAGCTGTGGCTGGCATCTTCAGAGGTGTAGCACCAAAAGACAGAGATCTCTCAGTGTCACAGTGTGGAAAAGATGTAGGTCATTTGTATCTACTCAGGAGGGGTGGGGTTGAGCTGAGTCATCCTGTAAGAGTTTCCCAGGGTGTGGAATGCTAATGGCGGGAGGCTTCACTGTATCCTGAGGAGGTTCTTTTGAATGTTTTGTTAGCCTGGTGTTTTTTTCAGAACTGGAAACCATGCTCTGTTCATTCTTAAGGTTTCTTCTTTCCTGTTGAAGTTTTGC
This sequence comes from Eublepharis macularius, assembly GCF_028583425.1. Lineage (NCBI taxonomy): Eukaryota > Metazoa > Chordata > Lepidosauria > Squamata > Eublepharidae > Eublepharis > Eublepharis macularius. The sequence goes on along the minus strand of NC_072792.1, from coordinate 20,913,684 downwards.
TTATGCTTGTGAATTTCAATGGCTTCCCTGTGCAGTCTGACAAAGTAGTTGGAAGTGTTGTCCAGTATTTTGGTGTCCTGGAATAAGATACTGTGCCCTGTTTGAGTTAGGCTATGTTCAGCCACTGCTGATTTTTCAGGTTGTCCAAGTCTGCAGTGTCTTTCATGTTCTTTTATTCTTGTCCGGATGCTACGCTTTGTGGTCCCGATGTAAACTTGTCCACAGCTGCAGGGTATACGGTATACTCCTGCAGAGGTGAGGGGGTCTCTACTGTCTTTTGCTGATCGTAGCATCTGTTGTATTTTTCAGGTGGGTCTGAATACTGCTTGAAGGTTATGCTTTTTCATAAGCTTTCCCATCTGATCAGTAATTCCTTTGATATATGGCAAAAACACTTTTCCTGTAGGAGACTGTTTTTCCTTGGTTGTTTGATTCTTGGTTGTTGGTTCTTGTTTGATTCTTGGTTGTTTTGAGTCTTTTGGTGCTACTCCTCTGAAGATGCCAGCCACAGCTGCTGGCGAAACGTCAGGAACTAGAATGCCAAGACCACGGCAATACAGCCCGGAAAACCCTCAACAACCAACCTCCGTTCTCTTCGTCAAATGCAACTTTATTGTAGCATAAGCTTTCAAGAACCACAGCTCTCTTCGTCAGATGAATCGTCAGATGCATCTAACGAAGAGAGCTGAGGTTCTCGAAAGCTTACGCTACAATAAAGTTGGTTAGTCTTAAAGGTGCTACTGGACTCTTTTCTGTTTTGTGACTACAGATGAATCTGTTCCTATGAGTTAGCTTCTAGAAATATGCATAAAGCAGGGGGATGATTTTACTGATGTATTTAAACCATCAAATTTCCTCCAGAGGATTCTTGAACAAGTTATTTTATTTATTTAAAATAAATAACTTATTAGCCACCTTTCTTCTTTGCAGTACCCAAGGTGGCTTGCAAAGTTAACAATACAAAGTAAACATAGAAGTGTTTTAACAATGACTTGTTAATATTACAATTTAAGACTGGCAATAAAACTAACTACCTCACTGTCTTCAGCTGCCTCCTAAAGATCAAGAGGGGGGCGCAGGCGCACTTCTCAGGGGAGGTTGTTCCACAGTCATGGGGCTACCACTGAAAAGGTCCTGTCTCATGAACTCACCAGATCAGCTTCTTTGATGGATGGAGCAGTCAGGAGGGCCTCTCCCTATGATCTAAAGTCCTGGGCAGCAATGTATAGGAGAAGATGGTCCTTTAGATACCTTGGTCCAAAGCCATGTGAGGCTTTCAAGGTGAGAACCAACACCTTGAATTACACTTGAGATAAGATTGGTAGCCAGAGTAATAGCTGTAATATCAGGGTTACATCTTCCCAGTTCCATGGCCTCAAACAGCAATCTAAGTGTTCTGTACTGGTTGCAGCTCCCAAACATTCTTCAAGGGTAGCCCCAAATAGAGCACATGGCAAAAATACAGTCTAGATGTAACCAAGGAATGGATCACTGTGGCTAGATCTGATTGAATCAGAAATGGCTGTAGCTGATGCCCCAGCTGAATCTGGGAAAAGCAATCTGAACCATCGAAGCCACATGGCTTTCTAAGGTGACTGCTCTGTCAAGCAGCACTCTCAAGCTGCAAACCTGACCTTTCAAGGGAAGTATAACCCTATCCAAGACTGGAGAGATCTCAAGTTCCTGGTCTGTCTTTCTACTAACCCAAGAGAACTTCTGTCTTGTCAGGATTCCGTTTCAGCTTTTTCACCCTCATCCAACCCATTACTAACTCCAAGCGCTGCTTCAAAACAGCATCCTTGGAATTAGGTGGAACTGGTAGAGAGCCAGTTTGGTGTAGTGGTTAAGAGTGGCAGGACTCTAATCTGGAGAACTGGATTTGATCCTCCGCTTGAAGCCAGCTGAGTATCATGCGTATATTGGTGACACTGCAGCCCAAACCTCCTGATGACCTTTCCCAGTGGCTTCATGCAGATATTAAATAGCACAAGGGATAAGATTAAATCCTGAAGAAGCCCACAGGCCAAGAGCCATGAGGCAGAGCAGGAATCTCCCGGTACAACCTTTAGTGATCAACTCCTCCATTGTAACATAGGGCCCCTTAGTCCCAGGACCAAGTAGGATAGAATGGTTGATAGTATCAAAGGCTGCTGAGAGATCAAGCAGAACTTGTAGGGTCACATTCCCCCTGTCTAGTTCTCAGTAGAGGTCATCAACTAAAGAGACCAGAGCAGTCTCAGTTCCAAATCCTGGCCTGAAGCCAGTTTGAAATGGGTCCAGAGAATCAGAGCCAAGCTACAAGTGATGCCTGACACAGGTTGGACACTTGTCAGCTTCCCTCAAGTTTTGATGGGAAATGTAGGCATCCTGGTATTGCAGCTTGGCTCTCCGACTGCTGTCCAATGGACTTTTCAACTGTCACTTGTCCAACATTCCACCAAGCTGCCTACATTTCCCATCAAAACTTGAGGGAAGCTGACAAGTGTCCAACCTGTGTCATTTGTCACTTGTAGTTTGGCTCTTAATCTCCTCTACAAGCCCCTGGAGCTGAGAAGCCATTGCCCATGACAGCACCTCACCCTAGAATGGACTGGTCGGCAGTTCTCCAACATAATAGGGCTCAGGGAGGGCTTTTTTCAAATCAGGTCTCACCACTGCATCCTTGAGCATAGGTGGCCCAATTCCCACTCTCAAGGACGCATTTGCCACTCCTCTCACCCACTAAGCCAGTCCTCTTCTATCACCTTTTATCAGCCAGGATGGGTAAGGGTTGAGAAACACAGGGGGTAGCTCTCACCTTTCCAAGGATGATGATGATAACAACAACAACATTTGATTTATATACCACCCTTCAGGACAACTTAACACCCACTCAGAGTGGTTTACAAAGTATACTATTATCCCCACAACAATCATCCTCTGAGGTGGGTGGGCTGAGAGAGTTCTGAGAGAGCTGTGACTGACCCAAGGTCACCCAGGTGGCTTCAAGTGGAGGAGTGGGGAATCAAACCCGATTCCCCAGATTAGAGTCCTGCATCTTAACCACTACACCAAACTGGCTCTCGTCCACATCCTTGGGCTGCACCAGCTGAAAGGTATCCATATAAACTGGACAAGCAGATGCCAAAGCTACATCATCTGAACCTGCAGTCTCACCAGCCTCTTACTCAGAGCAGATCTGGGTGACTTTGTCTGCAAAGTAAGTAGCAAATTGATCACAGCAGGCCATTGCAAGGTCCATGGGGCTTTGATGCAAAAGCCCCAGAACCAAAGAAAACAGCTCAGCTGGATGATTAGGTGTAGATGCAGTGGTGAGAGAGAAATATTGCCTTTTAACAACCCTTGCCGCTGTAATATGGGCTCTATGCTGTGTTTGATCAGGTTGGCTCCAAGTTTTCCACCAGCAGTGCTCTAGCGTTGTCTCTTCTATTTCATGGTCACCAGCTCCCCTGTGATCAAGGGAGTGTTTGGCTCTGTCCAGGGGAAGACGGCTCTTAGGAGGAATTGTGTCAACCACCTGGGCCGTTCCCCTGTTCCAAAGGGTGGAGAGGGCCTCGACAGAATCGTCAGCAGCGGAGATGGGGAAATCCCCCAGTGAAGACCCCCCCCCCCATGTCTTCAAGTGATGCTGGATGATCTGTACAGTTGGCACCCAGGGCACTTCTTGGGGGAGACCATTCCACAGTTTAGGGTCAACAGCTGAGAAGTCCAGAATTCTGAAAGTACAGGTTACCACAGCAAGCCCCCTGCTAGGAACTCAAAATTCAGGGAGGGTCCTATAGTAGAAAAGAACCTCTGACTCCACCCACTTCAGACCAGTTCACCATTTCTTTTTGGTCAGTTAAAAAAAAATGATTTCTCAATGCAGCCCTCATGCTCAACGCAGATATCTGAACTGAGACACTGTCTCTTCCGCAGAAGGTTACAGAAGGAGACCAGAGAAAAGGAGAATTTGTTTAGGCAGAATGTTTCTGGATTCTTGTGCCACCACTTCACGCTTTTTCCAGCACCACAAGTACACAGTTGTTTGAGGGCTCAACTAGACGATACATGTGACATGAGTCTGGTTGGGGGAAGTACCTCCCCTCCACCCCCGTGCTGCACTTGCAAGCCGAATCCAACCTTGCAGTGCTTGAGAATGTTCAAAGATGCACTTCTTTAAATATGCATAGGACATTTGGCAGGGAGCCCAAACCAATCCAGACTCATTGGAATCTTTCAGTGTATACCATGGTTCTTTATCTTCATGCTTCATACATTTAATAGGGCAAACAAAATCCATGTGGACCTGGAGATCTCCTAGAATTTCAACTGATCTCTGGACTATAGAAATCAGTGCCCCTGCAAAAAAATGGCTGCTTTGGAGGGTGGCATTATTCCCCACCAAGGTCCCTTCCTTCCCCAAACTCTCCCCTCCTGAGGCTCCACTGCCAAATCTCCAGGAATTTCCCACCTGGGGTTGGCAACTCTAGCAAACACTGATCCAATATTGAAGTACAGTGCTATTAAAAGTGTGAAATAGCACACTGCTTTTCATCCCAGCCTAAACAATACGGCATGAAAAGACTCAAATAAATATGAAAACTATTATTAAACCTCCCCTAGTCTTCAAATGGTATGTACTGTAGCTTTAAACTGTGAAGAAAAGAGAGAGCAAGAGAGAGGCTGCATGCATTTTTTTCATTGATTAACCAGTAATGTTATGTATAAATAATGTATCTGACAGTATGGCAGCCCACTTGGGATATTACGGCATTTACTACAAAATAGGATACCACATGCAACTGAACAACAAGAGCAAATTAAACATCTTTCCTTGGTAACTTTAGCATTTTTATTAGGCGATAAACTTCATCATGAGGGGAGGAAGCAAATGTAGATATTTTCAACAATATTAACTTAATCTAGCGTTATCTAGAGGGATGACAAAGTCTTTTATTTTCTTTAAACCACATTGTAAAACTCTGTTCGAAACAGACGAATGCCCGTCTTGCTCTGTTTGCCTTGGCTGCCTCCCAAGAGACTGATATCAGGGTAAATCCCTTCGCAGAGTACATATTTTTAAATAAGTATGTGTTTTATTGCCTTAAATCTGAAACCACTCATATTATTAAGAGAAAATACTCATACGAAGTGTTGTGCTTGGAATTCAATCATAAATTGTTCAGATCTTGGGGACTGACCCATTTCAAAGTCGGAATGTGCGCTAGCTGTGCTGAACACCACGCATTTGGGGAGAGCAGCTTCAACAGGGCACATCAGCATGATGTGAGATCATCAGGAGCCCAGAAATATTGCAATATCCCTCCTGCTCTCAAGTATATAATAAATGTGCTGGGATGTGGCTAGGGATTGAATTGCCACCTCCACCTGCCCATGGAACCAGTGTCCCTGCATGTTTGGAGAACTCAGAGCCAAACTACACATTACAGCAGCCATGGGTCCAACCCATGGCCACGATACCATTTTAGAGAAGAATTCAGCTGTTTAAAAACTATGGAAAGGGGTCAAACTCGCAGAATGGCAGCACCTTGCGATCTTGTCCTCCCCAACCCACAATGCCTTTTTAAATGCCAAAATAGTCATGGGGGGCTGTATTGGTGTTTGAAAAGGAATGGGGGGAAACAAGATTGCATGGTGCTGCCCCACTACAGCCTCTTGGCAATTTTTAAATTGCTAAATTCTCCTCTAAAATGGCATGAGTGACCATGGGTAGGACCCGTGGCCACTGTAATGTGTAGTTTGTCATTTGCTGTTCTCCAATGAATTTGCTGCGTCTGGGCAATGTTTGAGGTGTAGGTACTGGTGGGGCTAGTGAACTATGCACAAAGTGGGCAGTGCAATTCTGTGTGTGGAGTGCGAATTGATGAACTATCGGATGTCACCTATGAGTACATGCATGGGGTATGTGTGTTGATCACTGTGAATGCATGCCTCTGGCTTGTACTGCTGTATATCACAGCTGTCTTGGTATGACTGGGGACATAAAGACTGCTTGAAACAAACAGCGCACAGCTTTACAAAAATGCATAAAACAGTCTTCACATTTCCATCAATCCATAGAATGTGTAAAATGGAATTGTTTAGGACAGCATTTTTATGTAATGAATATGGTTGTAGTAAACAGGACTTGTTTGGGAGAGTGCTTCTATGAAGGGATTAGTGTTGTAATTACTGCACTCTTTATTGTATCTATTATCACGATTCTTTTCTAATTTTTGTAATTCAGTTTTTTGTGATGTTAATGGTATGTCATGTCTTACTCTGTTTTTTTGTTGCCGTTTTCTAATTGTATAATCTGCTTTGAATCACAAGAAGAAAGGTAAATAAATATATAAAATAAAAAAATGAAAAAGATAAAACACCTAAGTTAAAAGACTGGGTGAAAAAGAAATGTTTTGGTCAGGCACCTAAAAAAAGAAAGCTGGGCACCAGAAGAACCTCAAACAGTGCAATCCTATGGAGAGTTACTCCAGTCTAAGCCCATTGAAGTCAATGGCCTTAGACTGGAGTAACTCTCCATAGGATTGCGCTAAAAGGGAGGGGGAGCATCTCAAAGGTGTAGCGCCATCCCTAAAAAGTCCTATCTTTAGTTGCCACACATCTCACCTCTGCAAATAGATAGGCATGGAGAACAGGGTTAGGGACAAGAATCTTTACTGGTAGCCTGAACAGTGCGGGAGATGATTATATTCTTTTTCTGTTGACTATGCAGGTAGGTGTTATCATTAACTAGCCATGCAAACTAGCGTTGCTCCATTGAAATGAACATAGATTTGATTGGGAAATTATTCTTTTCCACTTCAGGGTCTCCATAGTGAAGCAACCCAGAGGAAAGGCCATCTTCCTAAGGCACAGTTTGGATCTCCCACTATTTCATTCATTTACCCATTCATTCAGTATATTTATTATCCTTCCTCCAAGGAATTCAGGATAGTGTGTATCATTCTCCCCTCCTCCACTTTATCTCTATAAGGATTGGAGATCATGAGGACTGGTCCAAGATCGCCAAAGAAAATTAATGGTAGGTTCGAATTTTTTTTTTAAGTAAGTATACCATCATGATCATGTGTACATCATGACTTTTTTGTTGTTAATAAATTTTTATTGGATGGGTCAATATATAATCAAATTCAAATAAAAATACACTCCATTTCAATACCCCTGTATATATTTCCCCCTCCCCTCCCCTCCCCCCTTTTCAATAATGACTTCCAACAGCACTCCAACCCCCCATTATTAATAATACCTTATTACTATATTAATATTCTTTTCTTACTATTAGTAAAGATCTTAGTTATATCTTATCTAACTTAATTTCTTTAAAACCCCTCGAAAGCCCATAATTGTCCCTTAACATCCCATTTCTTTTCCATATATTTTTTCAGCTTTTTCCAATCTTCCGAAAATGCTTCTGGATCTTGCTCCTTCAAATTTCTTGTTAGTTTGTCCATTTCAGCCATGTACAAAAATTTCCTTGTCCACTCTTCAATTTCAGGTATTTCTTCTCTCTTCCATTACTGAGCATATATTATTCTAGCTGCTGATATCATATAATATAACATTATCTTATTATTTCTATTAACATCTTCCAAATGCAATGATAATAACAACATTTCTGGATTTTTTGCAACATTATAACGAAGTATCAAAGACATCTCAGTACGTATTTTGGTCCAAAAGTCTCTAGCCTTACGACAAGTCCACCACATGTGAAATAGAGAACCTTCATGCTCCTTACATTTCCAACACTTATTGGATAGCTGTTTGTTGGCTATGGCTAATTTTTTCGGCGTTAAGTACCATCTATATAACATTTTACAGCCATTCTCCCTAATACTGGTACATGTTGATATTTTTAAAGTATTTTTCCATAATTGTTCCCATGCTTCCATCGTTATTTCATTATTACAGTTAAGTACCATCTATATAACATTTTACAGCCATTCTCCCTGATACTGGTACATGTTGATATTTTTAAAGTATTTTTCCATAATTGTTCCCATGCTTCCATCGTTATTTCATTATTACAGTTTATAGCCCACTTTACCATTTGCACCTTAACTGTTTCATCTTCTGTAAACCACTTCAATAACAATTTATACATTTTAGAAATCATTTTATTATTACCTCCCAACAATAATTCTTCTAACTCTGAATTCTTGGTTCTAAATCCTGTTTTTCTTTGGTCTGAGTCAACTAAGTCTTTAATTTGTCTATATTGCAACCAACCATATTTAAAAGGCAACTCCTCATTTGGTTTAAGCTTCAACTTATTATCTGTTACTTCTGTTAAATCTTTGAGGGTAAGCCCTTCCTTTCCTTTATATTCTAAGATTGGGTTGATCACCTCAGCTGGTATAATCCACAGTGGTTTCTTCTGGTCTATAAATTTTTTGTACTTTAGCCAAGTCGATAATAAATTTCTTCTTAAGTAGTGGTGCTGGAACATTGCGTCTATTTTGTGCTTTTCATACCACATATATGCATGCCATCCAAAAGATTTATTATAGCCTTCCAAAGTTAGTAATTTATGATTGGTTAAAGACACCCATTCTTTTAGCCAAACAAGGCATATCGCTTCATGATAAAGTCGAAGATCAGGTAACTGCATTCCACCCCTTTCCTTGGCATCACAAAGAACTTTCATTTTTACTCTTGGTTTCTTTCCTGCCCACACAAATTCCGATATTTTCTTCTGCCATTTTTCAAAATGTTTTTTGTATTTTATAATCGGTATTGTCTGCATTAGGAACATCACTCTAGGTAACACATTCATCTTAACTGTGGCAATTCGACCTAACCACGATAGGTTTAACTTATTCCATTTTATCATATCCCTTTCTATCTGTGTCCAGACCTTTTCATAGTTGTTCTTAAATAAATCAATATTTTTTGCTGTTAGCTCTATTCCCAGATATTTAGTCTTATATACCACTTCACACTCTGTTAATTCACTCTGTTCATGTTGCTTCTTTTTGGTCATATTCTTGGTTATTATTTTTGACTTCTTTTTGTTTATATAAAAACCTGCCAGATCTCCAAATTCCTTAATTCTCTCAAGTAGTATTGGCATAGCTTGCAATGGATCTTCTACTATAAACATCACATGGTCTGCAAACGCTCTTAGCTTGTAAGAAGATCCCTTTATTTTTATTCCTTTTATGTCATCATCTTCTCTGATCTGCCTTAGTAATATTTCTAAGACCATCACAAATTACAGCGGTGATAGTGGGCATCCTTGTCTTGTACCTTTCCTTATTTCAAACCTTTATGTCAGGTCGTCATTGACACAGAGTGTTGCTCTTTGTTCCTTATATATTGTTTTCACTGCTTCTATAAATTCTTTGCCTAAATCCATCTTTTCCATTGTTGCATACATAAAATCCCAGTTCAGGTTGTCAAAGGCCTTCTCTGCATCTGCAAAGAAGCCTACTTCTTTGTATAAAAGTGTACATCATGACTGATGTGCAAGTGTGTGTTCTCTTTGTTTGTAACTTGGGGATGGGGATACTGAATCATATACCCAAGACCAAACATCTGTGCATCACATGGGACCAGGTATACACTGACTTCACAGAATTTTTTACATGGATACAATATGTATATAAGGAATGTAACAACAACAACATTCGATTTATGAAGGTTTTATGAAGTGTGTTATTATCCTCACGACAATCACCCTGTGAGGTGGGTGGGGCTGAGAGAGCTGTGACTGACCCAAGGTCACACAACTGGCTTCAAGTGGAGGAGTAGGGAATCAAAACTGGCTCTCCAGATTAGAGTCCTGCCATTCTTAACCACTACACAAAACTGGCTCTCGTGTATCTTCCATGAAGAGTATTATGTCATTATCCATCAAATGGCACCATCCATGCACACAGTGCTTTACATAGTAAACAACAAGACAGCCCTCTGCCCTGAAAAGCTTTCTGTTTAAATTTCAGCAGAGTCAGAAAACACAGAGAGAAAACTGGATGCCATTAATCATAGGGGGTGATTGAAGGACTGAGATAACTGGTAGGTCCATGAGTTTTTTAGGAAACTTACCCGGTATTTATTGAAATGGTGTATAAATATATTTATTGAATGGTGTATATTTATTGAATATATTTATTGAATGGTATTTATTTATTGAATGTACTTATTGAAAGTGTATTAATTAATTGAATGTATCTTTAAATGCTGTACTAAGTGGTTGGAAGCTGTATTTGGTCCCTTTAAGTAGTAATGGGGTAATTGAATTAATTGTTATATAAGTGGGTATTGGGAATAATTAAGTACCTGTTCCATCGCGTCATTGTTCTTTCAATATTGGAGGTTGAAATAGTAGAAGAAGATATGATGGCAAGTATATAATTTTATAATTTTGTTACATGTTTGTATGGACAGGTTTTGGTTAGCAGCTTACCACATTATGGTTTATTATAGAAATAACGGCCTGAAGAAGGAAGTGGGCTGAAACGAGTAAAAGTGAAAGAGACCGGTTGAACTCGTTGCCGTGGACACTGCTTTCAGTGAAGTTAACAGCCACTATCACTATATCGTGGCATTGCTGCTACTACTGACCATTTTTGGACATTGGGTGTATATATATCCCGCATGAGCGGTGCACATTGAATTTGTACTAACGAAGGTTAATTTGAACCGGATATACATTTGATTTTGTATTTCATTAGTCCGTATACTGGGCGTTGTGTCGTAGTGAGCCCGGGACTGCATGAGAATCATTATTGTAATCACACTGTATCCATTGTGTGTACTTTGGAACTTCCTTGAGCCTGCGTGCTCTTTCGGTTTTGCATACTTTAGGAAGTGGTTCCCTTTTGCTGGCTAGTCTTATTTAACCAAACATTCATTAGCTGCTATTAAGAGAGAATCATATTCATTTTTTAAGACGGTATCCTGCCACAGTTCTTATTGCAGTAAATGTGCTATCATCCGTCTTGAACCTGGAGAACATTGTATCCAATTGTGGTTTTCTGCTAGCTGAAGGGTACTTCTGCTTGTAGAGTTGGAGGCATTTTTTGATTATTTCCCATTCTACTGTGGGGCCAACATCATGTCAATCATTGTTCCTGGCTGCCCCCTGAAACCCAGGGGCATTTCAGGAGGTTTAGTAGGCTTCTGAGGAGGGAAGGCAGCATGATGTAGCCCAATCTTGTAAGATCTTGGAAGCCAAGCTGCATTGGCCCCAGTCAGTACTTGGATGGGAGAGCCAAACTACATGAGATGCCAGACACGTGTTCTTCACATATTGGTTCCTGCAAGTTTCCCTGGGTAGTGTAGTCTTACAGAGAACAGCTGCTCAATGCAATTCTCTACCAAGGAAGAGCAATGGGAGGGAGTCTGTCTTTCTCTCTTGCAGAAATCCACGGCTTGGGTTTTCCTCCAGGAGCTTGGTGGGGGGTGGACATAACAAGAGGCAGGAAATCCAGGGTGGCTTTTTGCAAATGAGAGAGATTCCCCCCCGCCACTCTTCTCCCTGGCAAAGAATTGGTGTTGTGAGTCAGCCTTGCTGCCTGCAGTTCACCCCTACACTGACCCAGCTGCAGCTGACCGATTCTGATGAATAGCAATTGCCAGCTAATCAATCAGCAGAGCCTTCAGCTGTAACAGACTCAACAGCAGAGACTTCAACTGTAACAAACTCAGCTGCAGAAGCCCACTCCTCCCTTCCCTCTTCGCCAACACCTTTGCAGCACCAGCACTGTCAGAGATGGGTAGAGTTGCAAGAATGCAGGAAGAGTGCATGACTCATTAGTCAGCAGCAACTGTTAAACAACCAGGATGAATGAGTGAGGTCAGGATGTCTGCCTAGTAAGGGGCTGACAGTTTAGTTTATTAAGACTCTGCCATAAAAAGAGCTGGAAGGAGCAGCAGTTTGTGAAAGAAACTAGTACACATTATGGCTGCGCCACTGTCATTGCTACTGCTCAAATTCTGGAACTCTGACCCTTGGATCGGACCTGACTCTTGGCTTCTCTGGAACACTGACCCTTGAACAGGACTATTCTTTACTCCCTGGTCTTGACTGGCCTCTGCAGTCCAGCCTCTGGCCCCTGGGGGACTGCACCAGTACAATTGCATTGCAAATTCTCTCTCTCTCTCTTGCAAAAAAACACCCGGGATTTCCTTCCTCCTGTTAAATTTACACACACACACACACACACACTCCACCCCTGAGCTCCTGGAGGAAAACCCATGCTGAGGCTTTTTGAAAGAGAGAGAATCCCTCCCATCATTCTTCCCCTGGTGGAGAATCACATCAAGCTTATAAAGATAAGACTACACTACCCAGGGAACCTTGTGGGACCCAACACATGCCCAGGCATCTTGTGTAGTTTCCCTCTGAGACCACTAGAGAAAACTGGAGTTGCTCTGCAGAGGCTGGCAATGGAAAACTACCACTGCTCCCCACTTGCCTTGAAATCCTCTTGCTGGAGCCACCATAAGCCAGTTGCAACTTGATGGCATGCACATACATAGTATGCTTCAGAAGAGGAGGAAGGCAATGAAATTTCTACGCCACAGGTGTAGCTCTGCCCACAGAGTGAAGGCAGTAAATTGAAACACAGACGTTTTAATTGTGTGCGTGCGCAGCCTCAAAGAAGGTAGTACTACTTGTATAGGGATCGCTTCCAGTCTTAGATAAATCCTAAAGTTTCAACCCAATACAAATTAATCCGATTGAAATGAATGAGCTTCAGGACTCTTGATACTGGACTGGACTGTGGCTGTCAAAGTAATAACACATTTCCTGAGCCACGGTAAATCATGTGCCTTCACATTCCAAAATAAAATGTTAGTTTATGGTGCAGTAATTTTTGAAATGTTTTGGTCATATACATGGATAAATATAGAAAAAAACTTAGCTTCCTTCTCACGGGTAATAAATCATACCATAAGCAAATACCTATTTTCTTTGTTTCTTTGTAAAATAATCTTTGCTGCATCTATAGACCCCCTCCCCAGTGTACAGGTCAGGGTCTCCTAATCCTAACCCCCATCTCAGGAAAATGAGAAGTTCTTCCCAGATACAAAATAGGTAGGTACCATGCCAAATGGAAGTTGTTTGTGTGGAACAAATAGCAGCAGTCTCCCACCGTAATAAAAAGCTATCAATTAATTTTGTTGTAACTGTAAGCACCTGTGAACAACTGTTTAATTAAAGAAGCAAACAGAAATCTCTCACAATAATGCTTCAAATTACTTGCATTTATGTGACTCAATTAGGGAGAGTGGATAAATACAATTGGAAAGCTGCCATGTGGACTTTCAGAAATAAAGAGAAAACACAACTGGGGAGACGCAAAAGCAGTGAGGAAGATACAGACTGGCAAGCACAAATAGCTTTCTAGTGGCTTCCTCCCAACAACTGCTCTGCTGGAGAATACGTATGGAGGTTGGGGCATGGTGAAGTACACGGTAATCGTATGGTGCCCATCTCTAGTATAGTGGCACTAGAGCAAAAGCCACCATACTCAGATTTGTGCATGGAGAGGCTAACCAGTACCGATGCAAAGCTATAAAATGGAATTAGAATTGGGCTTGTTCTTCTCAGGGTACCAAACAAGGGTGATATTTTGTTCACAAGGTTCAGCTTAAGTGGTAGGAACATTCAGGATTTGTTAGAGAGCTGGTTTCTTTGTAAGGAGAAAATCCTGAAGATTCGTTGTGGGGGTCTGTGATATGTTGACTTACCAATGGAAGCTGTACCTAGAGAGTAGCTTGACAGTAGCTTGAATCCCACACTGTGACTGAGCCCAGCTGTGCTTCATAAAAGATGACTTTCCTGCCTCCCTTTTCATCTGTGACCACTGAAACTGTGTCCCATTGGGTCAGTGGACCACAGAGGAACATCCTAGGAGTCAAAAGAGGGGGGGAAGTTAGAGGGAGTATTGGCAGATAACTTCCTCTCCCCCCTCCTTTTCACAAGTAGAAGAGCCTACTAAAGACGGGCACGAATCGGGAAAATGGCGGTTCACTGTGGTTTGTGGTTCGTCACATTTCACAAACCACAAACTGGCATGGAATTGCCCAGTTTGTGAACCAGTTCGTTTGGTTTCTGAAAACATCACTTCTGGGGCAGCAGAAGGCCTGCAGAAAGCCCATCCTCCCCGCATTGCCTAGGAAACTGATTGATTGGCGCCAGGCTGTCTGCAGTGACGAACTGAAAAATGAACAAAACAAACCGGGCTAAAAATCATAGTGGTTCATCGTAGGTCATCAGAAATGCCCTCAGATGAACCACCGGTTTGCGAACCAAAAAATGGCCCAGTTTGTGACAAACTTTGGTTTGTATTTCGGTTCATGCCCATCTCTAGTGCCTACCATTTAAGGTCCAAACCAGATCGAAGCTGAGCATAACCTGCAGCAGCAGCAGCTCCTCCAAGGACAACTTGGCTCTGATCTGCTCCTGCCCAAATTATTTCCTCCATCTTCCATTCTGGTTTGACCTGAGCTACTAGCTGTGAGGAGGAGGCGACATGCACCTGAGGCAGGCCCCAAGTTGTTATGGCAAAAGTTGACATGTCTCTTGATATGAGTGGCAAAAAAGGCTCTGGCCCCTCCTTTGAGGACTCAAATTGCAAGGGGAGGGGCTTGCAAGCCACTCACTTCCTGCCCCTGGTGAGATGCTCCTTCACTCTCCATTCTCTCTGAAGTGGCCTGGCAGAGAGAGGAGGCCCCCCCCACCTCTTCCTCAGCCAGGGTTTCTGTGGCTTAAATAGCCCAAGTGGGTCTCCTGTTACTTCCTGCCCTACACATATTTCTGCACTTGCATGGCATTCAGGCCTCATGAGTCCTTCCTCTACCTGCTGGGTATGCTGCAGGAGCCATCTAGCACTTCCCGGAGATTCATGGAACCATAGCTCTGGAAGGGCCGCCAACTAGCTGACAGGGCCCGACCCAATGGCCAGTGGACTGGTGCAGCTGTTCTTGCTGGTTGATGTGGCACTCTTTTGGACTCAGTGTGACCAGGAAGTTAGTTAGCTCTTCTGGGGAGTGTGGTGTCGAGACAACGCTTCAGTGTCCAGCTGAGAGGCAGTGGCAGCTTGGGAGACCAGGGACAAGAGGTGTCCCAGTTTACAAATAATCTATTAGCTAGTTCCTTTAAGCAATTAAAGAAATATGGCCATCTCATCACTTAAATATAGGGTTGTCAGTCCTTGGAGGAGGGGCATTGGGAGAGGGGTGAAGGCCATGGGACATCACTTCCTGTGTTGGAACAGGAAATGACATCATAATGCTCTAGGAATTTTCAATTCCCAAAGCATCATGAATCACTTCCTATTTCAAAACCGGAAGGGATGTCCCAGCATCAATCAACACCATACCCTCCATTTCACCTCCGGTGCCCCACTCAGTGAGGATGGGGGATAGGGAGTGTTGGCAGGAGGTTCTCCACCAGAACCTGGCAAGTGGTGACCCTGCTTAAACAATATAATATCATGTTCAGAACATCATGTGTGAAATGGGATGACTGCAATAAGCCAGACAGTTAAGGAACATGCATTCTTGTTGGTTTGGTTCTTGTAGGTCTGGTGAATGCTGTGTGTGATGGAGATGGTGTGATTTCATGTGCATGCACACCTGGCCAGTGAGTGGCATGAGGGTGGTATGGGAGAACAGTGGTGCTGACCTCTAGATCTTTCTTCCTCTTTGGAGTCACTCAGCCAATGACAGGCCTTTAGAAGGAAAATAGAATAACAAGTACAGCCAGGGAACTGTGTGATGGGCTGCCCTTTTTAAAAGCTTAAAAGTGCTGTACAAACAGCTGAGAGAGAGACTTCTGAACTGGATGTTGGGGAGAGGGGAATCTGATTTCAGCCCCAGCTGAACGGAGAGAAACTTATGAACTGGATGTTGAGGAGAGGGGAATCCGATTTCAGCTCTAGCTGAGAGGAGTCCAATGATGACAGTTTTGAGACTCAGCCCTGACTGAGAGCAGTTTAACACAGACAGGAGAACTGAGGGAAATTAAGGGAGTTCGGGAAATAGGCACAGACTCCTATTTGGGCCAAAGGAAGGGGATAGATCTTCTAGTGAGAGGAAAATTTCCCTACCCAGTCAAACAGGCAGTTAGCTCTGAAGAGTGAAGAGATCCCTCGTCCGGTATGGCTAGAAACTTCCTTTGAAGACCTTAGGCATCAGTTAAAAACTCATGATGAGTGCTCATGTTTAAAGGGAAGGGATTTGGGTACTGGAAAGAGCCTTCTGGAAACCAAAAAGAGTAAGAGAATACTCGAAGAAAGTGTACTAAAGTTTTTGTGGTAACACTGGAACAAAAGCCTCTCAACACAAAGATTTTAAGTAACTGTGAAGAGCTTAAGAAACTCTTATTAGCCAGAACCATAAGAACTAAAATCTATGCATGTATTGATTGCCCCTCAGAGTTACCTCAAAAATATTGAGTTACCTAAGAAATTTTCAAAATTTCACCTGACCTTTCCCATCTCTGTTAAATAAAGTATTTTATTTTTGAATTTAAAAATGCCTCTAGTTCCATTTAAGTTTTTTAAGATAAAAGAAGAAAAGGGATAGGCCAGGAGCATCATAACCTGCTTACCGTTGCCGCTCCTCTGTGACATGAAGGGAACCAAACTAGCCACAGAGGTTACAGCACCAGCATCACTACAGTAAAATCCTTTGATCCTTTGTGTTATATATTTGCCCTGAACAATGGTTTAATGTTTAACAATGATTTTATTCAGCAGGAAATAGATTCCTGTGATTTTTGAAGAATGGCAAAGAGATGTTGATCATATAAATCAAAACTAAATTGAAATCAAACCTTGTATATTCACCAAAAAACCACGATGGGGCTAAGTGTATCAGGATTTTTTCTAATTAAGCCAGATAATTTCATTCAGCCTCAGTTGTAATGCCAAGAGTATGTGCATGTATTTCTTTTAAGAGTGAATAACGCCTTTCTAACTTCAACAATAACTTATGGGACTTTGTCAAAAGGTGAAGTCCTCTTCTCCAATTGTTCAGTGTTCTGTTTTTAGAACACATTCTTGCCACAAAGATGCTCCCATACTATTCGCACTGTTCTTCTTTAGATGAACAAAGAAAGAAGAAGAAAAAAACTTTGATGCCATGTCAAGCTGTGATGGGATAGGGTTTTGTTTTGTTTTTTGATGTCTTGCATGGCCTGTCTGGTCTTTATTATTTAAATGTCTTGTTTGAATTTCTATGAGGAGCTGAAGTACAGGGGAAATACCCAAATTGCTTGTAATACAGCCTGCACTTTGGAGTTTGCTACTCCCAATATTACTTTTTGATTCATGTGGCATTTCTTCAGTTTTGAAGTTTCATTGCAGGTGCCTGAAATTGGAGTCGAACGAGAGCTGTTATTTTCATTGTTCGGAAAACAAAAATGTACCTCTGATAATTTTTGTCTTTGATTACCACTTCTTCAAAGGATTTTAAGCAGCATGAAAGCCTTTGAAATTTTTAGAACTACAGAGACATGAGAGTTATTCTGTATGCACCAGATAAACAGATGTCTCGGCTTTCAAACTCAACGTGGAGAATGGAATTGCAAACTTCATCCAAAAGAGATAACTAACTAGGTTCACAACACTGTGCTTTTGACTAATATGCAGTGGGAGAAATAATAATGCCACACAACTTTCACTTGTCGAAATATCAGCAGAATAGCATTGTGGGGGAAATCACAGTAATAGCAACAAAATATGATAAACTCTGATGGGGGGAGGCTGGGTGGAAATGTATTCTCAGTACAATGTCAGTACAAGAACATGTAAGTACACTTAGATATGTGTTTATAAAGAACCAAAAATGTTCTCAAATCTTTGTGCCTCAAGTTTGGACTTCTCAAATGAACAAATATCAAACACCCATCCTGGTTTCCAGTGATTTTGAGTCGCTAATAGATTAGCACTCAAAGTTCTAAAAGAAATTCTGCACAAAAAATAATAAGATGGATAGCTTGGAGATAAAAACAGAACTTGAGAGAGTGATGATCAACGATGAAAACATCCTAGAAAATACTCAGAGGCAGCTTGAAGATCTGGACTCTCTGTACATCCTCCATCTACCACAGTCCCAAATGGAACACAGATCTCAAAACAGTGAAAGGAGAAACAACCAAGGACAGAGGGGACAATGGAAAGAGCTAAAGGGATCTTTCCTTTGTATTCAGAGAAGCAGATTCTTCCTCCATTTAGCTAAATGGGAGATTAGGCACAGAAAAGCTGTCTTGAGTTTGAAGAGATAAGGCAGAATAAAAATGTTTTCAATAAATAAATAAGAGTAGAGGCCATCAGGAAAGAAGTTTCTGAACACTGGGTTCTGAAGGTAGAAATGTAGGCTTGTTCTAACTTTCACCTTCTGTTGATTTAAGAGAAAGGAGACAAGAGTAAGCCACAGCTGGAGCATTTATGCTCCCAAGAGTAAGCTCAGGTCTGGCGAAGAGGCATGTGTCTCACTCCTCCCTCTCCACACGCACAGTTTGGTGTAGTGATTAAGAGCAGCAGGACTCTAATCTGGAGAACTGGGTTTGATCCCCCGTCAGTCACAGCTGTCTCTGAGCTATCTCAGCCCCACCCACCTCACAGGGTGATTGTCATGAGGATAATAACAACAAAGTTTATAAACAGCTTGTCTTGAACAGCTGTATATAAATCAAATCAATCAATAAATCAATGTTGTTGTTGTTAAACTGACCTACTTTTCAAACATGGAATTACTCAGTGTTCATACAATCAGATTTATCTTTCATGAACTGAGCACAAGGATTTACTGCAAGATTATCTATGCAAACACCAAATTATCTAGGCAAACACTAAATCTAGGCAAACACCAAATTCACACAGAGGCACTTAAGTAGTAAGCATCTGCTCAAAATGTGACATTGATTTTGTTTTCTTTTAACAATTGGAGGTGGCAGTGGCAGAAGATAAGTAGGAAGGGTGGCAGACACAAAATGGCAACCGCAAAAAAAACCAGTGTAACCATCAGGGGTAAATTTTGAAGAACTAGGTGCCCTACCCACACCTCCAAAATGCAACATAAATAGTTGTTAGAGTTCTTATTTTATGCAAAGTAAGCAGTTGTTGGTGAGAGGTGTTACTAATTTGACTGGAGTTACAACTAGACATGGGCACAAATGGAAAAAACAACAACGAACAAGCTGTTCGTTCTTCGTTGCCATCCACAAACAACGAACAACGGACAGTAATGAACATGACCCTGTTCACAAACATGTTCGTTGTTCATTGTTTGTGGTCCCTTAAAGATCCCTTTAAACTATCAGCTGGCAGGCAGCACGGGGGAATTCCCCCTGCCACCTGCCAGCTGATAGTTTAAAGGGCCCTTTCCTGCCATGTGCAAGGGGCAGGGCCCTTTAAACACCCCACAAACTGACCTTCCCAATGTCCAATACCCACCAAAATTGCAGGGGATATAGTCCTCACTGTCCTCCGAAGACCCCCAAGTTTCAGAGAGATTGCATCCCGGGAAAGGCATGATCCACGGGTCTTCCCGTTGGCTGTCATTTTCTCTTCACAGTAGCAAAAACGAGACTCTCTGCTGGAAGTACTTTGAAGGATTAAAGCCGGAGGGAAAGCCAGAAGGAGTTCAGACAGAGTTCAGTCCCTGCCATTGCCAGGGGAATTGATTGAAAGGCCCCAGACTGTCTGGCTTGACGAACGGCTGATGAAGGCAACGAACTAGGCTTGCAACGACCACTTGTTTGTTTAGAATGGAGCCTTTCAAACGGCTTGTTCGGAAACAGACGAACGGGCTGTTTGTGGGTTTTTTCCATTCGTAATGCTGTTCGTGCCCATATCTACCTACAACACAGGTACTTTGTGAGAGGATTAGCCCTTCCCCATACTCACATGCCACACACACAAACAAATAAACTCACCCATTGACAAGAGTTATGCCATCAGTTAGTGTCTGACATGGTTCCAGGTAATTACAATAAATATGTGCATGTATGTGATTTAAGGCTTGCAATCAAATTTTAGTCTTTGACACTTCTTATTTTAGAAACTGTGTTACTTTCAAAGGACCCATAATTCAATGGCATGGCCAGATTGCTCGCTGTGAACAAATTTAATTAAGAACAGAAAGTTCCCTTCCCTTCTCATAGCATGCCTCCAGCCAGGGATTCAAACTCAGGACACTGTCTAACCACTTTCCACCTTTATCAGAGTGAGAACCTCTGTAAATCCTGTGATTCGAGAGCCAGAGAATTACCAGACTTAAGGATAGAGAGTGATAAACTTTGAAGACTCTAAGAGCCATTGTGGTGCACTGGTTAAGGTGTTGGACTAAGATCTCAGAGACCTAAGATCAAATCCCAATTCTGTCATGAAAGCTCGCAGGGTGACCTTGGACCAGTCACACATTGCCAGCCTAACCAACCTCACAGGGCGGATGTGAGGATACAATGAAGGAGAGAAGAATGATGTAAGCTGTTTGCAGAAAGGCAGACTATAAATGAAGTAAATAAATAAT
Organism: Eublepharis macularius; assembly: GCF_028583425.1. Lineage (NCBI taxonomy): Eukaryota > Metazoa > Chordata > Lepidosauria > Squamata > Eublepharidae > Eublepharis > Eublepharis macularius. The sequence goes on along the minus strand of NC_072792.1, from coordinate 20,893,188 downwards.
GAGCGAACAGGACCCTGTGAGGTAAATCAAAATAGAAGTCTCATGCTTAATAAATGGACTAGAGACACAAAATATTATGCTGTTCACTTGGGCCACAATCCAACAAAGAGTTAAGCATTCCAATTTCATCGGGTGTTGATTAACTCATACTTAAGTCCTGCATATGATCATCCTTTATCCTTCTGTTCTATGGGATATCTTTCTTACATATTCTAATATCATTTGGCCTAATAACTTCTGAATCCCACATAGGAATTCTATTTATTATTATTATTTATTATTATTATTTATTTATTTTATTCGATTTATATTCTGCCCTCCCCGCATCAGCAGGCTCAGGGCGGATTAGTGATCCCAGCTGCATTCCACCTCTTTTTCCAAATGGGAAATTATCCAATTTTACGTCCACAACATCGCTGTGAGGCGATTTGGGTAAGAAAGAATGATTTGCCTAAGACAAGTATATGGTTAACCGGGGATTCAAACTCAGGTCTTCCTGGTTTCAGTTTGATGCTCTATCTGTCACATCTCACAGTCTCTTTCCCTGCTCCAGAATTCCAGCACACACTTTCAAGATGTCTTTTTTAACAACAAAAAACAGCAACCAATCTCTGCCCTCTGTGAATGAAACTGGCATCAAATAACTGCATATAAATTCCTATTTATCGAAAATGAAACTATTATGGCAACATAAAAATCAATGTTTGTTCAATTATTATCTTTGCAGAGTACAGTACATTGCAGCATAGTTTCTCATTAGATTAAATCAAAACTGCTTTTAAATACCATTTAACCAGCTGCTGCTGGATAAAGGGTGAAATGAACAGTTTGTAGCGGCAAACATTTAGATTTTTTGGCACACCTTCATGCCAACATTTCTACAGCTGTGGTTGATGTTTATAAATACCCTCCGCAGTTATTTTATCCACTTTATTGAAATTTTTGTTTTCCCCAACTCATCATCCCGTATCAGTAGAGGAATAAATGATTCTGTGGCTAGCAAAAACCAATCAGAAATAATAAATGAATTCATAACAATTTCTCGGGTGTTTAATTTTCAGTGGTTCGGGCTGAAAGGGTAGTTCAGTTGTTATGCCTGAAATGGAGGTAAACTGCAGCTGGAAAAATCAACAAGTCTACTCTGTTTCAAAAATTGCAAATATTAAATTTATACAAGTGCTGTATGCAAGTACAGCACTTGTATAAATTTAATATCTGCAATTTTTGAGACATAGAGTAGACTTGTTGATTTCTCCAGCTGCAGTTTACCTGCTTTTTGTTTTGGAGTCATTTACTGGGGAAACCTTTCCATTTTCCCTTTATGCCTGAAATGGAAGCAAGTGGCAGCGCAATCCTGTGCAGAAACCTTCAAATGGAGTAACTCGGCATAGGATTACATTATAACAGTGAATTCTAAACAGTCTCCTAAATCCACTGAAATCTAAGGTTGCATTGTAAGTTTCCTTCCTTCACTTTCAATGAAATGCTCGATCGCATAAAAATGTAGAGAAATTGCATTTCGAAAGAGATTCTTCTTTCGGCTTTCAGCTTTTGGCTTTAGCCGAAATTTTTTGGCTTGCACACCCCTGGTATTGAGTATGTGAGGAAATTTCACCTTGGGGCTATGATAGTTGTTTGGATGCTATAAATATCAACGTGTCTCTGATAGTTACTACTCAGTTCTATGCTTTTAAATGAATGCCTGTACATCAGAGAGGTTATGAGAGTACGTACCCCTTTTCCAGAAACTTTCTGCACTTTTCTCTTGCTATAGGGCCAAGCTAGAAGTGACGGATTACACTTGAACGATCAAGTGGAGTGCAAGTGGAGTGCAAGTGAACAGGGAGGAATGCAGGTGAGTCTGTTCACTTGCCATTCAAGAGTAATTTGTCACTTCTAGCTCGGCCCACAGTTTCCAAACACCCACCTCCATTTTTAGAGTAGTAGACCATTTATAGCTGCCCGCATCATATAGGTGAGAGAGGGCAAAATTGGACTGAATGCTTGATACAAATTGCGTGGGACCACCTCGCAACATTATTTATTCAAAAATTCAAATGGCACTCTTATCACAACACAAAAATATAATGAACAACTGGGAAATATTCTTTTCTAAAATAATTGTGTGTAGATTGTGAACACTTTCTTTTGTGGTAGGCTGAAATTTTGTGCAGTACTGAAATGAACCAAATGTGGCTAATCAGTTCCATGATTTGACAATTACAAATTTGGATTTGTTTTCCTATAGAATAGATGTTCTGACTGTCTATCCATATCCTCTTGTGGTAATAGTACTCCAATACAGGGAGCAATCATATGAAAGTTTAATTCAGTCTTGGACAGACTATTGCAAAGTAAATTGCTATAACAAATTACAGACAGAATTAACCCTTCAAAACTGTGTAATGTGGCCAGTATAGGATTGTCTACTTTTGTTTGATCCTGTGGCAGATAAACACAAAAATTCATGAGAATCATTCAAATTCTGATATAAGCTTTAAACCTGGCAAGGATATTGTCACTGTAGTAGGGTTCTTGAAAACGAAATGAGGCATTTGAAAATCCAAGATGGCATCTATAGGCTGGATCCCATGGAATGGCTCTGATGGAAGGATTTTTGTCAACCAAGCATGGCTCTTTCATCTTCTACCTCCTGCTGCACCCTGACCTGGATAGCCCAGGAGAGCCTGAGCTCAAAAGATCTCAGAAGCTAAGCAGGGTCAGCCTTGATTAGTAATTGGATGGGAGACCTCCAAGGAATACCAGAGCTGCAGAGGCAGGCAATGGCAAACCACCTATGTTAGTCTCTTGCCATGAAAACCCCACCAGGGGTTGCTATAAGTCAGCTGTGACTTGAGGGCACTCTCCACACCATACAAGGTAAGATTATATGAGATTAACACACTGGACAACAATAGGACAATGATAGCAGCAGCTCCTCCCTCACCTGAAGCCAACAACAGCCGTGACCTTGGAGGAACCATGTCCTTGCATTCATCCAGCTGGAAGGAGAAGGGTAAATGTCCCACTGGCAGATGGCAAGGGCAGGACACTGCAGCCCTCCATCCCCAACAAGGCAGCAACAGCCAGCTCAGCAGGGGCCATATCAGCTCTTACCAAGACCCTCAGCTAGGAGCCTGGTCAGTACCAGGACTGGCCCACTATGCAGGGCTCAGGTGGTCCAGGGGCCACAATAAGAGGCCAGGCAGGGGTGGGGCTGGGGATGTTAACAAAGGCAGTCCTACAGCCCCTGGCCCAGGTGCTGGGAGGCACCTTCTGGGTGGGGCTGGGCGTGGGGATGAGAACAGGCTGAGGATTGGGAGGGGGATAAAAGGAGGGCTCTGAGTCCCGACTGGAGAAGAGGCAAGGAAGAAAGCTCTGGTGCTCTAGAACTCCCTCCCAAGGATGAGAGAGAGCTCAGGTAAGTAACCGGCTTCTCTGCCCCATATCTGAGGCTGAGGGGGACACCCTCCACTCTCGGGGACCGTGGCAGAAGGCTAGGAGGTGCTCTCCCATTCCCACTCACATTCTGTAAGGAGATTTTGTTATATGTTATAAGTAGTTTTCAACTCTGTATGAACCTTGCATACAACATTCCCACAACTTGTGATCAGCACACCATCATTCAGAATAATTCAGAGCATCTTGGGGACAATCATTATCGAGGGTTTTCCCCTGGCTAACTTTTTTTTCAGCTGGAACGCTGTGGAACGGGGTTCCAGCACCTCTTGAAAATGGTCACATGGCTGGTGGCCCCACCCCCTGGTCTCCAGACAGAGGGGAGTTGAGATTGCCCTCTGTGCCGCTTGGCGCGAAGGGCAATCTAAACTCCCCTCTGTCTGGAGATTGGGGGTGGGGCCACTGGCCATGTGACCATTTTTGCCGAGGGTGATATAAACTTTAAAAAACTCTCCCCGCCCCTGTTCCAGCTGACCCAAAGTGACGTTGTTGTGCAATCCTGGGAGCATGCACACACTTTGTGCGCACACATATGGTACCAGAGGCACCACCTTCTGCCAGGAGTTGCCCCCTGTGCTAGCAACTCACTGAGTTCCACCACCTCTTTTCCCAGAAAAAAAGCCCTGGTTCCTAGTACTGGCTTCATTACATGCCGTGCTTAAGATTGCATTGACCAACCATTATTCTGTATCACAATATATTTATATAAGTAGAATTTTTTGAATAGCATAGCTTCAGCACAGTGCTCCTTAGAGGAAATTTGCCATTTGGAAGTATCCCAATTAATTAATTTACATTGGGAAGGGAAATGTCACTTTTTCAGTAATATTACATTCAGTTGAGAAGCCGTTGTTCCAAGAAGCATGCCTTTGTATGGGGGGGCCACTTAGAAATTAGCAAGTTTGTTTCCAAGTTTCATTTCCCAGATTGTCATAATTTTTCTTTGCTTGCTGTTGTTACATTTCTGACAGAGGATTTTTGTACTTATTTACTTTTTCTGTTTTATACACAAGCAAAATGTTCATTTTTATCGGATGTGTCCCCTTCAATTATGCAGCCCAAATGAGCCCGATCTCATCAGATCTCAGAAGCTAAGCAGGGTCAGCCTTGGTTAGTACTTCGAAGGGAGACCTCCAACAAAGACCAGGGTTGCAGAGGCAGGCAATGGCAAACCATCTCAGTTAGTCTCTTGCTACTAAAACCTTACCAGGGTTGTCATATGTCAAATATGACTTGAGGGCACTCTCCACCACCTCATGCAATACAATAAGATTCACAACCAGTTTGTTTATTTTGATTTAAAACACCATTTTCTTCAAGTTTCTCATTTCCTTAATACTAGTTCTGAGTGGGACAAAAAAAAGGTAAATGTGAGTATTCTATTGCACATTCAGCTGTACCTGTGCTGGATGGAACATGAGAATTGCTCTGCAGACACAGATTGTACATGAGTTAAGTGAGTCTCCTGTTACATTCAACACATTTACAGCTCAACGTGTGATTTAAATCTCACATTTATCCAGGTACTCTTCCCCAGTTTCATTTGTAAAGTAAACACACACTGGCTGTTTCTTACAAACAAATGTATGCAAGTCCATGCAGGATGTACGTGTGTTCACTGTAACATATGAACAGGGTTGGACTTTACATGCATTCACTGTAACTAATACACAGGGCTTTTATTGCTGAGAGGAGATTTAAACCCAAGTTCCCATCAGTGCTAGGCTAACATGATAGCCACTACAGAACTCTGGCTTTGCCAACATTATTTATGAAAGCTTCATTGTAAAAAGTACTTTAAAGGGGCCAGTACACTTGCCAGAAAACATTTCCCTGTCCTTCTGCATCATGGTACAAGTTCATTGGGCACAAGTACGTATGTAGTAGTCTAACATGATGAGATCCAACCCTTTCCTGTAGACACTTTTGTATCCTTCCCTGCTTATGGGCAGTCATTACAGATTCTGCAAACAGCTAAACTACACAAGATGAATTACACGAGGACACTCAAGTGAAGGGAGACTCAATGTTAGCCGGGAGGCATAGTTTGAATTTCATTTCTCTCTACAGAGCCAGTAAAGATCGCTCCTCAGAGGGTTTGTTCATTTCACTTCTCTACAGAGCCCGTAACGATCGCTCCCCAGTCAATGATTAACTAACCTTCCGAGGAGCGATCTTTGCCAGCTCTGTAGAGAGAGGTGAAATTCAAACTACGCTTCCCAGTTAACATTTCATCTCCCTTCACTTGAGTGTCCTCGTGTAATTCGTCTCGTGTGGTTTAGGTCTCAGACAAAGTAACAGGAATCATGTTCAGAATGCTGGCCAGCGTATAGCAGTTTATGTGCTCATAAGCACAACTCCAGAGAGTTTTTTTTAAAAACTCATGCCTGATTCATAAAAGAATGAAAGCAGACCAGACAAAATGGTGAAAGAGGGCCGCTATACAGGAGTTAGAATTACTGAGCAACAGGGCTCCGATTAGCTCATAATTGCAAGCTGCAGGGAGCCTCCAGACATGCTGTTCTATCCAAAAGGAACAGCTGAAGTCCACTTGTACCTTTTAATCATGGACATGTGCAGTTACAGGAATGCAAAAGAGTGTGATATGACAACACAAACTTTTAACATTTGCTGACAGCAGGCCACAGGAGTGGTGTTGTCTGGGTGGGAAAGGGAAGAACAGCATGAGAAAACGAGGCAATAAGAAACAGAAGGGGGTATATGTGTGTGTGCATGCTGGGTGCCTGCAAAATTCTTGTTATAAATACAGTGTATGGTGGGGAGGACCCAATGCTGTAACACTGTTGAATCTCAGTGGGCATAAATCCAATTAATGCTTGGATAGCAGACACCCTCATCCTTAGAAGGCGTCGGCAGGATAGAAAGAAAATTAATATAAGTACTGGGTCATGGAAACACCATACTCAGAGTTGAATCCTATGGATTTGTTCTGCTAACTATAGCACCTTCCTCCAGCACAAGGTGCCATCAGCATCTCATGCTTAGATCTGATTTCCTGTTGATTATCTTCATTGCTTCCTTACCTACCCTTGGTGAATAGGGTGAACAATGGTACTTCGATCCAGAGGAGTTCGCCATGTTAGTCTGTAGTAGCAAAATCAAAAAGAGTCCAGTAGCACCTTTAAGACTAACCAACTTTACTGTAGCATAAGCTTTCGAGAATCACAGTTCTCTTCATCAGATGCATGGAGGGTAAGAAGAAACTGGTCAGATATATAGGTGGAGAGGGGAGGGGGGAGTAGATGCAATCAGTAGCTTCTGATAATGGGATCAGTTTGCTTCTGAAAATGAAATCAGTTACTTATGATAATGAGATAACCATTCATAGTCCCTATTCAATCCAAGCCTGACTATGTCAAATTTACATATGAATTCCAATTCAGCAGCTTCCCATTGGATTCTGTTTCTGAAAGGTTTCTGTTGAACTACAGTGACCTTTAAGTCCTTGATGGAGATTGAAGTGTTCTCCCACTGGTTTCTGGATGTTGCCATTTTTAAAGTCAGATTTGTGTCCATTTGGGATTCTCAAAAGCTTATGCTACAGTAAAGTTGGTTAGTCTTAATAGTGCTACTAGACTCTTTTCTATAATGGTACTTAGTGTTCATTCTGCCATACTAACCATCCTCCTTCCAAATCCCTAGTCTACACAGAGGCAATTCCTTTGGCTTCCTTGCGTATGATTTTCTCCTAGACACGGTATCATCCTTGCAAACCTCCTGAGAACTTGGCATAGCTTGTCAAAAAGCCACCTTCACACACTCCAGCTGTTCTTGAATTTCATTCTAGGACGAGTCTCTGGTGTCAGGGGAAGGCACCTTGCTCCAAAGGTGTTCAGTTTAGCAGAACAAATCCATCAGATCATGCACTTTATTTCAAGTGTTGACTTGCATGGATCAATAAGTCATCACATATAAGATCCCTTTTCTCAGTGCTATGGGAGAAGCTTGGAAGATCAGTTGGTTATTCATCGCTGCTCTAGTATGTAAGAATCTCTGGGTCTCATGGAAGGAATCCACAATTTTATTCCCTTCTCCCAGAAGGGCAATGTTGGTGTTAGAAGTAAGTGTACTTTGGACCACTGCAATGCTATTCATTTTGAAATCTGATTTCCAGTACACTTAGTCTCAAAGTCTTGGGCGGGGGTAGCAATGAATAAATGAGAGAGAAAGAAACTACATGTGTTTCACTAATGCAAACTAGATGTGACCCTAGCCATCCTCCAACTAACCTCCGACTGCCAAAATCTGGCCTACACAAAGCATTTGTGGATTTGGAAAAACAGAGGATCTTTCTCAGTTCTGGCTGAAATACAACCTGTACACTTCAGTTGAAAAAAGTGAAAGGAGCACTACCGTGGTGGAAAAGCCATCAAAGACAGCTCACAAGCTTATACAAATTTGGCTATTCTTTCCAGTACATTGTTTTAAAATATTATCTTGACTTTCAGAAACTCTGTTTAAATATTTGAGGTCACAAGTAGAATCTTTAATGAAGCGTCAAATGCTGATGTTTTAGGCATGGTGTCATGTTCTTCCAAGAAGGGAGTGACCTCTCCATCCCCAAAAGGTTGGAGAGCCAGTTTGGTGTAGTAGTTAAGAGCAGCAGGACTCTAATCTGGAGAACCAGGTGGGATTCCCCACTCCTCCACTTAAAGCCAGGTAGGTGACCTTGGGTCAGTCTCAGCTCTTCCAGAGCTCTCTCACCCCACCCACCTCACAGAGTGATTGTTGTGGGGATAATAACAACATACTTCGTAAACCGCTCTGAATGGATGTTAAGTTGTCCTGAAAGGTGGTACATAAATTGAATGTTGTTGTTGTTGTTGTTGTTGTTGTTGTTATATTTATATCTATATCTTGCCTTTCCCAGTAGCCACAGTGAGTCAAAGTGGCAAACAAAGGCTTTCCCAGCAGGCAACAAAACAATTAAAACCACAAACAATACTAATTCAACAGACGCCACCAGTCAATTAACTCCTCCCATGCCACCAGCATTTAACTCCCTATAATCCTTAATTACTCACCCAATACACCTTTGCACTGCCTACAGAAGCAGGCAAATGTAGGGGACCTCTGTACATCCTAAAGGGCCGGGGGCATTGAGCTTGGACAATGGCTGGTCAAACAGCTTTAAAGGAAGGCGGAAACTCTGGAAGTATCTGTAACGGTTAGGGTTGCCAGGTCCAGGTTGGGAAATTCCTGGAGATTTGGGGGGTGGAGCTTGGAGAGAGTGGGATTTGGGGAAGGGCGGGGCATCAGAATGGTATAATGCCATAGAGTCCACCCTCAAAAGCTGTCATTTTCTCCAGGGGAACTGATCTCTGTCACCTGGAGATCAGCTGTAATTCTGGGAGATCTCCACTCTCCAGCCACTACCTGGAGGCTGGCAACCCTAGTAACGGTGCATAGGCCCATTATATCAGCTGAAGCCTTGGAACAATTCTTTTTACCCAGCAACACTTTGTGTTAACGCATTATTGTGCCTAAAGCAGAACCAATGGCACTGTGAGTGCAAGGGCAACAGAGGTCTGAAATCCTGGTCTTCAACTTCACCAACGCTCCTCCTCATCGGTTGCCCTAGGTTTCACTCCATCCCTACCCCCTGTCACCAGGAGGTAATAAAGACTTCCAGATTTACACGCTGGCTTTTAAAACTGCTTTTGAAAAAAGCATTTTTAAGGCTGTTTTGAGATGTGGGGTGTGATGTGAATGCCTTAGATGTTTTAGCACAGCATTTTAGGGCAGTTTATATGCTTGCTACCAATGGTTTGTTATATGTTTTTATTATATGTATTTATAAGTTGTGAATCCACTCTGAGCATGCTTGCAGGGAGAGCAGACTATAAATTAAATAAATAAATAAACATTTGTCAGATGAAGAAGTTAGGTTAGACTCACAAAAGCTCATACCCTACTACAAATTTTGTTAGTCTTACAGGTGCTACTGGACTCTTGCTCTTTTCCAGATTTGTCTGTGGCTGTCTTGACAGTTGCAGTAATCAAATATCATAACGTAATACTGTCCTTTGTGCAGGCAATCTTAATTAACAGAGCTGAGAACAAATTCTGCCCAAGCAGCAAGGTAATCATTGCCAGTTAGAGAAGATGATACACTATTAGATGGTCTGACTCCATGTAAGGGAGCTTTGTATGTTCATATATGTTGATGCCACAAAGAAATACATGAGCTGGACTTTAATGGAGGGTGAGTTCACTCCTAGTTCATTCCCCTGTACGTTCTCGCCACAGAGGCCAAGAACCTATTCTGGTTATTCACTCAAAAGCAATAAAACACTTCATGGGGTTTATAATGCTTTTGACACTGGTCAGCACTCCTGCAGTGGTCTAAAGTAAAGCGTTTTAATGTTAAGCGCTGTAAGCAAAACATGCACATATAAATGGCATTGGAAATGGACATTCTTAGTGGGCAGCAACCCCAGCAGGCACCATGCCCACTCAGACAAAGGTGGCAGTGGGTCAATGTCTGGAATGGTGTCATCCGCTGAAATTGAGATCACGGCCCAAGGGGATTGTTTGAGTTGCAAATTATCTACACGGTCAGGAGGTAGGATTGTAATGCAAATCTTGGGATTCCTGCTGTCTAATCAGAAGAGGTTGAAGCATCTTTCAAGTGGCCCAAAGGGGCAGAGAAGAAAAACATTTGGAAGTGTGTGGGTTTTTTTAAAGTCCTGCTCAATTCGTAACAAAAGTTTGGCTCGCCACTCCAGATTGCTGACTTGCCCTCCTGCTACAGACTCCCTCCAACTGATATCATTAGAGCTACCTCCATTTCCACCACATCAACTCACCAAAGTTCTCCCGTGACAGTTCCTATACCTGGCAGGGCGCATTTCCAGCACAGAAGTTGAGTGTCAAAACAGACCTTGTGACTTCTCCAGGCCAGCTGGAAACTGATCTAATAATTTTTTTATCGTTCTTTCTTGCTGCCCTTTCCTTTTTCTTCCTTGTTCCTCATAGACTTGCCATTAGACTTTCATTTCTGTTGGGGAAGACTTGTGAGCATAATAAACAAGCAGATTTTTTTAAAAAATGGAAAAAAGTTGTGCGCCAGATTGTACTCTCCCAGACCTTTAGCAACAACATTTCTGGAACATTTTACATTCCAAAACAAATCATTTGCAGCACATTTTCGCACCAAGGATGAGTTTGAGACAACTCCGCTTAGGAAGTCATCTGATTATCATACTAACAAGACCATTGTGCGGCAAGTGAGGAAAGTGTAAGATGTTAAACAGGCAGTACGGGCCAAAGAACAACAAGCAGCTTGAGAGTCACAGAAAATAATCTCTCCGCTGAACGTACTTAGCAGGGTGCTAAGACAGCCACTCACAGTGCAATACGTGCATTAAACAGTCCACCTTCAACACAATGTGCCAGGTCAATACAAGATGGTAGCATTAACATCCACTCCAACATGTCCAAACAAAGGGAAGAACAAATCTTTGTTGGACAGGCCTGTCCCATTTGGGTTTGCCACCCACCTGACTGCAGATGCCAGCAGAATACGGATCCAAAACTGAATCAATAATTATTTCACACAGCTGATAAATGCCTAAATGCAACCCAAATTCATCTCACTTTCCCAATGAAATTATTTTTTAAAAAAGAAATCCTTAGATGCTACCAATCTTAAAGGGATTTCTGAATTATTTCATTGCTAGTAAATACGGGATAGGCTTAATAGTATTAGCCAGGAATCCAGCATGTCAGAGAGCTGCTGTAGCACAGTGGTTAAGTGGTTTGACTGCAGATCAGCACTCTACTGGTTCGAATCCCACTACTGCCATGAGCTCAGTAGGTGGCCTTAGGGAAGCCAGTCCTCTCAGGCCCAGTTCCCCAGCTGTATTGTGGGGATAATAATAACACCAACTTGTTCACCACTCTGGGTGAGGCACTAAACTGTCTAGAAGAGCAGTATATAAGTGCAGTTGTTGTTGTTGTTATACATTCCTGACTCTAGGGATTTATTTATTTGTTTACTTCCTTTGTACCCTGTCAGTCTCCTCAATGGGGACCCCAAGTAGTTTACCTCACTCTCCTCTTCTCCATTTCATCCTTACAACCACACTATGAGGTAGATTAGGCTGAGTGTGTGACTGGCAGCAAGCGTTCCATGGCAGACTGAGGAGTCCACCCTGGGTCTCCCAGATCCTTGTTTGACACTGTAGCCACTACTCCACACTGGCTGATGGGAAGATAGCTATTGTGTACTGAGCCTGCAGCTCAGAATGATTGCAGCCCGGAGTGATTTCAGCCAAAACAATGCTCTTTGTTGCAAGCCAGAACAGACAGATGACAGCAGACACTACTCCCTAGATGACACTACGCACACACTCTAACAAGCTGAACAGAAGCCCTCATTATATACACCGAAACCCCGCCCCAATAATAGCCAGCAACCAATAAGAACATGTATTTTAGAATGCCAACATTTGCATAAACTATATACAATGTAGTGTGCAGGCAGGCCACTGATTGGTCTTTATTTGAGAGGACCGCCCCCAGAAAGTAACTAGTGAAGATGCATATGAATGTACCCAATGAGGGTTAAGTGCAGGCAATGTAACCAATGAGAATGAAGTGTGTTAGGAACCTTGACATGTTATGGAGCTCAACACAATGCATAACATCTACTATGATACAGTAGAGGCCTTGTCCGGCCTAACTCAGCCCAATACACAACACCCCTCCCCACTGAGCTTGGAACACCCTGTTGTCCACAAAGTCCTACAGATAGGCTGGGGAAGGTGAATCAGAATACACTGGAGGCCTGGCTAAGCCCTAGTTCAACCCAATACAAAACAATAGCCCTTGGCACACATTGCTTGGCATAGAAGCTTACTTGCTTTACTCCAAAATCAGTGGAATAGTCAAACCCATGTACACCTCAGCGCAGCTCCAGGGCCTCTTTTTTTTTTTACACTTGGAACTGTGATGTCATTGACTATAGCTCCTTCTGGCCCCAAACCCCATGCACCAGAATAACGGTCCCAATGGGTCATGCTGTACTGCGCAGGCATGCAGTGCTGCTGCTCAAAGTTGAGGGTGGGCAGTTACCAGTTGTGCACATGCTGCCACAGTCCCTCCGAAGCGTGGAAGCTGTTGCCGCTGTTTCTTCAACAGATGAAACCACCAGTACCCTCACCTTCCACCCACCCCTTTTTCTTTGTTAGTATACACTACAAATATTGTCACAGGGATGTCTTACACAGGGACGCTCGAGTGTAGGGAGAGGCAATGTTAGCCAGAAAGCGTAGCTTTAAAAGACAGAGCGGGAGGCTTTGTCAATTTCACCTCTCTACATGAGAGTAGTTTAAAAAGATAGAGCCAGCAGAGATCACTCTGTCAATTTCACCTCCCCTTTGAGGAGGTGAAGATGAAATTAACAAACCCTCTGAGGAGCAATCTCTGCCAGCGATCAGAGAAGTGATCTCCCTACACTCATCCGTCTGTAAGATGTCTCATAGAGACACTGCATTTCATTTGCTACTTGGGTCCAAAAGGTTGTAGGTGTTACACCTTAACATAAACAAGTAGTCTGTGTTATCATCAATTACAACTAGTATGAATGATCAGTTTGGGTGCCAACTCAAGCTTGGGGGTGGTGCTTGGGGAGATGGGCATTTAGGGAGGAAAGGGAGGGAAGGAATGAGATATCATAGAGTCTACCCTACAAAGCAGGGGAACTGATCTCTGTAGTCTGGAGACCAGCTATAATTTCAGGAAAACTCAAACTTCCACCTGGAAGTCAGTAACCTTAATGATCACTGAGTTTATCTGCATACTTTTGGACTTTGCATTGTAATATCACAAACTAAGCTTTGTGACTCACTGCTCATATTTATTCTTTCCTCTCCGTTTGAAAATGCGGTTGATTGAAAATGCACTTAATGCTTCAATAAATTTGATAGTGTTCAAGGTGCCACAGGACTTTTTTGTAGCTACAAAAGGCTAGCTACCTTCACCGGGGTGACTACCTATTGTTCTTTACAACAGCATGCTCTTTACAACAGAGCATATAATATGTAGCACATTTTGCTACTATGTTAAATTGTGCATTTGGTTGTTTCCATTTAGACAGCATCAAAGGAGGCTGAAATCCAATGGAAAAGTTTCGTCAGACAGCATTGTGCAAGAACATGATGTCAATATTAATAAAGGCTGAATTTCCCCTTGGCTCACTTCTTACAGATAAGCTTTTCAATAATACACTGCTTGCACCAAAGGTCTTGTGGGACTGGGAATAGTAAAAAAAAAAACACTAATAAAAGAATGTTGAATGTTTTTATATTAAATTTCCCCACAGGCAAACTGAAAAGCCTACTTAGAGGACGCCAATCAACATGGCACTTATTAAATGTAACAAGAGTCCTGTTACAACAGATCTTTAAAGCCCCTAAAAATGAATTGGAAAATAAAGACAAAAGACAATTACAAGTGCATTTTTAGTTGCAAACCCTGGACACCTCACCTGATACCCAATAACGTGGAACTGAGTTGTTTGATCTTCAAAAACACTGTTCTTTATCAGCGTCTAGCTATATTTGAATTCTGCTTAGCTATATCAGTAGAGAATTTTGCCCCTTTATTTCCAGAAGTTATCTTTAAAAAGGAATGCCAGGTCTGAGATATACTTATGTAGGATTAATGTGGCTTTCACAAAGTTGAAAACGTATCATACACCTTCTTACAAGGTTTAGGGAATAAATAAAATATCAAACTGAATATATCTGAAGGGAAAGAAAGTGGGGAGAAAAGATTGCAGCTCTCTTCAGACTTGTCAAATTTACTTTCCTTGCAACAAATTGCTCGTATGGAGGCTAGCCTACTATACTAAGATTTTTGAATCTTGTCTATGGCCTTTTCTCCTGTGCTCATTATCAGTCATATTCTGCAAAATGTTTATTTCTTCTCCAAAGCTTCCTAAACCATATTACTGACAGTGAAGATAAACTTTGCAAGAGTTAAACTGCTAGATTAACCATGAATTGGCCTTCTTAGCCAGCTAAAATAGCATCTAAGCAAAAGAAAGTAAAATGTACACATTGGTTTATAATAGAACTTAGGTCTCATCTGGATGACAGAAACATCTTGGGGAGATTTCTGTTTTTATGTGACATATTTGTCCATGGCCGTTTCCACACGGCTTACCTTATTCTGCAAAATAGCGAAATCTCGCGAGAAGACGAGATTTTGCATGAGATTTCGCTATTTTGCAGAATAAGGTAAGCCGTGTGGAAACGGCCCATGTGTAAGAGTTACCATGTGCATTTGGCATGCTGAATTGGTAGCTTGCCACCTGAGAAATTTACCTCAAGTATTCCATGATGATTTCATGAGGCAAACTTGCCCATGGTAAATCGAATGTAAGCATAATTCTCTCAGGAATGAGGCTTTTATGCTGTTGTCTATAGAGTTTTGATTCCAAACGATCTTAAAGAGTAAAGACTTTCTAGCAGTCTGTGTCTCTGTGGTTCCTCTTCTCCAACTTCCTTTTGACTTCTCCAACTTTCTTCAGATAGCTTCATGCTACATGGGATATGAAACCTTCAGAGCTTAGAGAGATTGAAGAGAAACACTGTTTGATGGAAAAGTTTTTTTAAAAATTCCTTTAGACCATTCAATGGCAACAATTAAAGATGGGCACGAACCTGAAAGGAAAAAAAAACACGTGCAATTCGTGGTTCGTTGCATTTCATGAACCACGAATTTTCACGAACCTGCCCCAGTTTGTGAACTGGTTCATTTGGTTTGTGAAAATGTCACATTCAAGTCAACAAATAGTCACTTCCAGGTCAGCAGAAGGTCTGCAGGAAGTCCATCCCCTGTTGCCCTGATTGATTGGCACCAGGCTGTCTGCAGTGATGAACCAAAAATGAACCAAACGAACCAGCCTAAAGTTCGTGGCGGTTCATCAGAAATGGGCTCTGATGAACAGCCGGTTCACAAACCATGAACCAGCCCAGTTCGTCACAAACTTTGGTTCATATTTCAGTTCATGCCCATCTGTACCAACAATCAATAATCAAGGCAAGGACTGTTCCCAAACATGTCACCAGCAAGGAACGTAGTAAGCTGTATTGTGCAGAACAGATCTTGCTTCCAAATAAGAGAGCTTAGGAGTGTGGCTTTACCTTTCAACAAAATGGGTAACTCTACTTACATTCTTCCAAATTATAATTTCACCATTTACCGAGTGATGATAGTGTACGTGTAACCTCTTCATAGAAGGGGATTATCGGCATTGTCTGTAGTTATGTATAAAAACATAGAGTTTCCAGCAATTCCTAGATGTATCCACTGTCACTTGTGAGTTTTTCCCAGAAGTGATGTAATGGCACACATGACAGTGGCAGCTTTTTTAAAAAAAAATTCCCCTGCCACTGTGCCAAGTACCTTTCCTATGAGGAAAGGCTGAAGACGCTGAGATATTCAGTTTGGAAAAGAGATGATTAAGGGGGAGATATGATAAATATTTATAAAATTATGCATGGGGTAGATGGGGTGGACACAGAGAACATCTTCTCCCAAAATATTAGAATTTGAGGGCATCCGATGAAGATGGGCAGTACATGCAGGACAAATCAAAGGAAACACTTCTTTGCTCAATGAGAGATTAAAATGTAGACTTTGCTGCCAGAGGATGTACGGAGGACCACAGACACTGACAGCATTCAAAGGGGATTAGACAGATTCATGGAGGAGAGGTCCAGGGCTTTTTTTCAGCAGGAACACAGTGGAACGGAGTTCCGGCACCTCTTGAAAATGGTCACATGGCCGGTGGCACCACCCCGATCTCCAGACAGTTTAGATTGCCCTCCACTCCACTGAGCGGCACGGAGGGCAATCTAAACTCCCTTCTGTCTGGAGATCAGGGAGCCGGGCCACTGGCCATGTGACCATTTTCGCTGAGGGCAATTTAAATTTTAAAGAACTCCCCCTTTGTTCCAGCTGACCCAAAGTGACATCATTGTGCGGTTTTGGGTTCCACCACTGAGTTCCACCACCTCTTTTCCCAGAAAAAAGCCCTGAAGAGGTCTATCAGTGGCTACCAACTCTGGTGCTAAAGAGGTGGTGAACCTCTGAATAACGAAGCCAGGAGGCAAAATACGGGGAAGGCTTCAGCCTCTATGCCCAGTTGTTCAGGGCTCTTTTTAAATTCTTATGAGTTCCTGGTTGAAACAGGTCCTCAGGTGCAGATCAGGACTGTTTTCCTAACATGACACAGCCCCAGGAAGCCACTACTTGCCTTAATGGGTAATTTATGTATAGCTGTCAGTACGCATGTAGCCCATCAGTTCTGTACACCTACGTTTTCCCAGCAGGGCAAAGAAAGGCTCCTCACAGCAATTTCGTATCGGGGAAACGGTATGGAAAGAGGGTTTAAGCCACCCTCCCCATGGTCCATGGTCCTGGAATGAGAATCGAAGTTTTAACTGTGAACTTGCAGTCCACAGTTGCTTGTCAGGTCCAAGACGATATACTGCAACAAACAAGAGGCAAAAACCCACAACTCACCAAATCAACCTGGTAACAAGAATGTGAGCGGTGTAAATATACTGTATAGTACAATTGTTTGTAAAGAAGTTTTTTCTCCTTTAATTATAACACAATGAACAATAATCCACTACAATAGATGCATGTGTATTTCTATCCAATGCAATGAACAATGAATTACTACAATATTCATAGTCCATAAATACAGCAGAGTGAAAAACAACTGTATTGCATGAGTGTCCTCAAGCATGAACCCAGTTCTGTGTGATTCTTATGAGTGTATTCCATATATAAATGCTGAGGACATCCGCTGATGTTATTCGAACCAATGCAATGTCCCTCAGGGGAAATGCGGAAAGAAGATGTCGACTCTGGGAGGAGATGATGTTATCCTCAGGTGGGTGTTGGATGAACTGCCTGGAAACCCTCCCAAAGGGGGCTCCTCACCCGACAAGCTTCCGGATATCTTAGGCTTGTTTCACACACACTTCCTCATGGGGCGATATACTTTCCACCATAAAACGATCTCTCCAACTCCCCTTTACAACGAACTCTCACGTGCTGAATCTCAACGCACCTTCAGGGGTCAATACACTCATAAGAATCACACAGAACTGGGTTCATGCTTGAGGACACTCACGCAATACAGTTGTTTTTCACTCTGCTGTATTTATGGACTATGAATATTGTAGTAATTCATTGTTCATTGCATTGGATAGAAATACACATGCATCTATTGTAGTGGATTATTGTTCATTGTGTTATAATTAAAGGAGAAAAAACTTTTTTACAAACAATTGTACTATACAGTATATTTACACCGCTCACATTCTTGTTACCCTGTCAGGTCCAAGGGCAGACCCAGGAATGGCTTGTCATGTAGACCAGACTGCAAAACAGTCAAGCTTTTCAAGCACCTGGAAGACTCAAATACGGAGCCTTCCAAGAAAGCTATACAATGCTTTCCTGTACGAGGAAAGTGCTACAAAGGAAGAGAAAATAAATTAAGTCCTATCTGTGGTTTTGTAACTTAAAAGCAGTCCAATTTTTGTTGTTGTTGTTTAGAGAGAGACCGCGCGCACAGGTATTTCTTTTCTACTTCTAACTTAACTTTTCCATTGTTTATATTTTAATACTGTTGAATTCAAAGGACTGTGTCAAGTTTTTGGAGCCTGAAGGTACACAGTCCACTTTTTAAAAGGTTGTCTGGTTCTTGTTGACTTAGCAGAAAGGAAGTTAAAGTTAAGATGAGTTTCCTTGAGCGGAAAGCTGATGGAAGTCATTGCAGGTAGGCATAGAGCCTCCAATGAATATCACACACCCAGCATGATAGTTCAGTTGCATGGAAGCCGCAGGGCACACCAGAAGACAACTGGTGAAGGTGAACTTTAAAACAGAATTAAATTTCAAATACTGACTGGTCAAGGCAAATGCTCACCGTTATTTCGGCATGGACGATATTATCAGTTTTCTGATATCAGTTCTGGGAAAGTGAGCTTCTTCGCCAGATTTGACAAATGGGAAAGTTACTGGGATGCTCAAGAAATACAAAGGAATACTTTTCAGTTTGTTTGCATTCAGCAAAGGTGGGAGCAGGAGTCTAATAAAGTGTGCAAGCTGTGTTGCTTCCCTTTCTCCTTTCTGCCCAGCCTACTGGTTGTTCTTCCATATTTCCTCTCACAACAAAACTGTAACTAGAGTGAAACTAGCGTCTAAAGCTATATCCAGGGCTTTTTTTCAACAGGAATGCAGTGGATCAGAGTTCCGGCATCTCTTGAAAATGGTCACATGGCTGGTGGCCCTGCCCCCTGCTCTCCAGAGGGAGGGGAGTTTAGATTGCCCTCCGTGCCATTCCAGCGGTGCAGAGGGCAATCTAAACTCCCCTCTGTCTGGAGAGCAGGGGGCGGGGCCACCAGCCATGTGACCATTTTCGCAGAGGGCGACTTAAACTTTTAAAAACTTCCCCCTTGTTCCAGCTGACCCAAAGTGACATTGTGCGGTCCTGGGAGCATGCGCACACTTTGCGCGCATGCATGTGGTACCAGGGGTACTACCTCCCGCCAAGAGTTGCCCCCTGCGCTGGCAACCCACTGAGTTCCACCACCTCTTTTCCCAGAAAAAAAGCCTTGGCTGTATCTAAAACATTTCCAATGTTTCATTGCATTCTAGAATAAGCAAAGAATGTTGCCGAGGATGATGATGATAACACAACAACAACTGTGCTTATATACTGCTCTTCTAGACTGATCAGTGCCTCACCCAGAGCGGTGAACAAGTTAGTGTTATTATTATCCCCACAATACCACTGGGAAGCTGGGGCTGAGAGGAGTGGCTTACCCAAGGCCACCTACTGAGCTCATGGCTGTAGTGGGATTCAAACCGGTAGAGTGCTGATTCACATCCAAACCACTTAACCATTGTGCTAACAGGCTCTGAGCCTCCTATATAACAGCTCATTGGCAGGAATTGGCAGATGCAGCTAACTTGTTGGAGAAGCAGCCCACCAATGGTACAGAATATTCACCAATGGTACAGAATATATGGTTCTCCGTCCCCATCCTCCTGGCCTTTGCCAGTGTATAAGAATGCTTTGCATTTTCAAGACAAACAATCCTCCAGTGATGCGAAATGAATATCTTTTGGCCACAGGCCTTCAAGCCACTTTCATCAGAGATTTCCTAGTAATTATATCACTCATATAGAACAGAGAGTGCTGTCAAGTCATCGCTGACTTATGGTGACTCCTGCTGGTGTTTTCAAGGCAAGAGACTACCAGCGGTGCTTGCCCTGGTCTTTGTTGGAGGTCTTCCGTCCAATTACTAACCAAGGCTTGCCTGGGCTATCCAGGTCAGGGTATATCACTCAGAGCCAAGCTACAAGTGATGCCTTACACCTGTCAGCTTCCCTCAAGTTTTGATGGGAAATGTAGGCATCCTGGGCTTGCAGCTGTAATGGAGAGCCAAGCTGTAAAACCAGGACGCCTACATTTCCCATCAAAACTTGAGGGAAGCCGACAAGTGTCGAACCTGTATAAGACGTCACTTGTAGCTTGGCTCTCATATACAAGATATTTCTATGCATGCAGCTGTAGTTTTTTTCTTCTTCTTCTTCTTCTTTCCAATTCAGCAGCATCTTCTGTACTGGTCAACTCAGGGCCAAGCTACAAATGACACTTGAAGGGCAAGTTTATTTCTCCCTGTTCACTTGCCCTCCACTTGCATGCCACTCAATCCACTTGCCGTTCAAGTGTCATTCATCACTTGTAGCTTGGCCCTCACTTGCTACATTCAGAGCATGATTCAGACGCTCAGTAATAAATGCCACATATTCTTAGAGAGAAAAGAATGCCCTGGGTGCACAAATGTATCCCATGTACTTGTGGCTTCGAATCATGGCTAATATCGGTCTTTTGTGAATGTTACATTTCTAGTAGCCACCTGGGAAATGTGTATACTATTTTGCTTAATGGAAAACCCTTTTCCCGTCACCCTCAGGTTCCATTCATGTGAACGGCTATGGTTTCTAGTTAATACACTGCAAGACCATTGATTTAACGTTCCCAGTTGTGTCAATACCAGACTGGTCTTACATAACTGCAAATTGAAGATATTCACTGCATTATCCTTTTTCCTATCATCTTTGTGTTACTTTTTAAAAAATTAAATTCCAATTGTTTAATATGGGATTAGCATAATTGCACATATTTCTTTGCTAATAAATGGCCAATCATTTGTTCACTCACTTATTAATTGTTATAAGATTAATCATGATGAACTAATGCAGTATTAATATCCATATAATTTGTGCATCCATAGTCATTTTATTGCAATATGATGATTAACTAATTCAACA
The DNA here is from genome assembly GCF_028583425.1 of Eublepharis macularius. Taxonomy (NCBI): domain Eukaryota; kingdom Metazoa; phylum Chordata; class Lepidosauria; order Squamata; family Eublepharidae; genus Eublepharis; species Eublepharis macularius. Next base: position 20,872,338 of record NC_072792.1, on the reverse strand, counting down.
TTATCTACTTTTTGAGAAATAGGACAAAGAATCATCGGATTCATTGCAGAATAAGATGATATTTCTTTAGTAAGATCTTTTCATTTGCTTTTCAAGAGATTCTTCCCAAACGAATTACAATTTAAGTCCTGTGCAAAATATAGAACTGACACAGTAGGTGCCAGGAGGGCTTGCAAGCAGTGGAACTTACCTTTAAAAAGGTCTGTTAACTTTATAAGGATACAATCTAGGTTTCTATGGGCGCAACACTCACGCCCAGAGAATTCTCATATGCTTGATAGACAGCAGCCGTCTTAGGGATTCTGGGCCCCCAGGCACAATTCTCTTCGGGGGGCCACCCATAGCCCGAATTCCCCAAAGGAGCTGGCTGGGTGGATACCTGCTCCCTATGCAGGCAGCTGAAGGACTTAGCCGTCTGGGCTGCTCCTTCTTGTGCCATGTAGACAGCTTCAGAGCAGCTGGCTGCAGGGGCAGAGGTAGCCCCAACTGCAGGGCCCAAGGCACTGCCCAGGATGCTTCATGCCTCCTGTTCATAGATCCTTGGCTCCCCCACACACACCAGCTACAAGTATAGACAAGGCTTTGAAAGTTCCAGAGTAAGAATGATTTATAGTGAGGTCACAGAAAAGCAGCACTTACAGTATTTGAAGGTAGAGTTACACCCTTCTAAGTCCATTAGCTGGGGGAGGGGGGCATTGACACCTGTTCCACTCCTGATCCCGGCAGGTGAAGGGGGAGGGCATTGCTTCCTGCTCCACACCTGATCCTGTCCTGGGCTTCCCACCATCGCAGCGCTCTCTAGAGACGCACCAGGATAAAAGGTGAGTTGTCATTAATACGGTTTGCCTTTTATATAATAGGATGGGTTTATGGTAGCAGTTGAAGCATACTGCTAATGTTATGGGTATTATCTTCAATTGATGGTGGAAAGTGCTCTCAAGTCATAGTTGACTTAAGCTGACCCCTGGTGGGGTTTCATGGCAAGAGTCTAACAGAGATGGTTTGCTATTGTCTGCCTCTGCAACCCTGGTCTTTGTTGGAGGTTTCCCATCTAATTACTAACGAAGGCCAACCCTGCTTAGCTTCTGAGATCTGACGAGATCAGGCTCATCTGGGCTATCCAGGTCAGGGCATTATCTTCAATCAAGTGATGTTTTTCTCTATTTCTGATTTCTAAAGTGTGTGTTAGAGTTGCCAGATCCCCTTGCCCTCCTGGTGGGAAGGGGGGACCCAACCGTTCTTGTTGTTTTCATGCATGCACTTTGCGCTCACACACTCTCAGGACAGCATGATGACATCACTTAGAACCATAGAATCATAGGGTTGGAAGGGACCTCTAGAGTCATCATGTCCAACCCCCTGCACAATGCAGGAAATTCACAACTCCCCCCCCTCCCTGACTGCCACAGTGGCCCCTGCTCCATGCCCAGCAGATGGGAAAACACCTCCAGGATCCCTAGCCAAACTGACCTGTGGAAAATTGCTACCTGACCCCAAGGTAGCAATCAGCCTTACCCTGGGCATGTAAGAAGGGCCACGAGAACTAAGCACTGATGTAACTCATTCTGCCCTCCCCCTCATGATCTGCCCAGGTTCACTTCCGGGAGTGACATCATTGTGCTGCCCCAGGAGTGCTCCCACTCTTCACAGCGGGTTGATTTGGGCCCCAAATGGGGCTGATTTGGCCCATTTGGGGCCCAAATCAGCTTGCTGTAAAGTACAGGAGCTCTCAGGTCCTGCACAATGACATCACTCCTGGGAGTGACATTGTCATACTGTCCCAAGAGCATGCCTGGGAGGCCTGTCCGCCATCTTTTCCCCCATCAGTCAGGGAGACCTGGCAGCCCTAGTTACAGTATTAGTGGTAGAAACTGCTGTCAAGTCACAGCTGACTTATGGTGACTCCTGCTGGTGTTTTCAAGGCAAGAGACTAACAGAGGTGGTTTACCATTGCCTGCCTCTGTATAGCAAACGTGCTCTTCATTGGATGTCTCTATTGAAGGCTAACCCTGCTTAGCTTCCAAGATCTGACGAGATCGGGCTAGCCTGGGCTGAGTTATAGTATTATTTCCAGGGAAATTTCTCACTGGTGAGTCTTTGATAATTCTAACTTCCTTTTAGCATCACAGAAGTTGTTTCGTTACACTCCTTAAATATTAAGAGTACTTATACAGTATCTGAAATCCACAGAATTCAGCACAAAATGAAGTCGATGGATCCTACCCAAGATTTTGAATTCATGCACTCTTAAGCTCTCAGCAACCACAGGCAAGCTGTTTACTGTACAGAGTTCATAGAGATTCAGACTTAAAGCCTCTTTAGTGCAATGACTGGGCATTGGCCCAAGAAAGAGAGGATTAAAAATCATATTCAGATTTCTTTTCTGCAGTATTCTACTAAGCTATGCTTGAGAATAGTGAGATAAATCTTATACCCAGATTGCTAACTTCTGATTTCAAAAATTCTAGTACATGAGCAGGGCCATGGGATGGAAGGTAGCAGAAGGGCCAGAAGGGTGTGGGATTTGCATAGGGAAGCACCATGATAGCTCTCTCCCTTGCTCTGCCAGTTGGGCCTCCTTTTTCTTCTGGTCTTTGAATATGCTGATTATGCCTTTTCAACATCAGTTGTGCAAAACCAGAAGCAAAGCTAGAAGCATGCATGCTTTTCCTGGGGTGTAAGGAGGCATGTTGCACTTGTAGGCCTTTTAATGAATTTTTTTAGAATGGCTAGGGGGTGCCAGATCAAAAATGGCTGCCATGGGGTAGGACCAATCACAAAAAGAACTGCCATGAGGGCTGGGCCTGATCCCAAAATGGCTGCCAGTTCCAAGCCAAGCATGGAGGCATCTGTTTCTGAATAAGAGCTCCCTGCCAAGAGAAAGGTGTTACCTCCTATGCTCTTCCTAGGAAAGATAACTTGGCTTCATGCTTTGAAGAAGAGAAGCCGTGTGGAAGAACTTGCAAGTAGGCACCAAGGAACATATCAATGAGTATCACGGCACCCATGGACACCATGTTGGGGAATACCGGCCATAAGATAAGGTAGGCTTGCCAAAGCTAAGCATGTCTGAGCCTGGCCAGTGCATGGATGGGAGCCTTGAGTTCAAAGAAGACAGGTGAGATACAGTTAATAAATATATAAATACCTCAAAGTGGCTTGTAAAATAGGAAGTTCACCAGTCTGGTACATGTATGTAATGCAGGGGTCATTTTGTAGAAAAAGAGCTGCAGGAACTCATTAGCATAACTCATTAGCATATACCACACCCCTTGCCATCACCAAAAGTGTGTCATTAGCATAACTGATTTGCATACGCCACACCCCCTGACCTCCCCTATCCTGGCTGTTTTGGACCCAATCCTGGCCATTCAGGGCTGAAATTGGGCCCAAAATGGCAAAAGGGGCTGAAAATGGCTGTAAAGGGGCCCAAAATGGTCAGAATTGGGCCGCTGCTGAGCAGGAGAGTGATTCACCACCCATCAGAGGTCCAATCCTGGCCATTTTGGGACCAATCCTGGCTGTTTTGGGCCAATCCTGGCCATTTGGGGCCCAATCCAGGTCAAAATGGGCCCAAAATGACCAAAAATCAAGTGGGCGGGGCCACCTGACATGTGACCTCTTTAAAGAACTACTGGAACTGCGTTCCTGCGTGTTCCCCCTCAAAATGAGCCTTGATGTAATGTATAACTACACAGGTCAAGCATTCTTGGCTAAGAGATGGGATTTACTCCCAGCATTCATGCTTTACTCAAAATGGTATCAGGAACCTGCCATATGCCTGGTTTTTCACATATTCGTATACATGCATTCTACCCTGACCTGGATAGCCCAAGCTAGCCCAATCTTGTCAGATTTCAGAAGCTGTAGCAGGGTCAGCGATGGTGAGAATTTGGATCGGGGATCACCAAGGGAGTCTCAGAGTTGCTACACAGAGGTCGGTAGTGGCAAATCCTGTCTAAATGTCTCTAGCCTTGAAATGTCTATGGGATTGCCATAAATCATCTGTGCTTGGTTGCACTTTACACACACACACACGTGTGTGCGTGTGTGCATGTGCGCGCACGCGCACGCATGCATGCACACACACACATTCTGGTCAAGTCCTGAGTAGATGGGATCCAAACGTGGCATTGGATACATTTCACATGCATCCAATGCCACATTTTATGTGCTGGGAAAGTCCCTGGTTCAAGCCTCACATGAACCAACTAGCTGGCTTTAGGTCTAAGCCTTTAACAGTGCAATTCTAACAACAGCAACAACAACAACATTCAATTTATATACCGCCCTTCAGGACAACCACTCAGAGTGGTTTACAAAGTATGTCATTATTATCCCCACAACAAAACACCCCGTGAGGTGGGTGGGGCTGAGAGAGCTTTGGAAGAGCTGGGACTAGCCCAAGGTCACCCAGCTGGCTTCAAGTGGAGGAGCGGGGAATCAAACCCAGCTCTCCAGATTAGAGTCCTGCGCTCTTAACCACTACACCAAACTGGCTCTCAGTTACCCCGTGTCTAATGAGACTCGGTGACAGTCAGTAGACAACACTCAGGTCCAGAAATGTTTGTCTTCCTCCCAACTTTTCATTTAATCAGAGCAGTTGTTGGTCACTGTAATCTCAGCTGGAAGTTCATAAAGGGACAGGGCCTGGGGATGCCATGGGGGGCGGCCTCTTGCAGCCTTCTTGTCTAAAATCGAGGACTATTCTGGCCCATCTCACCCTCGGAGTTGTGCATCATGATGTAGAAAGTTCTGCAAGTATTCCACGCGTGTGTAGATGTATTCAGAATCAGCGTATGATTTTTAGAATTTAATACTTTATATTAATGGACAGTTCCTGACAGTATTTGACAGCTGTTGTGCATTGCTATTTTTCATAGCAGTCATCGTTTTAAAGCTGTCACACAATTGCATTTGGTAACTGCTGGCCTTCGGCAGCTGCTGGGAAAGCTGCTGTAGCATATTGGTTAAGTGGTTAGGCTGCTAGTCAGTGTTCCGCTGATTCAACTCCCACTACTGCTATGAGCTCAGCAGGCGGCCTTGTAAGTCACTCCCTTCAGCCTGAGCTTCCCAGCTGTATTGTGGGGATAATAGTAGCACTGACTTTGTTCACTACCCTGATGGGGGCATTAATCTGTCTAGAAAAGTGGTATATAAACATACTGTTATTTGTTATTATTGTACACTAGCAACAAAGCCTGCTGTGGGGAAAAAATACAACGGGCTCTAGAAAGGGGAGGGCGGGCAGGCGGGCATTCCCTCCTCCTATGTCACTGATTCCAGCCAGATGAAGGTGGGGGGGGCATGGCCACCTCCTCTGTGCCTGATCCTGGCCAAGTGAAAGGATGGTAGGCATTGCTTCCTGCTCCCTGCTCCCTAGAATCAATAGTGGAAATCCACAATCCAGGGGGGAAAGTGCTTCAATAAACAGATTAATTTGGGGGGATTTTTTTGGAAATTTCTGTAAGTTATAAAGTGTACAAGTGCTCAGAAATTTACAGTCAAATAAATACAATAAATCATATATTACATAATAATCATAAGCAATATCCTCATACAAAAGTATCTCTCTATACATTCAAATATGAGCAATGGCTGGACCGTCTATATAAAGAAGTCCAAACACACCGAACATAATATTTCCTATTTTCTTGCAGGTGTGTACTCCGAGGCGCTCCAGGAAAGGCATATATAAGTCCAAATATAATAAGTAAGTAAATTCTATATATTCTTTTCTCTTTCAGGTGGAACCCGAATTGTCAGGACTCAATCCTTCCGAGAACCCAACAAGCGGCCGACTGATGTTCACTTGTTTTATATACAACTATTTCATCGGGGTCCTCTATCTAGTCCACCCCAAGATCAGTAGACACATAACGTATATTCCTCTGTGTCCATCCCGGCACACCAAGAACCAAGCCAGGCGCAACCATTCACATTATCAAAGAAGTACACACAGGAATATGTGTTGTGTGTCTACTGATCTTGGGGTGTTTTTCAAAACAGTTCACATGTTATATCAGTAACCCTCACAACAGTCTATGTTGTTACCCATGTTGCAAATGGGCAAGGACATACAGCACTATCCTAAGCAAAGCTGATTTCAGTAGGCTTAGGCTGGAGTAAGTCTGCTTAGTTTGGTGTAGTGGTCTGCCAGTTTGGTTTAGTGGTTAAGAGCATGGGATTCTAATCTGGAGAACCAGGTTTGATTCCCCCCTCCTCCACTTGAAGCCAGCTGGGTGACCTTGGCTCAGTTCAGTCCCTGCCTCCGTTGCCAGGGGAATTGATTGAAAGGCGCCAGACTGTCTGGCTTGACGAACGGCTGACAAAGGCAATGAACAAGGCTTGCAACGACCACTTGTTGTTGTTTAGAATGGGGCCTCACAAACAGCTTGTTCGCGAACAGACGAACAGGCCGTTCATGGTTTTTTTCCATTCGTAATGCTGTTTGTGCCCATGTCTAGTTGCAATTTCAGATCTCCACGCCTCACCTGGAAGTCAACTACATTCCTCAAACTATTGGAAGACATGTCATTGTAATAAGAGATTTTGTACCGATAGACAATAGGCACCAATATTTTTAACTGATAGCATTTACTGGGTTACTTAAAAGCCAAAGAACACATCAAAAATGAAGTGTTATAATTTTTTTTTGTCATGCAGTATTCACGGCATTATTATTCTAACTAAAGAACAGCGAGAGGCAATGTGCAATAGCGGAACCTTTAAATCTTAAGGGAAGCTTTAATAACAATCAGTTTGATAAAACATTATTTACAGCAATTACATATATAGTTAAATTTTATGTATGTGTTTCAGTTTGAATGTCTCCAAAGTGTAAAACAGAAGCCACTACCAGAGCATAACAGATTTCTCCCCGAGGATATCTGCCTTATGTATTCAGATTTAAGGAAAAATAAGACAATTCAGTCTAGCTATAAAGGTATAAAAAGATACAATTTATTTTTATGCAGAGATTAAACTTGTGCAGTTGCTTCTTTAGCTGAGTTTGCGAGTGGAGTTGCATCTATTACACTGGGGCAATGGTTTTCAAATAGGGCTAAGGGGCGCCCTTGTGATTCCTGGATGCTTATCAGGGATTCCTCAGTGAAAAAAATCAGTATGACCATCTCCTTAGAAGGTCCATTTGCCCACCTTTTGAGATCTTTCTGTGCAATGCACACATGCAAGGAAGTGGTAGGTGTATTCTGTGGTGCATTGTCAGTTCACACAGGGCAACAGGCCCGAACTCTGCCCTAGCAGAGTGTGTGTGGCCTAGAAGTCTTCCCCAAATCCTCTCCAACCCCTCCCTTCTACAACTGTAGAGTCTCCAGTTGCACAAAGGTAGGGGAGAGAGAGGTCTTCTATTTCCTTCTGCCTTCCATCCACCTACCCACAGCAATTTTCTCAATTTAAAAGCCTCTGTATTCTGCTGCATGCAAATCAACTGATTCCAGACTTTGAGGGCTTCAAAGGTAGGGGAGATCGTTAAAACCCAGCTTTATTGTTGGAACAGACCTGCGATGTTATAGTCATAAGCAGCCTATAGGAGCAGGCTTATCAGTGCTCGCCCAGTGATTGGTGCGAGGGGACACAGACCTGGAAGTTGCCCACCACTGTCACATGCTCCCAACTGGCACAGCAGCATCACTTCTGAATCGGCCCCATGCGGAGTGTGGGAGCATTCGCATAGCCGGCATAGTGAAGTCACGTCCAGAACTGAAGTTATCTGGCAACACTGGGGTGGGTGCGCGCTTCGCACTGCATGAATGAAGACCTCATGCTCTGCACAAGTTGTGCCAGGTAGTCCACCCTCCCAATGGGAGGTGAGGTGAGGGGTACCTGAAGAATTTCAGCGTTCAGTTTCCAGCCAGGCATTTAAAGTACATTTTCATTAAAATTCTAGCAACATTGGTGGATATTTTTGATTTCCTAAATATTGGCTTTGTAATTAATGTAATTATGAGACAGCAGCAGGAATTCCAGCTGCTCTGAGTCTGAAGAGTTAAGAAGGGAGAGATATGTTTTAAATTAAACATTATGTTTAAATAAATAAATACAGGTGTGTGAGTAAAATGCCATCAAGTCACAACCAACTTATACCCACCCTTACTGGGTTTTTTTCAAAGCAAGAGACTAACAGAGATGATTTTCCATTGCTGGCCTCTGTACAGTGACCCTAGTCATCCTTGGTGGTCTCTGATCTAAGTACTAACCAGCGCTGACCTTACTTAGATTCAAAGACTTGATGAGATCAGGCTAACTTGTACTATCCAGGTCAGGACTAGATACACACATACATTGAGGGGGCAGAAATCCCTGCATTGACTTGGCATCTACTGTTCAAACATGCAGTCAATATTTACATTAGAACAATAGGAAGTAGATAAATATTTCCCAAGATAGACAGATTTTGCAAGACTGGGATATCAGCTATCTAGTTTAAGACAGTCATAAAAGTTGACAGATAAAAGTTAATACACATATAATGAGCCAAAGGAAAAGTGCGGTTTGGAAATGCCTAGGGTTAGATTTCAGAAAGATATGTAGGCTGAAGTGTGCCAGGATTTGAAGATCTATTTGTAATATTTTGCATATAATAAGTTTGGGTATTCTATTTCTGCTTGCTAATGTATGCTTTTAAAAAAAAATTATTGAGAATTTAAATGCAGGCAGGCCTCTGAGGAAAGAAGGAGGGGGCTGGATGTAGGGTTGCCATCCCCCCGCCCAGGGCAGGGGATCCCTCGATCCCCCTGCACCCACTTACCTGGCCAGCGGGGGGCGTACTCACTGGGGTGCACCCTCCCTGGGTGGCGTGGCACACCTCTGAGTGTGGGGTATGTTCCTACACCACTAGAGTGGGTGGTGGCGGCGGCAGAGAGAGAGCAGGCAGCAGTGGCAAGAGCAGGCTGCTCTCACCACTGCCACTGCAGCCGCTGCGACCTGCTCTCTCACCGCCACCACCCCTGTGCAGCCACCACCGGCAGGGACACGGGGCGTGGTGGTGGTGGCAGCAAGAGGGTGAGCTGTGGTGGCCATGGCCTGCTCTCTTGCTGCGGCCACTGCCACCCCTGTGCAGTTCATGCTGGCTTGGACAAGCGGTGCGGCAGTGGCGGCGGCAGCGAGAGAGCAAGCTGTGGTGGCCACGGCCTGCTCTCTTGCCATGGCCACCGCCACCCCTGTGCAGCCTGTGTGGGCAGGGACAAGAGGAACGGCAGTGGCGGTGAGAAAGAGCTGCTCGCTCTCTCTGCCCCTCCGCAGCATACATGACATCATCATGCAGGGCACCCTTTGACCCTGTGTGATGACATCACTCCAAGAAGTGACATCATCATGCATGCTGGGAGTGCGCACGCATGCATGGTCACGACATCAAGAGTAGTGACAGGGTAGGAGCCAGCATCCCGGTCTCCCACTGGGAGACCTGAGGGACCTGGCAACCCTAGCTGGATGAGCGGAGTGTCCTGTGACCGGATGGTAGCTATGTTATGCTGTGCTCTACGGGGCAGAGTGAACAGCACTTTTTAGTCAGTGTTCAGGAAAGAAATTTTCAGCCGCCTTTTATATATCTCAAAGAGAGATTGTTCAAGTTAAGTTGGGCAACTCATGTGGGGCCTGAACTGTCTGCATGTTTCTTGGAGAAAGGATTCTGGCTAAATTGGGCAAGCTGTGGTGGAAGCCTGAGAGAAAAAAAGCCTTTGGGGAGACAGCAATATATAGCTCACACAAACAAATCAGAAAAGGTGTTCTCAAGGTATAAGCCTAGGTAAAGTAGAGAACACCCAATATCTGTGTGAGTAGAATTAAAAAGTGTGTTGGCTGTGACCAGAGCTCTCCTGAGGTATAAGTTTGAAGTACCATAAGGAGGAGCTGTTTAAAAAGTTTTTAAAAAGGCAAATCATTACAGGATGGGTTCAAAACAAAGTAATCATTACACAATCTATATAGCATTTTAAAAAAGAAATCATAGCACTTCACATATTGTCTTAATATGACACATAGGGATGTGCCCTGCCCATGATGACGGGAAAATCCATCCTTTTGACACTCAGCGTTCCACCACAGAATGAGGTATTCTTGCATTAATCACAGCCAGTCTTCATTGCTTAAGTGCAAGCAGGCAGGCAGCGTATTTGTCTGACCCTCCCTCCACTTAAACAGGCCTAATGTTTTTTCTATACAGTTTCATTTTGCTCTGGGCAGGCAGGATTGTTTTTGAAAGGGCAGAGTAGTCAAATGGCTCTGAGGGAGCTAGATTTAAGCTTGATATGGAGAATTTATTTTTAAATAATGTTTGGCAGATGCTGAATGGGGGGAAAGCCATCCTTAACAGGTCTACTCAGATGTAAGTCCCATGTTATTCAACAGTGCTTCCTCCAGGGAGCTGTCTTTAAGATCACCGCCTATGATTGAAGTCCTCTGGGCCTTTATCGAGTCTGATCGATTGAACTTGCAACACAGCCCCCCCCCCCCCCCGTGGCATTTTTCCCCACAGCAACCGGCTGTCCAAGTGCCTTGATGGAGAGAGAGACCAGTGCCCAGGTAGCACCATAAAATGAACCAAGATGCACATTACCTCCTATACAGATCTACTCAAATGTAAGTCCCATGTTATTCAGTAGTACTGACTCTCAGGGAAGTGTCTTTAGAATTGCAGCCTATGATTGAAGTCTGCACATTCCCCTGTCTAAATGTTTCCAAAGCCAATAGGCAGGGAGGGGTCTCCCCTTGTGAGGACCTCATTGCAGGGAGACAATGCCATTTCCTGGTTGCTGATGGCGGGTGAGGGGGGGGGGAGATGCACTCATGCACACTGCACCCATTCTCCATTCCTGCCTACAGAGTTGATTAATACTGTAAGGGTTTTCTCTCCTTGGGGTTTGATTGGTGAATGCCATTAAAGAAAACAAGATGCTGCCATGCAGGCACGGCTGCTACTGTCACAATGAGGTAAGAACTGAAACAAAGCACAGAAACTTTTTGGTGGAAGGGTGTCATTAATAATTTGGTTTCCTGGATTCAGTCCACCATTCTAGATGCTGCTTTAATGAAACAAAAGTGATTTCCAAGTGTATTTCTTGGCTCGTTTGTTCATTTTGCGCACCTAATAATAGCTCTATAAAGTAAGTCATTACTGTTATCCCCATTTTACAGACAAGCGGCTGAGGCTGAAAGACAGGGCTTGTCTCAGGCCATCTGATGAATTCATAGCTGAAAAGAAATTTGAGCCAAGGACTTTTGAGTTTGCTCTTTTGCAATGGCAAGGATACGCAACATATCAGTCAGTTATGTTGGTCCACCCAGAGGTCAATGCTTTCCATTTACAGTGCAGGCGTCCTTGCAGCTTAAAGTTTAGCATTTACAGGGCAGCAGGGAGGGAAGTGCAGGCGTGGGGCACCTTTCCTCCCGCTCTCAAGGTGCATTGTGGCATTTTCCCTTCCCCTCACCTGGCCTGGCACTGCAGAGCGACACCTGGCTGCACCGGGAGACTTTAAGCTGCAAGGACGCCCACACTTCCCTCCCTGCTGCTCTGTAAATGCTAAACTTTAAGCTGCAAGGACGCCCACACTTCCCTCCCTGCTGCTCTGTAAATGCTAAACTTTAAGCTGCAAGGACACCTGCACTTCCCTCCCTGCTGCTCTGTAAATGCTAAACTTTAAGCTGCAAGGACGCCTACACTTCCTGACAAATGTTGAGGTAAGAGAACACGAGTTGAATCTAGGTATTTCGTCTCGTTTGTTTCGGCTCTGAGTTGCCAAGGGAATTGATTGCAGGTGCCAGATTGTGTGGCTTGACGAATAGCAACGAACAAGGCTTGCAACGACCACCTCTTCGTTTAGAATGGGGCCTCACGAACAGCTTGTTCGCGAACAGCAGATTGGGCTGTTCGTGGCTTTTTTTTGTTCGTATTGCTGTTTGTGCCCATCTCTAGTCTCAAGTTGAACCAAGAGGGCTGCAATCTGAGAGCATTTGGGAACAGGAGTATTGCAGGGGCAAGGGAGAAATGACATCACACAATGTTCTTCCCATTTTGTCTCCTTTTTTAAAAGGAATACATTTTGTCTCCTGACAATCCATTAGGCAAGGGCAGAGGTTGGATCAGTGGAGTAGGAGGAATATATATAAATATATATTCCAGTCTCCTGGGTTTATTCTAGGAGCAGGAAAAGATTTTCTTCTGGCACCCAGTTTGCTGAAGAAACTCACATACAAAATATGTGATTAACTGTATGGACAGGTTTTTTTCAAAGGTACTCCATAATTGTATTTTTGACAGAGACACCTCAGATGAGAAGATTGTGGTGAAACAAGGCAATTCATGAATCTGTTCCTCTAAGAGTCTGCTGTTATCGTTTCAAGGTAAATGAAGCAAGAATAAATGCCAAGTATTTGGGAAGGAGATAATTTGTATCTTCCAGAGCATTTTAATAAATTCTCCACACAAAAATCAATGCAAACAGATCGGTTCTATCACTCTTGAGCAGTTGAAGCGCTTTGCTATTTCATTTTTTTCCCTGAACTGTGATAGGTGATACATCCCTTTTTATGTTATAATTTTTCATATGGCTTGATTTTTTTTTTCATTCAGTTCCATCTTAGGGACATTCCACGAAGTATTTCTGTGACACAAAACATACAATTGTTTCTCGTTTATTGTAAGAGATCGGACATCTTTTCTCAAGAAAGGACTTTCTGTTACAGAGATGTCATATTGTCCCAGCACACAAACCATAATAACATGTTGCTGAGAAAATCGGATTTAATTTCCTCAAAAAGAACATAAAATTGCAAATGTTGTGCTATGTAGAGTACAGCTGTGTGTATGCCATGTGCCCCCATGGGATAGTGACTGTGATATCATCAGTGGCAAGTAATCCTATAGTAACATGTTTGGAAAAAGATATCTAACTGGACAGTTATTCTGCATCTGTAGCTTTTTTCTTCTTTTACTGTAATTTTCCAGTAAGGGCCAAGCTACACATGACGAATGACACTTGAACGGCAAGTGGATTGAGTGGAGGGCAAGTGAACAGGGAGAAATACACTTGCCGTTCAAGTGTCATTCGTCATGTGTAGCTTGGCCCTAAGTACTGAGTTGTACTGTTTGGAGACTGCTGGTTTGTTGCCTTGATGAACAGAATTACTATTAAAATTATCATCTTCACTGTGTGGTTTGAGATGGGACACTTAGTGGTCTCAGGGCGAAGCTACAAGTGACGAATGACACTTGAACGGCAAGTGTATTTCTCCCTGTTCACTTGCGCTCCACTCAATCCACTTGCCGTTCAAGTGTCATTCGTCACTTGTAGCTTGGCCCTCAGTTGTAACAGATACAACTCTATTATCTCTGCTCATCCCATTCTGAGTATGCATATATGTTAGTGCATTTAGACAGCAATTCTAAACAGGTCTACTCAGAGCCAAAACACACGAGAAGAAATACTTAGATTCAGCACGTGTTCTCTTACCTCAAGGTTTGCCGGGATCTGTAGGCATCCTGGAAGCTTAAAGTTTAGCATTTACAGAGCAGCAGGAAGGGAAATACAGGCGCCTGTATTTCCCTTCCCCTTCCTGCTGCTCTGTAAATGCTAAACTTTAAGCTGCCAAGACACCTACACTTTCCAACAAACCTTGAGGTAAGAGAACAAGTTTAGCATTTACAGAGCAGCAGGAAGGGGAAGGGAAATGCAGGCGCCTGTATTTCCCTTCCTGCTGCTCTGTAAATGCTAAACTTTACGCTTCCAGGACGCCTACAGATCCCAGCAAACCTTGAGGTAAGAAAACACGTGCTGAACCTAGGTATTTCTTCTCGTGTGTTTTGGCTCTCAGAATCTTACACAAGACTATTTAATAGGGCTTAATGCCAGGAGAGTATTCTTAGGATTGCATCTGTGGGCCAAGCTACAAGTGACAAATGACACTTGAACGGCAAGTGAACAGACTCATGTGTATTCCTCCCTGTTCACTTGCCATTCACTTGCTCTCCACTTGATCACTACGTGGAGCGCAAGTGAACAGGGAGGAATACACACGAGGGCCAAGCTACAAGTGACAAATGACATTTGAACGGCAAGTGGATTGAGTGGAGAGCAAGTAGAGAGCAAGTGAACAGGGAGGAATACACTTGCCGTTCAAGTGTCATCCATCACTTTTAGTTTGGCCCTCGGTCTGTTCACTTGCCGTTCAAGTGTCATTCATCACTTGTAGCTTGGCTCACAGTGTTAGCGTTCCACTAGGCAAAATCTGAAGCCTTCTTCCAGCCTACGGTGCCTGGTCTAAGAGCGTCTCAGATGGGAATCCCACTGTAGGAGGCTGTCCAGTAACAACAGGTACATTTTAAGGAGTTAAACTATATAATCTGCCCTTAAGCATCTCCATCTTATTTATTTTGGTTCCAAGGAAATGCTTGCCTTGAAATCTCATTTTGAAACGTAATTCAAAAGACTAAGTCCAAATCTGTAGTCAAAACGAAACAAAACTGGAACATGACAAATCAATCGTGGCTTGAACTTACTGTAAAATTACGATAGAAGCACCTGAATTTTAAAATGCATTCACCACCTAGCGTGCTTTTTCCCTTGGCCGTTGAGTGGATTGAGGAGCCATTTTTCATCCACATATTGCAACTAGAAAAAAGATTTGAGTTCAGCAGCTCCTCTAAAGACCGGCAAGATTTCCAGGGTATGAGCTTTTGGAAGTTAAGCTCCCTTCGTCAGGATCCACGTCTTTCAGTCATGTGGCTTTTGAGCCCTTGTCCAAAAAGGGGGACAGACCTACGACTTTTCACTTGTTCTATAGCATCTGGCCCTGGCAAGAGTTGCCTGTTATCTGGCTAGTTGGGTTATTTGTCTGACCCTTTGTAGCTGTTATCAACTTTTTCTCTGCAAGGACGGTACCAAGCCAAAGTAGTAGGCAGATGGTAAGTTTAACCCTGCTAATATCATCTATCCAGGGTTCACTGCTGACTATCACTTCCCGTTATGTCAGGCCAAGTCTTCAAGAGCTGCGTCCTCCACTGCCCGTTTTTAGTGACAACCAACTGTCTTCAGCCTTTTGGCATTTTGTCAGCTTAGCCGATCCAGAGCCATCCATCATGGCTGTTGGGGCTGTCACACACATTTAACGTCAGCATCAGCCAACAGCCTGCAGTCTTGGTTACTGATCAGAATCATTGCAGCTGTCAGTCGGGAAACAAAAAGTCTGTTTCAACATTTGGATATCAGGCGATTTCAACAGAGAGCTTACAGCATGAGCTTACATCTACATTGTGTGTGATGATAAAGTGAGGGATATTTAGAAGAAAGAGGGTTTCTGGAAAAGAAAATCCATCCAATACCTATAGAGATCTCTAGTAGCAAAGACTGGATTTTTAAAAAAAATGCCTTGCAATCATAGGTGTGCTAGCATGGCTGCTTCCACACATGTTGGATAATGCTCTTTCAATGCTCTTTAGTGATCATTTGGAATTGGGTTTTCATGTGTGAAACAAAAAATGCACTTCCAAAGGATTTCTAAAGTGTATTGAAAGTGCGTTATTCAACGTTTGTGGAAATGGCCCATGATTGGCCAACTGAATCTTCAGTAAGAATTGTCCGGGGTCTGAGTCCCAGACCCCAGACTTGCCAGGAGGGAACAGTGGGAGGCAACTGGGAGGCAGTGGCCCTGCCACCCCTGCCAGCAACCAGGTCCAGAACCTGCCTACTCCAGGGGGAAGGGGCAAAAGGCCAAAGCCTCAGAGGGCTGGAGGGAGCAGGGAGAGACCAGCTAGTCCCACCCTCCGGAGGGAAGAGAGGGGGCTAAGCAGGACAGAGGAAAAGGGCTAAGGCAGGGGGAATAGGGACCCAGCAGCAGCCCAAACAGAGCCCTAACCAGCCAAGGAGGAGAAGCAGCCACTACGGCCCAGATCCACATCCCGGCTAGAGGACAGTAGCCTGGCTCAGGAGTTGCTAGGAGCCAAGCCCCTCCAGGTGGAGCTGCCACAAGCATTCTGGGGGAGGAGATGGGCAGCCCCACCCAGCATCAATGAGCAGGCAGCCCAGAAGCTGGCCAGGGCAATTCCTCGCGAGCAAGGCCAGGGAAGCTCAGCAGCACAGAAGCCGGCTGGGGCAGCTCCTCGCGAGCAAGGCCAGACATACTCAGCAGCACAGAAGCTGACTGGGGCAGCTCCTCATGAGCAAGGCCAAGGAGACCTCAGCTGGGGATGGCTCACACTCATCCCCACCCTGCCAGCAAGGCAAGGAAGCCTAGAAGGGATTAGTGATAGGAGGGAAACACCTGAGGGAAGGCACAGCTGGGCCAAGTCAGGAGCGGGAACAAGCCTGGAAAGAGGGTGGGGCAGAGAAAGGAAACCTTATAAAGGGTGGCTAGGAAGAGCTCTGGGATGGTGGGTGTGAGTAAGGAGTGATGGTGTGGAGTGAGAGCAGAGCAGAGCGAGAGTGGAGGAGAGTTCTGGGAGGAGGAGATGATGATGATGGAGGATGCAGAGGGTAAGCAGACCAGGTTAAGCAGGCCAGTGAGTGGACTGAGAGGGAGTCTGGGTGATGTATACTGCCCCTCCTTCCACAGAGCAGGGTCCTGCAGCATCCCTGGCGCCCCTCTGATGTCAGGGCTGGCCCAGCCGGCGCCCCGCCCGGCGGCGGCAGCAACAAGCCCTGACAAGAATCTCCAGAGGGACTGATTGTTTTCCCTATGAACTTTAAACTATGTTCTATGAAAAATGCATGGCTGCCATCAACATCTCCCTAGTAATTTTTTTTGGGGGGGGGGGGAGAGACTGTTACAACTTCATTGAGCTCGGAATTTTCATTTCCTTGCCATCACATGTGGCAGCCAATGAAGCGGATCTTGGGTGTGGAAATTCTCAGTGCATTGGTGTGTATGTCTTCATTAACAAAAAATGTTATCAGACAGATGAGATGCTATGATAGACCCCCCCCTTCATTCCCCCATTGTAAGGCAGATTTTCCCACTCAAATTAAACTTTGCTTGCTGTGGTTGAACAGCCTCAAGTAGCATGTCTCTGTTTATAGTTTAAAGTTCTTTTTGTCCCATCCTGATAAGCGGTTAAATATTAGGCTTTTAGCCCAGCCCAGAACTTGATTGAAGGGAAAGCAAGAGCCCTCTTCCTTCTGTATATGAAATGGCACTAGAGGCTGAATAACGTTCCAAAGAATCTTTATTGAATAAGCAGGGATGGAATATAGGCAGTCAGGGAAGGAAAGGGCGGAAGTAAAACTTGCTGGTAGAACAGAATTCTTTAAAAGTAAAAGGCAAAACAGTTTGTTTGCAGCTTACTTTCAATGTTGTTAGAGCATATTAGTGAGAGGTGTTTTGTTTACTCCTTGGGTTACAGTCCCCCTTTTAAACTTAGGTTTCCAGGTGGTAGTTCAACACAGTTTTCCTTTTACACCAGTCCTGGGGTTCTCCACAGAGCCAAATCCCTTTTTCTAGACACTGTGCAGGAGTTATTCTTCTTTTCCTAAGAAGAAATAACCCTTTCCTTTGGCTAGCACGGGAGTCTCCACTACTATCCAATTCCCTCTAAGCCAAAACACATCTTCAGTTCTATTGTGGCTGTTTCTAGCCTTTTTCATTGCAGAGTTTATAGCTCCACAATGAAAAGAGCTGGGCCGTTTTCACACTGCTTACCAGCCATGGAACATCGCGCCGAGCTCCCAGAATGACTGCGTCTTTCTGGCACAACTGTGCCAGTAAGACACTGTCATTCCGGGAGCTCGGTTCAATGTCTGTGGCCAGAAAGCAGTGTGAAAATGGCCCTAGATACTTATTTTAAAAGGGGAAGCTGGAAGCTAGCATATTTCTGCACCAGTTTGTTATACCGTCATTGAACTATAGCAATCTAGAAATTCCCTCTTGGGAAAAAAAAGTTCTCTGGTGTACTGGGAGGAGTGAGAATAGTAGATACAGAGACACAGGAAAGGAAAATGGCACTTATGTGAGTAGGACCCAGGGTTGGCATGTTTCTGCCAGGGGTGAGTGATTCTCCCCCTCCCTCGGCTCAGGTTGCCTTCTAGCTTTCTGATGGTTGGTGGGAGGGGGGAAATTAAACACTGCCGTCAGCAAGAGCATGACATCACTTCTGGGAAAAGCTGTAAGTGATGCCACTCCTCTTTAGGAATCACCAGAAACTCTAATGGTTTTACCTCTTTAGGAGAGGTGGGAAGTCACTTCTGGGTTTCTCCTGGAAGTGCACCCTGTATCCCCTCCCCCATCTCCTGCCGGTTGCCAGGATATCTGCAAAAACTAACATTTCCTCAACCGCACCATGTCCAAAGGCACTCTGATTGTGATCTTTCAAAAAAACATTTTATCAAACCATTTTTGAAAGATCACAGTAAAGCAGGGGGGAATACAGGAGAAGGATGATAGATAATGATGGCATGTGGATGCCCTCCAAAACAAGACTGCAATAGGGAAACCAAGGTACAGCTAAGCATCTGTATGGAAATAGTCAGGTAGGTAGCCATATTAGTTGCAATAGAACAGCAGGATGTGAGTCCAGTGGCACCTTGGAGACCAACAAGATTTTCATAGTGTGAGTTTTCGAGAGTCAGGGCTCTTATTTACATAACTACTGTAAATTATTTCAGCAGTTTCAAGTTTTTTTAAAAAAAATACTTCCCTCCTCCCTGAAACTAGAAAATTAAATTGAAGTTTTAATTTTTAATAAAAAATAATAAACCAGTGTACTGGACTGTGGTCCTTTCTGCACTGGGATTTTAAAGCATTTCAGTATCTGTTCTGCTTCCCATGTTTGCCTGAGTTTCACACTTACAAGGTAGTCATGGGAAGCAGTACCAATGTTTGCCTGCAGTATCCCCGATTATCCCCCCTGCAGACATACCGTGATTTTATTTTGAAGCTGCTGCCTAGTTGCATCTGGCCCAATTAATGTCAGTGCAAACTCTGTACTCCTCTTCTGCTTCTCTTCTCCTCCCCCTCCTTTTCCCCGGGAGCTGATTGGTCTGTGTGGAATTAACCACTCCCACCCTCCTCAGCAATCTGAAATCCTTTCCCATCATTTTTATCAGTAAAGTGAGGTAAGGGTCATAAGGTGGCTGCTTCTTCGTTGGCTTCCTTCCTTCTGGGTATGCACGCACTCTCTTTTTTTCAAAGCCAGGAACAATTCCTAACATTGCTGCTTATTCCCTATTGGCTTTAAAAGCCAAGAAAGGATTAAATGGCTGCTTTACCCTCCCAGGCATGTTTCATGCTTTGCCAAAGAGGGGAAAAAAACAAGTGTTTTGCACAGTCCTTTGGAAACAAAGCAGCAGCTTGCCGGGAGGGGATGAAGCAGCAGCATTTTAACCCTTTCCTGGCTTGGTTAAAAAAATGATAATGGAACAAGCACAAAAAGTACGCGTTTTCCCCCAAAACTCTGCCTCTCCAGGGGGCACGGGACAGCCCAATAATCAAATATGGGGGGGGGGGGGAATGGGTTCAAACATTGCAATGTTACTACACCTGCTCAAAGTAAAAAAAAATTGACACAAATTGCAAAGCCCCGAAAGCTCAAAACTGCACCTAGGCTTCAAAGCCCATCTAAAATGAAAAACAAGATGCCACATCGAAACTGCCTAGGACTGTGTAGAATGTGGGGGTGCCATGCTGAAGCCATTGCGATCGGAACAAATGCTCATAAATGGTGAAAAGTGGTGAAAAGTGCAAAAAGGGCCTGTAAGGACTTTAGATATTTACTTTGCTAACCTCACCCATGGAAATGATTCTCTAATTTTATAGAAAAAAATATATATCCTGAAATTTGGAGGGGGAAAACCTTTCCTGGAGCACTGAATCCTGCAGGAAGCCAAAGCAGGCCTGTAATCAGTGAACCCCACAAAATCGTTCTCGTCCCCCTGGTGCAAAAACTCTCATGTCCCTGCAAGTAGTTGCAGGAATAGAGGGGAGGGTGTGGGGGTTTGCTATGCCTTCTGCCCACATATCTGTATTCTTTTTACTCACTGAGGGCCAAGCTACAAGTGACGAATGACACTTGAACAGCAAGTGGATTGAGTGGAGGGCAAGTGAACAGGGAGAAATACACTTGCTGTTCAAGTGTCATTCGTCACTTGTAGCTTCACCCTCATTTGACCTTTCTGTTGGTATTTTTATGGAATGTTCAGTATGACAGCAAAGAAGTAATTACTTGAATCAAGTTTTTTTCTCCTTAATAGGTGAGAGAAATCATTATTGTTAGTTATTAAACTACAGTAGTTAAATATTGGCGAGAGTAATGTGACTATGTAGCTTGAGCTTCTTGGTTTTGCTTTGTTTTTAAATTAAATTTATTTAAGCAATAAACAGTAAACATAAAATAAAAAAACACAATCACCTAAGAACCAAACCAAACTAACAATGCATCCTATTATATAAAAGGCAAGCTATATTAATGACAACTCACATCTTATCCTGGTGCGTCTCTAGAGGGCGCTGCTGCAGTGAGAAGCCCAGGTGAGGCGGCCCCTCCCTACAGAGAGAGTGCCACGATGGGAAGCCGAAGCCAGAATCAGGCATGAAGCAGGAGGCAATGCTTGCCCCTCCTTCACCTGGCTGAGATCAGGAGCAGAACAGGTAACAATGCTTTCCCTCACCTTCACCGGGCTGGGATCAGACACAGAACAGGATGCAATGCCTGTTCTCCCTTCACCTGGCTGGGATTGGGAGCAGAACAGGAGGCAATGCCTGCCCCCCCTCATCAGGGTGGGATCAAGAGTGGAGCAGAATGCCCATCCCCCTAACTCAGCCGGGATTAGAGGCGGAGCAGGTGGCAATGCCCGCCCCCTTCACCTGGCCAGGGTCAGGTGCAGAGCAGGAGGCAATGTCCGCCTCCCCTTCACCTGGCCAGAATCAGGAGCAGAGCAGGTGGCAATGCCCACCCCCCCTTCACCCAGCCGGGATCGGGTGCAGGTGCAGAAGTGGAGGCAATGCCCTCCTGCCCCCTCCCCTTTCTAGAGCCCATCGTGCTTTGTTGCTAGTCTTAAATATCTTGAATACTAACGTTTCTTCCTTATTCTGGGAATGGCTGCTTAGCCTAGTGGCCGTCAGAGAACAGAAGTAGCCCCACGAAAACCCAGGTTCACATTTGTGCTTGCCATGAAATTCATCAGTTGGCTTTAAGCTAGTTACTGTCAGCCAGCCTATCCTACCTGTCAAGGTAGTTGTGAGAATAAAATTTGCTTTATTTATTTTAAATCGGATGGATCCAATCAGCTTTTCCACTCCACTCCACCTCACCCAAACCCTCTCCTTACTATTGCCTCTGCCTCACATGACCTTTGGCCCTGCAAGGCCCATAGCCTCCAGCACAATCTTTCGGGGTGGTCAAAGGGGAGCCTTCCTTTCTTTATTCATCAGTGGGAGATCTGGTTGTATCCACGGCAGGATATATATGCTGCTTTTCTCCTGATCAATGGGACTCAAAATAGAGAGAAGGAGATGGCCGTTAAAAGTACCAGCAGTGTTGCGGTTGGAGTTCTCCGAAAGCACTGCCCCCCCCCTGAAACCCAGTGGCTTAGATCTATATAGCACGTTCTACATGTGCTGGAAAACCTCTGCCATGGAGCACACTTCCTCTTCTAGTAGAACTTCCGTCTGCACAAGATCAATGGTTCTTAATGAGCCCGTGCCCAAATTGAAGAG